>NC_143579.1:90276380-90589500 GCF_048544385.1 Mastigoproctus giganteus
GTAGATTGAAGTGTGTGCCACTCTATAATTTATAGCCATTGTTGGTTTAAGAACCAGCTCGCAAAATTCTTGAAAATTTTAAAATCGGCTCCCGCACACTGCTAAGGTATAGGCCTCTATATCCCATGTATTTTTATTTTCTTCCACAAATCTCATCAATTTCGTATTGACACCCATTTAGGTCTAATTTTTGAATGATATCGCTTAGTTGGTATAAAATGTCTAGTAGCTTCTAGGATTACTTCCCTTGGATGCTTCCCATTTTAATTTTTTTTTTTTTTTAACATCATCATTTGTCTCACTGAATGGAATTTAAAAAGTGTCTGACACAGTGTAGTCACCTTTACAAAAGCAAAAGTCCCTCCCTTTGCCTTTGACAGTAGTTACATTTTTAAGTAAATCCCACATCAATACATTGTGATCACCACCAACTTGTGGTTCCTTTATTTACAGATTCTTGTGTGGAGATTCACTGCTGATAATCAGATCAAGATTGCTTTTTGTCATTTCCTCTCCACTGTGCTGTGTAAAAAAAGGTCAATAATAAATTTACAGAAGTCTTACTGCTGTGTGAAAGCCCACAAGTTCCATTCAATATTTTTAAAGTTAAAATTCACCATTACACAACATTCTGATATACTGACTCACTCTATTTTTACAACTGTTCATTACACTAATCACAGTCATTTGGCCTATACACCCAGAGTCTTGTAAATCACACTAAACTGATTCAACATTGCAATGGTCACACATTTATTGTCATTTACATTTACTGTTATTGCAATAGTCACACATTTAATGATCTTGGTAAAACCCCTCCCACCATTCCCAATAGGGAATTGGGAATGGTGGGAGGTGTTTCCTCCCACCATTCAATGCCTCCTGTGGTCTTCCGTCAGAAGGATTTTGACGAATCTTGATGCTAAGAAAGCTCCAGGTCCTGATGGTATTTCTCCACTTGTTCTCAAAAACCTGTGCTCCTGAACTTATTCCTGTTCTTTGCCGCCTTTTTTCACTTTCTTATTCCAAAGGTGTTTTTCCTTCTGTTTGGATATTTGCTCATATCCAGCCAGTTCCTAAAAAGGGTGACAAATCCCTCCCATCCAATTATTGTCTCATTGCAATTACTTCTACTCTTTCTAAAGTAATGGAGAAATCAATTAGGTCCTTGAGGTTGTCACAGACATTCTTTCAGATATGCCAGACAAGCTGTACTTGCTACCTGGGAGTCTGAAATGCTGATGGAACTGATATTCGGGCGACTCTCAAGTCAAGTGGACCCAATTTGGGACTGTGAGTAATCTTGGGTATAACCTCCATGCAAAAGTACATGGTGGATGACCACCCAGGTGTGAACCAACGTAAGCAGGGGTCAAGGCATGGCGCCCACACCACACGGTGGAGCACCGCCCCTCTACGTTACCAGGCAGTACTAGGTGGTAGATGACTCTCATCAAACGGTGAAATACCACCACTGTGCTTATTCGAGGCTTGAAGTGGTGGAACCCATGTTTAGTTTCTAGAGCTAAGTTCCGGTCAACCTTTCCCTATCTCTTCCATCATTCAGTATGATTGATGACTTTTGAGGTTATGATGAACGTCGTGGCGAGATCCAATATTCCTTACATTTCGAGGGTACAGCTCTAAAACGGTGTTCGCAGGCCAGCTGCTAGTTAGTACACCGGACTGAACCTATTGGTAACTCTCTAAGAGGCTTCCGTATCAGTTAGTGTATAATCTTGCTACCTCTACTCTGCCAGATAGTGACTGGAGGGAGTCTGAGTAGTGTGCATGTGGGGAGCATTGTCGAGGCCACGTTATGTTAAGGATCTGGATATATTCTTACCACGTGTCCGCCATATCCAAAAATTTCATTACTTCATACAGCATGTCCCACCCACTTTTTCTTACTATTGAAAACACCATGAATTGTCAAACTAATAGAACAAGCTTATCTGCGAAAAGATCTAAACCTCCCAGGCACTTCCTAATTCATTTCAGAAATATACGTGGTCTCAGTTTTAATCTCAACGATGTCCATTTCCACTTGCAGTGCCAAATCCCATGTACTTTTTCTGACAGAATCTCAGTTATCGGTTGATTCAACTACTGAGGTGCTGAGGCTTTTGCAATTACTAATGATCTAGCACAGATTGTTCATTTACCTACAAGAATACCAGACAATCCTCATCATACAGCCAATACGCTTGATCTTTTTCTCACCAACAACCCTTCTAAGAACACGGTCGAAGTAAGAGGTCCTTTAGGCACTTGAGATCACAACTTGGTGATTGTCTCTTCTCCAATGGAACCTTTATCTCATGGCTATTCCCAACCTAGTGTTGTTTGGCATTACAAGAATGCAAAATGGAATGACCTGCGAGACTTGTTTTCTTCTTTTCCTTGGTCGGATTACTGTTTCAAAACTTCTGATGTCAACGTTTGCTCTGATCGTGTCAGTGAAATTATTCTTGCAGGAATGGAATCCTTTATCCCACACTCCACTTTAAAATCTTGTCCTTTATCTAAACCTTGGTTTTCCAATAAATGTGCTAAGGCTGCTCAAGAGAAGAATGTTGCATATCGTAATTGGCTTGTTTCTAATTCTTCAGTTTCATTTTCTGCCTACCCCAAAGCTCAAAACAATTGTAAAGCAATTATTAATCAGTCCAAACTAGAGTTTGAACGGGCTAAGAGTAGTAAACTTGCTTTTTGCCCTAATGGTAGCCGAGCATTCTGGTCTCTTGCCAAAGCTATTGGCCGCAACTTTTGCCCATCTCTGCTCCCACCTCTGTCTAAACCAGATGGTTCTGTTGTCACTTCAGCCAAGGATAAAGCTAACCTGCTAGCATCCCATTTTTCTTCCAGCTCATGTGTTAATGATCTTGGTAAAACACCTCCCACCATTCCCAACACGCTCCATGAAATGCCTCCTGTTGTCTTTCGTCAGAAGGATATCAGAAGGATTTTGATGAATCTTTGATGCTAAGAAAGCTCCAGGTGCTGATGGTATTTTTTCTCCCCTTGTTCTCAAAAACCAGTGCTCCTGAACTTACTCCTATTCTTTGCCGCCTTTTTTCACTTTCTTATTCCAAAGGTGTTTTTCCTTCTGCTTGGAAATTTGCTCATATCCAGCCAGTTCCTAAAAAGGTGACAAATCCCTCCCATCCCATTATCATCCCATTGCAATTACTTCTACTCTTTCTAAAGTAATGGAGAAATCAATTAACTGCCAACTATTAAACTACCTGGAAACCTTCCGTCTGATCAACGATCACCAGTATGGATTCCGTCAGTGTCGATCCACTGGTGATATTCTGGCGTATGTTACCCATTTATGGACTAATTCAATGGAAAGGTTCTGTGAAACAGAAGTAGTTGCTCTTGACATCTTAAAGGCTTTTGATCGTGTTTGGTATAAAGGTCTTCTAAACAAGCTTCCATCTTATGGTTTGCCAACTGTTTTTAGTAATTGGTTATCCAGTTTTCTCTCTGATCACTCACTGAGGGTGACTGTAGATGGCTCTCTGTCTTCTGACTTCTCCACTAATGCTGGTATCCCCAAGGTTCAGTTCTTTCCCCCACTCTTTTCCTCTTGTATATTAATGAACTTCTTCCATTGACTGGAAATTCTATCCATAGTTTTGCCGATGATAGCACATTGCATTCCACTTTCCATTTTAAGAAACCTTATCCTGCTCAATCAGCTTCAACTTCTCGAAAATCTGCTACCAATTCCTTAAATGCCGAACTTCAGGTAATTCTCCAGTAGGGCAAAGACAACTTAGTTGATTTCAAACCCTTCTAAAACTCAGTCTTGTCTTATATCTCACAAAAACGATTCTCCTCCTCCTATGCTTATCTTTAGTGACACTCCGATTTCTAGGCAACATGATATATCTCTTTTGGGGATTACCCTGACTTCTAATCCCTCTTGGCACAAGCACATTACAAATATTGCTTCCTCCGCATCTAAAAAACTTGGTTTTCTCTTTCGCTCTCGGCATTACTTTTCTTCCAAACAGCTGCTCACTCTGTATAAATCGCAAATCCGCCCAGCCATGGAATATTGTTCCCACATCTGGGGTGGTGCCCCCAAAACCTCTGTCAGGCTTCTTGATTCCATTCAGAAGAGGGCAGTTAGGTTAATTAATGATTCATCTCTAACAGAGTCTCTTCACTCGCTTTCTCATAGACGTACTGTTTCTGTTGCATGCCTCTTCTACAGATACTTCCATGGGCACTGTTCTTCTGAATTGGCTTCTATAATTCCCACTCTCTCTTTCCATACAGTCCGAACACGTGCCGCCACCAGCCAACATCCATTTACTGTCCAACTTCAAACCCACAGAACCAACTTTTCAGCTTCCTCATTTATTCATTCAACTGCCGTTTTCTGGAACAACCTTCCTTTATATGTATTTCCTGAAAATTACAATCTACAGAAGTTCAAGTCCAATGTCAACAAATATCTTCTTTCATCTTCTCAACCTCTAACCCAAGCACGGTACTAAATAGTATAGGTTCTAATACCTCTCGTGTTTGGGGTTCACATAAAAAAAAAAAAAAAAAACGCCAACTCTTAAACTACCTAGAAACCCTCCGTCTGATCAACGATCGCCAGTATGGATTCCATCAGTGTCGATCCACTGGGGATATTCTGGCTTATGTTACCCATTTATGGACTAATTCAATGGAAAGGTTCGGTGAAACACAAGTAGTTGCTTTTGACATCTCAAAGGCTTTTGATCGTGTTTGGCATAAAGGTCTTCTAAACAAGCTTCCATCTTATGGTTTGCCAACTGTTTTTAGTAATTGCTTATCCAGTTTTCTCTCTGATAACTTACTGAGGGTGATGGTAGATGGCTCTCTGTCTTCTAACTTCTCCACTAATATCGGTGTCCCCCAAGGTTCAGTTCTTTCCCCCACTCTTTTCCTCTTGTATATTAAT
Source organism: Mastigoproctus giganteus (assembly GCF_048544385.1). Lineage (NCBI taxonomy): Eukaryota > Metazoa > Arthropoda > Arachnida > Uropygi > Thelyphonidae > Mastigoproctus > Mastigoproctus giganteus. Next base: position 90,281,332 of record NC_143579.1, read on the forward strand.
GACCTTCTTCCATTGACTGGAAATCCTATCCATAGTTTTGCCAATGATAGCACATTGCATTCCACTTTCCATTTTGAGAAACCTTGCCCTGCTCAATCAGCTTCAACTTCTCAAAAATCTGCTACCAATTCTTAAATACCGAACTTCAGGTAATTCTCCAGTGGGGCAAAGACAACTTAGTTGATTTCAACCCTTCTACAACTCAGTCTTGTCTTATATCTCGCAAAAAGGATTCTTCTGCACCTATGCTTATCTTAGTGACACTCTGATTTCTAGGCAACATGATATATCTCTTTTGGGGATTACCCTGACTTCTAATCTCTCTTGACACAAGCACATTACAAATATTGCTTCCTTTGCATCTAAAAAACTTGGTTTTCTCTTTCGCTCTCGGCATTACTTTTCTTCCAAACAGCTTCTCACTCTGTATAAATAGCAAATCCGCCTTGCCATGGGGTGGTGTCTCCAAAACGTCTCTCAGGCTTCTTGATTCCATTCAGAAGAGGGCAGTTAGGTTAATTAATGATTCATCTCTAACAGAGTCTCTCCACTCGCTTTCTCATAGACGTACTGTTTCTGCTGCATGCCTCTTCTACAGATACTTCCATGGGCACTGTTCTTCTGAATTGGCTTCTATAATTCCCGCTCTCTCTTTCAAAAAAGTCCGAACACGTGCCGCCAACATCCATTTACTGGCTAACTTCAAACTCACAGAACCGACTTTTCATCTTCCTCGTTTATTCATTCAACTGCCATATTCTGGAACAACCTTCCTTCATACGTATTTCCTGAAAATTAAAGTCTATAGATGTTCAAGTCCAATGTCAACAAATATCTTCTTTCATCTTCTCAACCTCCAACGCAAGCACGGTACTAAGTACTATAGGTTCTAATACCTCTCGTGTTTGGGGTTTACATAAAAAAAAAAAAAAAAAATTCGAAATGGAAAATATAATCTTGTATATGCTTTCATGCAACTGCCAATGATCTAAGACTTAATAAAAAGTATCAAGCAAATGGAAAATATAATCTTGTATATGCTTTCATGCAACTGCCAATGATCTAAGACTTAATGAAAAGTATCAAGCATCTTAAGATAGGCTCAGTACTTTGCATTCTATGGTTGGTTTTAATATAGGTATTGGTAGCAACCTTATGGTTTAACTTATCACTGTTTCAACTTGTATAGCTTGTTAACATTCTTGAAGAAGTGTTTCTTATTTGTAATGCAACAAGATGCTGTGATAGATTCACATTATTTGTGTTCCATGTGATTAATAAAGCACTTTAGGGCTATAAGCCTCAGGTTGCAAAATAGTTAACTGACGTGTAAGTTAGTGCAAGTGTATCATTTCTACACACGCTTCTTGATTAGACCGGGGTTCGAGCCCGTCACCACCAAATACGGAGGATGCGGAAAGGTCAGGGAATGACCACCGCATATCCCGGAGCAATATGGCCTTAGTTGCTAATGCTCCTAAAAACCAAAACAAAAAACAAACAAACAAACAAGTATCATTTCTACACGCAGCCAGCTACCAAGTAACTAGGAATTGGCATCATGAAGTACATCTCATATTGTTGTGAATATCTTCACAACGAGTTACCATGATATTGCACTACCTCAAATGAGTAATGCTTCACCAATGGGGAAGACTACTGTTACTTATTCTCGATGGGTACCACTACCCAGATAGCACCATTTCGGAGCTTGTTGGCTCCTCATCGGTGGGTGGGCAGCTATCCAGCTGGCTCCGTGTAGAAACGATGCACTTGCACTAACTTACATGTTAGTTAACTATTTCATAACCTGAGGCTTATAGCCCTAAAGTGCTGCAAACTGCTAGGCAACTTATTTAATAGATTTTGAAAATATAGAGTAATAGATGGAAATCTCCACAGTATGGCATAGTTGCCATACTGTGGAGTTAGAAGCTTGGAACCACTACACGATTGAATTAACCTTATATATAATTGTCACTTACAAGAAGATAAGAAAATGAGCATTAGGAACTGAAGATGTTGATAGTGACACAAACTCAGTATATTTTCCAACATAGGATATTTAATTAAAAACTCAAATTCTTCGGACCAGTTCTTGAAACTTAAGACTTCTGGTTTATAAAAAATTCTGATACTCCACATAACCTAGAACCACAGTATAAAACAACAAGTGCAATTTCTAGATCTGATTGGACTAGGACTCTATTCACAGAAATATTTTGCACGTGGACTTCAGGCAAAATGCATTTGACCACTCTGTATACTATCAACATTGCTGTTTTGGGCAAAACTGGAGACAAACAAACTTTCTGCTTTTTGTTTTGTATATTACATATTGAACACATCTGAATCACTTTGGAAACTAAAGCAAGCATGTACTAATTGCAATTAAACTACAGCTGTAATTTTGTATAAGTATGTGGCTCTGAGGTTAGGACTTGTAATGAATCTATCAGTTTTTGTGAAAATATTAAATGTAAGATGCTATGTTGGTTGCCATTGTGTTTGCCCGAATTAGGCCTTTGCAACAACTAAATGTTTATATTGTAAATTGTGTACAGTAAACCCCCGCTATTCGCTGTCGCTGATTTAATATTAAATGAAACCTAAAAAAATGTGAATTTTAAAGCGCCGTGAACATTTTCCGCCATAAAAATACATTGGCGTGGCTAAAATTATCTTTCCCAGCCAAAACAGTGCTCAGTGGGTGGGGGGGAGAGAGGTGACAAAATTGCGAGCGTAGATGTTTCTTGCTAATCCTTGTTCAGTATGTGTTATGTACTTGTCATAGAAGGTTTTGTCGTTTGCTTTTAATTTATATGCTTATAAATTGAATAAATTTATCAATTTGTAAATTGATTTTACAAAAATGATAAATCTACCATTTTGCAGTGTAAAACAGACTTTTTCGAGTGTGTTAATGGAAGAAAGTGACTTTATTGTGGACAAGTTCTTTCTAACCCTTACAAAAATATGGCTACGAATCACAAGGAAAATGTGAAAAGATCAAAGAAGGTGATGACATTAGCGAATAAAATTGAGTTATTGGATAAATTTTCTAATGGTAAAAGTGTCTTCTCAGTGGCAAAACATTATAAAATCAATGAGTCAACGGTATGATCAATCAAAAAATCGGAAGAAAAAATCCGCCATAGTGTCTGGGAAAATGCGCTAATTGTTTCAAAAATTTGCTCTGTAACTCGTAATGTTAAATTAGAAAAAATGGAAAAAGCTTTAAATCTGGATAGAAGACCGAACTCAAAATAAAATTCCGTTAAGTTCACTCATCATTCATGAAAAGGCAAAACTCCTTTATCAACACTTTAGCGAAACTGGTGATAGCACTGGCGGGATAAGTTTTTTAGTTAGCAAAGGCACTGGTTTGAAATTTCTAATAAATATTACATTTAATATTAAATTGTTTCTTATTTTCATTTTGATGCCATATGCTTTCATTTCACTATGTACTGTCTATGTACATAGTCATATTATGAAGGTACATATAATACATACATAGACAAAATTTGAGACTAGTTTTTCTTATATACAGTATTTCATACTTTGGAACGGAACCCTTTATTACTATGGGAGCCATAACTCAGTATTCGTGTTTTCGGTATTCGCAGCATTTCTCAGGAAAATAATCCCCTCAAATAGTGGGGGTTTACTGTATATAATGTAATGCTAACAGCTATACTGGTTTTTGTGCTACCCCTGGCTTTGTTTATACTAGGCATTGTTAAGAGTAAACAATAAGTATTTAAGTAGCGATAATTCTTAAATTTCTATTATTTAAGCATTGAGTCCCATGTTTACCTAAAAGTAGGTAGTGGTACTACTATAGGTAACTATGCCACTAGTTTTTTTTTTGATGGGTCCCAGGTCTGGGCAACCTGGGGCCAGGATTGCTGGCCCCCCACCGGTACTGCACCTCCAGTAGGTGCGGGATTTTGTGCACATAAGCACGTATAGAATAGTAGACCCAGGCCGGACTCATCGAGCCTGGAGACGGGCACCAGGGGCCAGTTGCCCAGGTGTTGGCTGCTCCCCGGTGGTGAAGTGGCCTCGAGTTTCTGCACTATCACAGAGAACAAAGGTGGAGATGGGCTATTGCCTTGCAGCCGCCATGATACAGGTGTGTACACACACACACACACACACACACACACACACACAATCTTAATTACTTGCACACCACTAGGCATCTTTCATATTGTGGAGTTATACTTTGCAACTGGGTTGTCATCATTGCATCACCAGGTTACCTGCCCACCTACGGATGAGAAGCCAACAAGCTCCGAAACGGTGCTGTCTGGGTGGTGGTATCCCCCGAGAATAAGTAACAGTAGTCTTCCTTTGGTGAAGCATTACTCATTCGAGGTAGTGCAATATCATGGTAACTCATTGTGTGAAGGTATTCACAATATGATATGTACTTAATGATACCAGTTCCTAGTTACTTAGTAGCTGTTCAGTGTGAGTATTAAGACTATTTTAATTAAACAAACCTTCACATATTCTAGCTCTAATGAAGCACGTGCAGAAGCATGTACAAATACTGCTAGATGTTTTATGTTTGATTCAAAGATATGTTAAGAGGCTTGTACTCTGACATATCACTGAATCAAGTATGCTTTTATGTTTTGTGCTTTTTTCTGCTTTCCTATAACTTTTTGAAACAATTTATGAAAATTTTTTTTAATAGTTATCTTTTTTTGAATGTTCTTACCTGGAAGTGGTAGCAGGGCACCTCACAGGCCCTTCAGAAATAATGCATTAACCTTTAATCAATGATTATTGAAATTCCGAAAAATTTTCTGCCTTCCTAAATAGAGTCAAACTTTTAAAATTAATACTTTTAACAGTGTTTTATACAAAAGACGATATGTTTTTTGAATTTTGATATTTTTTTAAAACTTAAAAATTGTGAACAATAAGTATTGCAGTCCATTAAGAAAAGATAAATATTCACGCAGAATAAAAAAAGTAATAAAAACTAAAAACATTTTCTTAAATTAAAAAGAAAAAATTGGAACCTGTCAGGTACTCTGTCACTGTCTTTGCAACAAATGGGGGTGCCGGCACCATCAAGTTAAAAAAAAAGTCTTTATTTTAAGGGTGGGAGGAACAGGAAAGTTATAGAGTGTCATCAGTAAGGTGGATTATCCTTTGCTGTGATCATGGTAATTTTAACAAAAATTTGTGACAACAGCACTGATGTATTATAATTCAAAAGATATTTGAAATATCTTGATTACATTCATCTTGAGTTGCCCATTATGACAAATCAAGATTCCCATTATGAGCAACTTCAACTACCTCTTATAGATTGGAAATCATGTACTGTCAAAATGCCATATGTAAACAAATTTTAAAGCCATCTGGATGATTGTTATTTATTCCAACACTTGTCAAAGAAAGTACAAGAGTAACCAAGGATTTAGACTGTATTCAGAATTTCAGAGTACAGGAATCAGTAGTGTATATTAGCCACAGTGTCATAAAATGAGTAGTATCAAAAGCGATTTCTCCAGTTGAAGATGAGGGATTCAATTTCACTTGAGGGGACTACAGTGGATTGAGGTATTTCTTGGGCTCAATTAATAAGGGACAGTTATGTTCTTTTGGAAGCATTCAAGGAATTCCTCTTGGAAGCCACACGTACACTTGTTCCAGTGAAGAAGTTCTGAAAAAATGTTAAAGGATGACAAGAGATTATGAATTTAATTGAGTAAAAGGAAAAGGCATGGAACAGTTACAGATTAACAGATTATTGCTAGACAATATTTATTATTGTATGCTTATACTGATTTATTTCAGTATAAGCATACATGTTACTAAACCACTAAAGTGACAGGTAGTAGTAGTAATAGAGGCATGTGATGCAAGAAAGCAAGTGTATGAGTTTATGTAGCATCAGCCAAAAATAAAAAAAATAAAAAAAATTTCAAACAACCATTCCATCTAAATGTTTGTCCAGTTTCTCCTTAAATTTATTTAACCTCTCAACTTCCACAACGACATGGAAGTTTGTTCCAGCAATAAACCACCCTGGCTAAAGGCAAATTTCTGCACATCTATTCTACAGCTGTCTTTCCTCAATTTGAATTTATGCCCCCTTAGGTTCGTAATCCGAACAAGTGGAACAATTCCATCAGAATTCAGCATGCTGAACCCTTTCAAGGCCTTATACACCTCAATCAGATCACCTCACAGATGCCTAGTCTCCAGCCGCTGCAATTTGATAAGAGGATCCCTTCATTCCCCTCACCAATCTTGTTGTCCTTCTCTGTACACACTCAAGAAATCTACATCCTTCATAAAATGAGGCCTCCAGACCTGTACACAATGCTCAAGGCGTGGCCTGACCATTGCCTTATACAGAGGGACAATGACCTCCTTTTCCCTGCTAGCAAAATTCCTGTATATCATTGACAAAACCCCATGACCTGCTCTTGCAGCCTGTCTGAATTGCTCAGAAAACTTCATATCTCACTGCACAATTACTCTAAGGTCTTTTTCATTTTCTACCACCCTAAGTGTAGTACCACACAGTTGGTACGTTCCTCTGAGTTACTTCTACCCATATGCAGTACTTTGCATTTGTCAATGTTAAACTTCAATTGCCACTTCTCAGCCCATCTTCCCAAATTTTCTAGATCCTGTTGCAGTAGCACACTGTCATTAACAATCCTGCCAACCTTTGTATCATCTGCAAACTTCAACGCTAAGCCTGATATACCTTCATCAATATCATTGATAAATATACAAAACAGCAGTGGATCCAACACTGAACCCCTGTGGGACTCCACTAATAACATTAGTCCACAAAGAGCAGCACCCATTGATTACCACCCTCTGTCTTCTCCCACTCAACCATCCTTTTATCCATTGTAGCAACTTACCCTTAATACCATTCTGCTCCAATTTGTACAGTAGTCTTCCATGCACAACAGTGTCAAAAATTTCCCTGAAATCCAAGTATATGATATCAAAATTATTTTTTGCATCCAGTTCCTTTGTAACCATATCATAATAATCAATCAAATTTGTCAGACAAGGCTTTCCCTTAACAAACCTATCCTGTGTCTGAATTATTGCTGCAGTCTTGTGTAGATGATCCTGCAATGCATCTTTAACCAGTGACTCCCTTTATTTTACCCGGAACAGAAGTTAAACTAACAGGTCTGTAGGTACTTGTGTCACCCTTCATTCCCCCTTTGTGAATTGACGATATATTTGCACATCTCCAGTCGGTGGGGAACTCTCCTGAGCATCCAAGGATGCTCTCATAGGTATGAGTAAGGGTTTGCTTAGTTCCTTTGCCGCCTCCTTTAATATAACTGGATAGATTCCATCCACCCCAGGTGCCTTTCTTATGTTTAACTTCAACAATTTCTCCTCCACTTTGCTCTCAGTTATTACAAAATCATTAAGCACCCTGCTACAATTTGATAACTTTCTGTCATTTTCAATCCTTAATAACTCCTCATGTGTGAATGTAGATGCAAAATACTCATTCAGTTTGTTTGCTCTCTGAGCAGGATCATCAACAGTTGAACTATCGAAATCAAGTGGACCAATCAGATTCATCCCCTTTCTTTTAGAGTTTATATAAATAAAGAAATCCTTGCTGTTTTTCTTGGCATCCTTTGCCAAAGATTTCTTGTAATATGACTTCGCCTACCTAACCTCCTTTGTGACTTGATTAGAGACTAGCTTATATCTGTAATCCATAGGCTTCTGTGTCACCTGATAATTTATATGCATCCCGTGCATTCTTCTTCTCTGCCACGATTCTCATTAGTTGTTTTTACAACCATTTTGGCCTAAACCTTGAACGATATTTCTTAATAGGTGAAAGCTGAATGTGGGAAATCACTAGTAAAGAGAGCTAAAATGGAGACAGCTATTTGTTAATGAATATGACAAAAGAAGAGAGTGAATCAGATAGGCATCTTACTTGATCAAAGTACAGAGTTGTAGAAAGTCCAGCAGAAGCAGCAGACGAGTTAAATACTCGTAGGTACATTTAAATGGTTTTTATAGTTGAAAAACCATTATAACCATTAGGGAACAGTGACAAGGAATCACTCTGCTGTAAATTAAATGATACAGTGATCTTGGAGAAAGTTTATTGGAAAATCTACTGAAGCCCAGTGAAGGTGTGAAAATGGTTGAGCTCCAGGAGTAGGCAGTATACTCAAGTTGTACCGAAGAAAGGCTGAACATGTGAAAGCATAATCTCATTGGGGATGTTAATGAGATTGTCATTGAACTCTGGTATGATCCTCCTGTAGTTAAGGAGATTGTCATTGAACTCTGGTATGATGATCATCCTGTAGTTAAGGAGATTGTTATCGAACTGTGGTATGATCCTCCTAGGAGAAGGTGCCAGTGTCTCGTATTCCGTAAAGGATTGTGAATGACGTAATGGGCAACTATAGACCAGTGAGTTTTACTTCATTTGCTATACCTTTCACTAGTCCACCCTGAGGAATGTCTCTTTTATGGACATTGGGAACAATGGTCATTCCTCAGGGTTGGCCAGTATAGCAGGTGAAGTCAAACTAATTGGCATCAGTATTGGGGCGACTTCCTATTTCTAATCTTTCTTAACCCATCAGAAGTTGGATCATAAATAGTAACAGAAAGGGCATGCTGAACCTGAACTCCAACTTAGTTTTTTATTTCTGGAAAACTTTTTTTTGTTTTTTTTTAAATTCTGCTTGCAGTGTATCACTGTTTGAGATTTTGTGAATGGATTGTATTAATTCTTATACATAACATTTTAATTTTTAATAAAAAAATTTTTTATTTAAAATCTTGTGTTTTTTTGCCAATGAAACAAAGCTTTTTAGCCCTGCTAAAAATAAGAAGAAGAAAAAAAAAAAAAACTCAAACAAATTATAAGCATGAAAGTATTAGTTACTTGCATTTTTTTGGTTTATAAAATTTACAAGGGTGTGAAATGTAAGAATTAAATTTTGTGTTCTTATTTCTGCTTATATATTACCTAAAGTAAAAAGGAAAAGTAAACTGCAGCCACTATCAGTTCACTGCAGGAAGGATGCCTCCTCAAAGATTCATGTTGAGGGGAATGGACCATAATCTGCTATACTAGTCCAGTGCAGGTTGGCAGATAGTCTGTGGCAGATCCCGGTCTACTCAAAGAGCATGTTCTACTGCACTTCCACTCCTGACCACTTGGCTATGGAGGCTGTTATATTTTACCTATATAAATATAAACGCGTGTTTATATTTATATTGGTAATACATAACATACACAGTTTTTGTTTTTTGTAAAAGATAAATTTTTGGAATGCTGAGGAAGTCCCCTTCCCTAGGAAAGAGAGGAGTCTGGGGTCCTCTCCCAGGAAAATTTTTTACAAAGTCTTATTTAGCTTTGAATGATTTTTTTTAAAAAATCATGGCCACTTGTTACTTTTTCCACTCACTTTGCACTGTTTAATAAAGCCACCTTTTATTTTATTTGAAACTTCAATAATATTGCACTTATATGCATTCTCATTCCCCAGTGATGCTCTTAAATAATGCTCCATAATTTGTAATTTAGCATTTCAAATTACGAAAGTGTAGCAAATTAGACAAAACTAATTTAACAGGTATTAATTATTTATTATTTGAAACATTTTTATAAAGATTTCCACAATAAAAGCACATTTCTTTTTTCCTTTTTTTTTTTTTTTTTTTAATTTTTTTTACTGTTTTTATCTATGGCTGCATGATTGACCTAAATAAGCCATAGTTTTATGGAGCATTCTAATTATTAATTAAGCGTGTGATTAGTAAATGCTTCAACAGATGAGCCAAAGTCAAGCTGTGCATCTAGCTTAACTCTCTGCTGATGCACAACAAGCCAACAGCATTAGTATTTAAAAATTTAAAAATAAATACAGGGTTGTTAAAGTATCCCCATGTAGAGGGCTCTGGAGCAAGTTCTAAGGCTCATACTGAAGAGAAAATTTAACAGGTACATTAAAGAATGCGCTCGCCATTTATTGGAAAAAAAAAATTAGTTACAAATTTTTTCTCACTGTATGGTGCGTAATTATCTTAGTTATGATTATGTAAATATCGTAAGTTATTGCCACAGCCCACTACTCAGCTCTACTGTACTGTATAAAAGAAAGCAGTCTCTTCAAAATCATACAGTAGATAATTGCCTGCACTGCAGCAGCAATTCCAACAGCGTTGCAAGAAAAGGTGCTATTAGTGAAGCTGTACTATCAGAACAGCAACAATGCAGCTGCGACTGTCAGAGAATTCCAGCAGCAGAAGCTCATAAGGCATGAACCTATGACTGTTTGTGCTGTGCGCAAAATTATTGCGAAATTTTTATGTGACAGGACATCTTGGTGTTCAACCAGGTAGAGGTCGAAAATGAGTGGACTCCTCTCGTGTTGAAGATGTGGCTATGGCTGTCGTGGATTTATCAAATCAATCTCCATGTGGTAGCGCAAGTGTGCCAGCTGTTTCTGGTAAAGTGGATATGCCATATTCCACTGTAAGGCTAGTAGTGCGTCAGGTGTCGTGGTACTATCCTTACAAAATCACATGCTACAGCAGCTAAAGCATGGTGATGCAGATATTCGTTTCACATACGCACTTCAGTTTCTGGGCCTAATGACAGTGGATATCACTTGGCCATGGAACATCCTTTGTAGTAATGAAACCCACATCTGCTTAAATCTACAAGTGAATACGCATCGCATTTGGGCAACAGAAAACCCTCAAGTTATCCAAGAGGTCCCTTTGCATTTTCCAAAAGTGACAGTGTGGTGTGGATTTACGGCCACATTTATGATTGGGCCATATTTTTTTGAACAGGTAACACTGACTGGACCCTGCACTTGTTCTGTCACTGGACAGCAATATTATGAAATGTTGGCAAATTTTGCAATACCAGAGCTGCAACAATGTGGGTGCCTTCAGGATACCATATTCATGCAAGATGGTGTGCCACCCCACATCCACTGTTGTGTTCAAAGATTGCTAAGGCAACACTTTACAGACGAACGTGTAATCAGCCGTTGTTTTCAGACATCTTGGCCACGCTGAACACCGGACCTCATCACATGCAACTTCTGGTTGTGAGATTTTTTGAAGAATCAGGCGTATCGGGAAGGATGCCAAACTCTAGCAGATATGAAGGACAGCATTAGATGTCATGTGCTGGCTATTCCAGTTGACATGTTACGTTCTGCTGTAAAAAACGTTGTTCTTCGAATGGAAACTGTTGTTGACCAAAATGGAGGACACATTGAATAATTGTAGCACTGTTCAAGTGATTTGTATTGCCACAACACCATATCGTGACAAATTTGTCACTATATGGTGACAAATTTGTCACAAATTAAAGTATCCCTATGTAGAGGGCGCCAGAGCCCTCTACATAGGGATACTTTAATTTTAACAACCCTGTCTTTTTTGTTTTAAATATATGATTTTTTTTTTTTTTTTTTTTTTTATTTCTTTTTAACATTTCGAATGCCATTTCATTGTTTGGCAAAAAAAAAAAAGCACTAAATATATATATATATTGTATGTATATATATATATAATGTATGTATATATATATATGTATGTATATATATATATTAGTTCCTATTAGGTCATTTTCTCCATGAAAAAGTTGTTAAATTGCAAAATTTGAACATTACACATACACACTTTTTTCCTGCGTAGAATTCTATTTTTGTATCCTGCTGGAAGAAGCCTACAGACCAATGGATTCCAACAGAAATTTTAAAAAAATCTTTAGTTTGACTACAGAAATGCTCCTATTTTTTTTTAAACAAAATGTTTAATAATTGTCCAGAAAAAATATTAAAAAATTCAATATAAAGGTAAAATATAAACAAAACTATCAATTTTCCCTCAGTTTTTAGAAGCAGTCGGAGAACAACAATTTTATATGAGCCAGGCATAAAAATTTGCAGCACATTTCACAATGTGTTTTTTTATTTATTTATATTCACTCCCACCCCACAAGAAGTGGCACCTTTTCCTGTGTGCCTTGCTTTGGTTTAGCAGTAATTTTGCTTCTTGTTCTGGTTACTTCCCATCTCTTTCCCTCACATCATGGGGACATGTTTGCCATTACTGATTGCCTTTTCACTTGATCATTCACGAGATTTACTACTAAACTCTACAAAAAATGCCCTCTAACATATTGTTTTCCTTTGCATTGTTTGGAACAAATAATATTTGCATTTATTCCAGCTACAATTAGCATATAAGTAAAAAATTGGCATTGGCCACCATCTGGTGTTTCTTTGACATCACGTTGTATGTGATTTATCTACTATGTCTAACCCTTTCATCAATTTTGTTATAAAGCGGTATGACTTCAGACTTTTGTTTGTCACTTTTTGAAGCATTAATTACCATTATAATATGTGCCAGATGCAAGAATAATATTTTTTTGGGGGCATGTATGATGCAACAGTTATGTTTTCCTGAAATACAAAGATACTTGATTCTCTGCTTTGTACTTTGTGTTCACACACTAACTTCTTCCCTTACTGTATTTCCCTTGCTCTTACAATTCTCAATGCCTGTGATTGAAGATATCATCAATAACATGTTTTTTCAAATAAATAAATGATTAATAATAATGAAGACAATGAAACTTTTTTATATAATAAATCAAGTAGAATCTAACATAGTATATCAGAAGATCCTGTAGATTTGGATTTAAAAAAAAAACTGAAAAAGTGGAGTACTTATTCACTTGGAAAACTTCACAAAATAATTACAAGAAGAGTTGCAGGGAATGAATCCTGTCAAGAGTTCTCACTTATTTTCAGCTAATTAAATTTCAGAAGCCTTGAAACATTCTTTACAAGGCTGGGATGAATGCTATGTTTACAAAATTATGATGGCGTAACCAGAGGTGTATTGCTAAAAAAAATAGTGCCGGAACTCCTGTTCTCCAGAAGACTATATGATAATGCCACGTCGACTGTACAGTAACTGAATCAGCTTCAGGCCCACAGTTCATAGAACAACCAGTTCTAGCGTTCAGCTCATGGCGAATCAAAATGCAGTGTTCACACACATCACAGTATATCTCATTTGCTGGATCTCTTTATCTAATACATTGTACTTTAGTAAGAAACGTTCAAGTTTCATTGTGAAATATATATTTTTGTTTTTAAATAAATTTTTAAAGAAATCTATTAATTTTAAAGATTACTATTTCTTCCTCCCCTTTGATTATGTCGTTGTTTCATAATATTAGGTGTATAAATTTAATGATTTTCTATTATGACATTTAGAAAAAAGTACCGGAATGTCATTCCGGTGTGTTCCAGCCAGAATACACCACTAAGCATAACTGGTCGCTAAACTTGAACTAGAATGGCAATCATTCAATGCACAAATTTGGTACCTCATACGAGCCATATGCCTATTAAGCAGAAAAGTTACAAAAACATTTATGTGGCATGTGTCAGGCTCTTTTATGCTGTTACTATGTGAAAAACAAAAAAAAAAAAAAAATTACTTCAGAAATGACATGAGTGAAACTAGGAAGGTAAAGAAAATTTCAGTAAATCTTGAACCAACAATTAGCATGCAAAGCTGTGTCTAATGCCAAGTTGATGACATTGATGAGGAGTGCAGGGTAAGTTAAAAGAGTTTTCTGATGATTTAATGGTAGGAAGGGTAACTAATGACCAAGATCAGGCTATTTTTCTTCAGAATGACTAAAGTCAGTTGCACATATGGTTTGAAAAATGTCAGTTGAAGTTTAATGCTTCTAAATGTAAGATTTTGCACAGGGGAAACAGAAATCCAGGAGTTACTTATAAACTAAGAGTTAAGGAGTTAAACGTTGTTCGGGACAAAAAGACTTGGGGATTATGATTAGATCAGATGTGAATTTTATCATGTAGTGTAAACTGGCATCTAAGAAGAGACATGGTATTTCGTTTACACTGCACCTGAAGAAAGACATGGAGCTTCTTAAAAAGGTGCAAAGAAGGGCACCAAAATTGGCATGAGGTACTAGTCAATATCCACATGAAGAACAGCACAGAAGGTGTGGACTTCAAAGCTTGGCAATTTTATGATTTGGAGGAGGGGGGGTAGTATTAACTCACCATAAGTACACTTGTGAAGTATACAGTACTCTGTAAATGCCAGACAAAAGTATTGTGTGTGGTATGTGAGAAGTATTATGTTAGGTTCTGTTGTTGTGGTCTGGCTTTTGGCAGCAGGACCCCTAATTGGACCCCATGTTGCCCATACACACCACTAGGAGGTAAGCCAGGCTGCCCATTATTCTCTGGCAGTTACCCGCATCTATCACCTGAAAAAAATGAAAAAACATAACACGTACTACTCGCGTATCCAATATGATGCTTCACTTTATTTTTTACAATGTCGCATATGGTTTGATCACCAACATTATAATGGTTCTTTAGATATTTAACGGATGCACCATTTTCAAACTTTTGAATAATTTGAAGTTTTTGTTTAATTTGAAAGCACAACTCTTGCTTTTGCCCATTATTTTCACGATTTCTAAACAAAAAAAAAAAAATTCCGGCATCCCTGACATAAATAACGAAACAAAATTTGTCCTTTTGCAGTGCATTGGAACACAACAATCGACGCAATGCACTGAATCAAACTAAATATTTGGTCTTGAAGTGTCCTGGTTAATCCAATCCCGGTAAATAAATCGAGAGTCTGCTCTACTTTATTATTACCGCATTTAATGTTAGTAATGTCTTACTGTGTGTTTAATTTATCAATTAAACTTTATTATACATATATACAAGAAAGTCACGTTATATATGGGGTCAGCAGGTGTTCACTTATATCCGTGGTTTCAGCCATCCACAATAGGTTTTGGGATGTATCTCCCATAGATATGGGGGGTAAGTATACTGTTTATAAACAACACATGTGTGAATGACCAGGAGAGATCAAGTTTCGTTAGTCACAGTTTGGTTGGCGCATATATTTTTGATAAAATTAAACTCGATAGGTCATTGAGGCAAAGGCCCCATGGCGTTACAGTATGTGGTATCGCAGGAAACATAGTACCTCTAGATGCAAAAATCACTGTAGAGTTAACTTTGAATGGGAAGTTGTTCACAGTTGATGCCTTTGTGGCCTTAGATACCAATGAATCATCCTTTATAGGCCTTTGGAGTAGGTGCCTAGTAATGGTACCCATACTTACAACCACCCATCATCAATGATGCCTCAAGTTTACTTCTGAATGGCATAATTGGACCATTGACAACTGGAAAAATGTTGCCTTTTCTATTGAATTATGTCTCCTGCTATGCTATAGATGGTAGTGGCTATGGCAGCAAACTGTGGTGAGGAATCACTCCAGTGTCTTCGTTCAACTGAAACAGGCAGTGTTTTGGTGTGTTGGATGTTTTCCTGGAAATCTCTTGGAGCCATCATACCCCTAGATCACACTCTGAATGCATAAAACTACTTTTCCATATGGTTAATCAGGTACACTCCCCTTGTGATGACGATCTTCCTGGATGGCACATGTGTATTACAGGAGGATATTGCACTCTGCCACATTGCCAGTATTCAAGAGTGGTTTGCCAAATACAAAAGTGATTTGAAGTTGCTACTTTGGCTGCCAGATGAATCCCATAGAACACCTTTGGGATTACATGGATCATCAGATCCAGTATTTGGACAACAGACCCTCACAGATTTATGGGATACAATCTCACAACGTACCTCCTGCAACTTTCAAAGGCCTTATAAAGTCCATGCCTCACTGTTGTTGTCAGACATACCCACTCTGTTATGTAGGAGGTCATAATGTTTTGATTGGGCAGTATGCATATATATAAATTTTTAATTTTTGAAAAGTGAAATATCTGCATGCGGAAAAAGTTTGAGAGCATAGAACTGTGAAATGGAAGTTTAATTGATTTATGGGATAAAATACAGTAGAGTGTCAATAATCCGAACTACTTGGGGCTGGGGGTAGTTTGGACTTCCGATTTGTTTGGATTTTCAGACTTTTTATCAAAAATACTGTTCTGGAAACTAAAAAAAAAAAAAGTTTAGTAAGTTTAGAAATAAAATCATTAAGTTTTTTACATATTTTTATTCATAGGTAACTAAACAAATGAAACTTTTAGATGCAATAACACGTGTATAGGCTTTAACGAAAATAATTACTTATTTTTTTCTGAACCATTTTCAAACTTTATTTCTTTGCTGTCCAACTCAACTACTGCTACTCAGCAGTAGTTGAGTTGGACAGCATTCAGTTTGTCGCTCGTTCCAACCATCACAGTCTCTAGCATGGCAAATGCCTCAGCATATGTAGACCCAGTGTTGATTTCATTTTCTTTGTTGTCTTCTTCGTACGTATTTGTTTTCTGGAGATCCACTTTCTTTTACATTCACAGTTTTATTTTCATTTAAAACAGGAAACCCTGTAGCACCATTGTCATTTTTCATCCATGCCCTAGCATCACCTTCATTGCAATCTTCAAACCCAGAGATTAATGGAAACAAGTTGATCATCTCATTCAGTATTTGTCCCTCATCTCATACAGTTTCTGTGCATTAGGCTACAGTTTTTTCCAAGCATTTTTAAAATTATGTGCACCAAGTGATTCTCACGTGTCGGCTAACACGTAGTACCTGTCCTTGAGACGGAGCTTTTTCAAAAAAGCTACAATGCTTTCTTCATTGCTTTCTGCTAAAAGTAAATGACGCAAGACTTGTTTTTTGTAGGTTCTCTTCAATTTTTCGATGACTCCCTGGTCCATCATTTGCAGGAATGCACTAAATCGGTGTGCACCGGGTGATTCCCATGTGTCAGCTAACATGTAGCAGCTGTCCTTGAGACTGAGCTTTTTCAAAAAAGCTACAATGCTTTCTTCGTTGCTTTCTGCTAATAGTAAACGACACAAGACTTGTTTTTTGTAGGTTCTCTTCAAGTTTTCGATGACTCCCTGGTCCATCAGTTGCAGGAGTGCAGTAGTGTTTGATGGAAGAAACATGACCTCGAATCCATCGTCTATTTTGTTTAATGTTTCCACTGAAGGATGTGATGGCACCTTGTCTAGGATAAGCACGACCTTGCCCATTTTGCCTTCTTGTTCACGATACTTCTTGACATTCGGAATAAAATCATTGGTAAACCATATTAGATTACAAAATGTGTTTAATAACAGATTACAAGGTGTTATGCTTAGTTAGTACTGTATGTATATTAATTAAGCTAAATACGTAAGCGTAAATTTATTTTTTATTTTTCTAACCTGTGGATAATATTCTTTTGATTTTCACATACTGTATTTACTTTTATTAATTAGTAAGGTAACAAAAGTGTAAGTTTATGCTTTATATCTTCATTTTTATATCCTGTGAATAATATTCCTCCGATTTTCCTTATTAGAATTGTCATTTAATAGAATCAAAATTCAATTTGCAAACATTATCACAATAACTGGTACTTACTGTAATTATTTTATAGCACCGGCATAAAAAATAATAATAAATGCTGGCTCATTCGGATTGAGATTTGCAAACATTATCACAATAACTGGTACTTACTTTAATTATTTTATGGCACCAGCATAAAAAATAATAATAAATGCTGGCTCATTAAGATTGTTGATTTTTCAAATTATTGGAGTTCGGATTTTCGACGCTCTGCTATACATATATATTTTTTTGAAAATAAAAGGTGCAAAAAACGCTATTTTTAAATATTTAATTTTTTATTCAAATATTGAATAAAATAGTGAAACAATTAAATATTGGAATTGTTCATGAATTCAGAAAACTTAAAACTTTTTCCAGAATTGGTCACTGTCAGGCAATTGCCACTGTGTATGCTACAGTTAGTGGAGGTGGAGTGCCACTTCCACCATATTAAGACTGACAAACTTCTATTGCAAAATATGATACAACATTTAAAACTTAAAATATTTAAATAAGAACTTCTTTTGATGCATTAATATCTTCGACATCAAGTTATATATCACTTGATTCAGTTTCATCAGCTTCTGTGTCTGAATTCCAGAGAATTTTGTCCATTACATTTTGCATAAAACCTGGTAGATAACACTAAGGCTAACAATTGTGCTGCCGTCTATTATAAACTGTGCCTATCATCAGTTGGAAACAGGTAACAGATGTAACATATGTGATGATTTCAAGACAATTCATATATTAATGGACCTTCAAAGCTAATGCGCCAATAAAATCAAAACCAAACCAAACCTTCAAAGCATATATAGAGTCACACTTTGGCCTTTAATCTAATGTATTACTGAAAGTGGGTTGTAAATTTCAAGGAATATAACACTTCAAGGTAGGTGGTAGATGACTTTCATCAACCAGTGAAATACCATCACTTTGCTTATTGGAGGCTTGAAGTGGTGAAACCCATGTTTAGTCTCTAGAGCAAAGTTTCCGGCATCCCGTTCCCCCCATACTTCTCCTCCAACCCATGCATGGTACTAAGTACTATAGGTTTTGATGCCTTTCGTGTTTGGGGTTTTCATAAAAAAAAAAAAAAAAAATTCCATGGGATGTATGGTGGGTTTTTTGTTTCTGGAGCGTAAAGTTTAGATCTATTGTTCAATATGAAAATGAATGCCATCAGTATTCATCAAGCTCACTGCTGATGGCATTCTTCCTCTTGCTCAAACAACAAACGCAAGGGGCATAAATTCAAATTGAGGAAGAAAGGTTGCAGGATAGATGTGCAGAGGTTTACCTTCAGCCAGTGGGTGGCTGATTGTTTGAACAAACTTTCATCTGTTGGTGTGGAAGTGGATAGTTTGAACAAATTCAAGGAAGAACTAGATCAATTATTGGAGGGAATGAACAAGTGATGTGTGAAGGTTTTTTTTCCTCCTATGATTACATTGTTTTTATTATCAAATCAACAAAGGAACATCCAATAACATTAAAATTAGTATAGTTATGGAAGGATGTTAAGTGGTTGTTTTCCATTAACATTATTACTAAATATAATACCACTCTTATACCACGTGAAATTAATAATATAGTTTATTAAGCTATTCGCCCGAACTACTATACCTTGAGGTAACGTTTCAGGTATCTTACCGAATACCCATTATCAGATGATGTCTGATGATGTGTATTGATAAGATACCACGCTTCTTGATTAGACCGGGGTTCAAGCCCATAATCACCAAATACAGAGGATGCGGAAAGGTCAGGGAATGACCACCTTAGTTGGCCTTAGTTGCTAATGCTCCTAAAAACTAAATAACAAACAAACAAACAATCAGTAAGATACCTGAAAGTTACCTTAATGCAGCATTTTCCAAACTGTGTTCCGTGAAAAATCATAATTAATAATTAGAAAAATAAAATAAAAAATTTTGCAAATTTGTAGCGTACACCACTTTTTTATCATTATAATTTTTAACATTATTTATTTTATTTTTTTCTGTTATTAATATACTAGCATAGACTAATAATCAGATAGACCATGGAACACGTTATTTTGGCAGGCTTTTGCATAGAGAAGTATATTTTTTTACTTTTTTTACATACATATGCAAATATACTTTTGCATATGTATGCATAGAGGTAATGACCTCTACGAAAAAGTATCAATGTAGTGATCTAATATGCCATTCGTATGCAATTTAGCGTGGAGTATACTGGTTGAAGGGGAGGGGGAAGCGAACTGATATCATAACTAAACTCACTTTGTATAATTTTTTTTTGATAATTATCAGTATTTCAAAATATGGTCATTTATTATTAAAATAAATGACCATGGATTTGTGGTTGAAAAAAGGAACTTTAAAATGAGAAGCAAGTACGCCTAGTATTGCAACTGTGGTCGATGGAAACAAACACAGTATTGTCACACTTCAAAGTGAGGATGAACAATCACAGCCTTTTATTCCCCAAAAATCCGAAATGAAAAGACAGCAACCAACTAATAAAAGACCAAAATGAAAGTATAATGACAGTTATTTGAATTTCGGCTTTACATGTGTTGGAAATAAAGATGCTCCTGATGCACAGTGCGTTGTATGTAATAAAATATTAGCAAAGAGCTCTTTGGCTCCCACTAAACTTGTGCTCCATAAATGTATTGTGAGATGAAAAGTGTTCCGTGACAAAAAAAGTTTGGGAAACGCTGCATTATTGTATAGCAGTTTAGGTGAATAGCTTAATAAACTATATTATTAATTTCACGTGGTATAAGAGTGGTATAAGAGTGGTATTATATTTAGTAATAATCTTAATTAAAATTAATATTAAACATTCGAAGACAAATTGGTTAAAAAGTCTCCAGACGAGCATGAAATGCAATTCGAAGAGTGGTTCCACATCAGGTGCATGGGGAAGGGAAGAAGTCTCAGCAAATTTTGGGTGTGAGTTTGAAAATTTTTAGTGTTGAGTTCGGTGTTGAACATTGATGTTAATTTAATGGGTTCATGAGTCCTGAAAGTTGCAAGTTAAGGTATAATTGCATTAGATAAGTACTCCACACGCATGAAAATGTATTATATACATAAATAAACTAATAACTTATCATAGTTCCCTCATTTGGTTGTGTGTATAAATACAGGTTAATTTCATAATAAAATATAATAATTGCATTTAATAATAATAACACTGAACCCACAACAATATAATCATAGTACTGGACCTACACATTAAAAAAAATACAGTAGAACCCGGATAAGAAGTTTTCCAAGGGACTGGAGCTTTAGAACTTCTTGCACAGGAAAACTTCTTAGATGGGAAAATGACTTAAGGGCATGAAATATTAACTGCACATATGAAAATTAATAGATACATATACATAAGTTAAAGATGATTTTTAAGTACTACCGGTATGTCAGAATTTATAAATATTTTACTCTGCTTATCGGAAACATTTTTAAACTGAGGATTTCTAATTGCTTAACAGTCTGTTCATTAAACTCGTTACCAAGTTGGAAGGATGAGCTCCCTTGGAGTTTCAACATACCTTAAAAGGTCACAATTACAATAAAACAGAGAACAAACCACTAAGTAATTCAGAACTTGTTCAGAAAAATCAGAACTTAACGGTAAATGCTTCACGTGGTCGAAGCTATCCAATTATGGATATCGGTGAAAACAATTGCAGTATGTCGCTTCCATTAATCAAAATTTTTGTACTAAAAAAGGTTTTAAGGCTGAAAGCATCAGACTACGGAAAATTGACTAATCGAACAAGTTAGTTCGTTGCATAATTTTAGTTAGCTGTAAATCCTTGAAGTACGTGGCTTCGTTTTTGTGATATCTCATATTGTGAATGTCTTCACAACAAGTTTCCCCGATATTGCACTACCTCCAATAAGCAACTCTTCACCACTGAGAAGACTAATGTTACTTATTCTCAGCGGATTATCACAGCTGGGTTGTGGTATCCACTGAGGCAATATTACAATATGAGATGTAAAAAACGATGCCATTTCACCTACTTCAGTGGTTTACTACGAACAAAATTATGCAATGAACTAACTTGTTCGATTACCAAATGTTTATATTGTGTGATATTTTTTAATATTAAAAATAAAGAATTTCTATATTTAAAAAATGTATTAAGTGGGAAAACGTTTTTATAATAATACACTGTATTCTTTATCACAAACTTTTTATGTGGGAAAACTTTTTACCCAGGAAACTTCTTAAGCGGGAAAATAATACATTACAATATATAGAGTTGAAATTGGTTCTTAACAAACCAAACCTAGTACAGGGGAAAAACTTCTTATCTGGTTTCTGCTATATATGAAATGTGCTCTTGGAAGGATTAGAAATGAATAACTATTATGCTTTTCTGAGACTACCACAGAAATCTTCTAAATTCGGGGTTGGTTTAAAATAAAATAATAAAATATAATAATTGTAAAGTAATTTTAGAGTTCGAGGTCTTGTATCCTTTAAAGCACTTGTTGAAAAGACATTAAATTGTGCAATATTCCTGTATGAAGCATTTGTTCAAGATAACCCCAGGGGCTCACATTTGTTGAGTATTGGCTTTGCACACCCAGAGTACTGAGCTGGATATCATCTTTCATCTCTTTCTTGGTGATTCACTTCTACTTCTCTCTCTCTCTCAGGGTAACTTAAATTTTCTTCTTTTTTTTTTTTTTTTTTTGCTGGTGCAGCATAAGCCTCAGGCTTCCTTGCACCTTATGGCTAATAATAATATCCAATGTGTTAGAGCTGCATAGTTTGTGCCACCAGATTTTATTATTATTAGCCATATGGTGCAAGGAAGCCTGAGGCTTATGTTGCACCAGGCAAAAAAAAAATTCTGAATTACTCAGAGAGAGAGAGAAAAGTAGAATACAGCTCAGGACTCTGGGTGTGCCAAGCAGCCCATACTCACCAGATGTGAGCTCCGTGGGATGTAAGTTGACTCTCTGTTAACAATCAATAAAGAGAAAAACAATAATTTAGAACCATAGAAATGATAGAAAAGAATTAGTATTAGTAGTGGCAAATGATGCAGGAAACAAGCTTGGCATCAGTTAACAAAAACAAAACTTGCCCACATCATTTGTTCATCCCTAATAAGTTGGTTAATTCTTTCTTACATTTATTCAAACTATTCACTTCCACAACAGCAGACAAAAGTTTCTTCCAACAGTGACTTCCAAAAGCAAATTCTGCACACCTGTCCTGCAACTCTCCTTTTTCAATTTAATGTATGTCCCCTTACATGAGTTGTCTGAGAAAGAGTAGGGATGCCATTAGAATTGAGTTTTCTTTTTTAATGAAAACTCTGAACATGGAAGGTATTAAAACATGTAGTACTTTGCCATGCATGGCTGGGAAGCCAGAAGATACTTTTTTGACATTACACTTGAATTTCTGTAGATTGTAAATTTTGGAAAATGTGTGTGAAAGCAAGATGTTCCAGAGAACAGAAGAAGAGGGAATAGATGAGGAAACATAAAAGTTGGTTTTGTGAGTTTAGAGTTGGATACTGAAGGAGTTCTGATTAGTTTGGAAGAGAGTGGGAGGATTACAGATGGAAATTCACAGTGCCTATATGAGAATCTATAGAAGCATACAGCAGTAACCAAATGGTTATGAGCTAGAGAATTCCAATACTTTGTATTAGATGGATTGTTAATTAACCTTAATGTCTTCTAAAATTTGTGGAATATTGTTTCCACCCCAAATGTTGGAACAATATTCCATATTATGGTGAATTTGAGATTTGTTCAGAGTGAGTAGTTGTCTAGAGAAAAGTAATGGCAAGTTCAAAAAAGAAAACCTACTTTTTTTTTATGCAGAGGAAGCAATATTTGTGATATGTTTATGCTAAGAGAGAGAGATTGATTAGAAATTGGGATGAATCCCTAATAGAGATTTTGTCTAAAAATCAGAGTGTCATTGAAAAGATGATCATAAGGGTAGTAGACACTTTTTCTGCAAGAAATAACACAGGACTAAGCTTTAGAAGGTGCAAAGTTAAATAAGTTTTCTTTGCATCATTGGACAGCATCATCTATATCACTCACAATGAATAGTTAGATAGAGAAAGCTAGATACCCAATTGCAAAAAAAAAATTGTTAATCCATAATATGGTAATATGGAAACTTCTTTAGAAGGCTTTTATGCCAAACACAATCAAAACCTTGAGAAATGTGTAGTGCAACTGCTTGAGTTTCACCAAACTTTTCCATTGAATTTGTCCCAAGATGAGAAACATGAACTGTCAATCAACACTGACAGAGTCTTTATTGGCAATTGTGGATCAGATGGAGGGTTTCGAAATTATTTGAGTGAAATTTTCCCATTTAGAAAGAGTAGAGGTAAGTGCAATGGGACGATAACTGGAAGAGAGAGGTTGTACTATTTTTAGGAATTGTATTGATGTGAAGAGATTTCCACACAGAAGGAAACCACAGTGGAATAAGAAAGCCTAAAAATGTGACAGAGAAGAGGAGCAAGTTCAGGAAGGAATTCAAGTTTTGAGAGAAATGGCATCAGAACCTGGGGCTTCCTTGGCATTAAGATTGTTCAGAATTCTACTTCTGTCTGAAGTAGCACAGGTAGCACTGAGTGGAGCATATCAGGTATAGTAAGAGAGGATCAGTTTGTTTGGAAGACCTTTATGCCAAACATGATCAAAAACTTAGAATTGAGTAGAGCAACTGCTTGAGTTTCACCAAACTTTTCCATCGAATTTGTTTTTCCTATTTTCTATTTACTATGGAATTTGTTTTTTCTATTTTCTGCTGACCCTCATATGGATGAACTTGTTCATCTGCATGGGGGGGGGGGGAGGTTAGTATAAAATAGAAATGTCAGGTTTTAATGGTGGGGTGTGGATGGACAGAGCTTCTGGCCAGTAGCTTTGTCAGGAGACTAAAACGAGTGACTGCCACGTGCACAAGAATCAAGATTTCTATTCTTAGTCTGTTGAAACTCAAGTTTCGATTGGTTGTTGCAGACTTTTGTGAAGACCAAAAATGAAGCTGCAGATTTGAATTCAAGCCTCCTTATAGCACAGTTATGGAAAACCAAAATTTAGACAACATTACTCTGCATTTTAAAAAAAATTCACTGATGTTTTCTGAGAAAAGGATGTTTTTGAATAATTTTTAATGCCGATTTCAAAAATGACTTCCATTTGTTTCCATTACATGAGAGTTTTTCAAATATCACAAAAGAAAATTTGGTTTTTCACAAATTTTTATTAATTTTGGCAGAATTCGTGCACAAATTCTGTTGATATTCCACCTCCCTTATTGGAATGGCAACATGATGACCGCTTTATTATTATTATTATTATTGCTCTTATAGTATTTCTCCCTGATTGGGAGTTTCACCTCGTGACAGGTATTGCTACCAAGTACGCAGGGTGTTGTTGTTATGTCTGGCGTTACTGTTGGTCAAGGAACTCTCTGACTATCCTACAGGTGTTCAGGATTGCAACTTTCTGGAGTTCCTTATAGGTGTGCGCTGGGAGACCTATTGCTCCTAGGCTGTTATGTAGGGTCTTTGGCACCACACCTGTGGTTGACACAATGATCGGGATGGTCGTTACTTGTTCCATATGCCACATCTCTTTGATCTCCTGTCTTAGGTTTGTGTACTTCCTAGTTTTTCCCCCATGGGTTTTCTGTAGGTTGCCAGTGTTAGGTACTACTATGTCAATCAGATAAGTAGCCTTTTCCTTCTTGTCCACAAGGGTTATGTCCAGTCTGTTGTGCAGAATTGTCCTATCCTTTATTATGACGCAGTCCCAGTACAGCTTGTGGGTTGGGGTCTCTAGTACTGCCTGGGGTTCGTACTTGTAGTACAGTACACTGTCTTCGAACAACTGGTATTTCCTTGCTAGCTTCTGACTCAGTCTGGGTGATCACCTTGCACCCCGCGGCGATGTGTTGGATCGTTTCTGAGGCCAGGTGGCATTGTTGACATGTGTCATTGAACACTCCAGGCTCCCTGGCAATGTATTTTCTATAGTTCCTGGTGTTGATTACCTGGTCTTGGATGGCGAGCATGAATCCTTCAGTCTCGGGGACAAGCATCCCACTTGTGAGCCATGCATTTGGAAACAGTTTTATCTATGTGGGGACCATTGTAGTGTCTGCCATGGGAGTGTCTTCTCTGCTCATCTTTCTAGCTTTGTTTGTACCTCCTGGTTGGGGGGACTCCTCGCTTCAGTTGAGTGGGGTGTACCACTTGTCTGTATTCCTTATGGCCTGGTGGAGTGCTGCTGTGTATTTCTGGAAGTAATCCTTCAGCTTAACTATTGCTGTCTTCTGTTGCTCAATGAGGTCTATCAGGCCCCTTCCTCCTTCTTCCCGGGTATTGTCAGTCTCTCCATGGCAGATTTCGGGTGGTGTTGGCGGTTCTTGGTCATCATTGTCCATGTCTTTCTCATGATATCCTCCAGCTCGGTGTTAGTCCAATCTGTGACCCCAAAGGAGTATGTTAGCACTGGGACTGCATAGGTGTTTATGGCTTTAACTGTGTTCCCTCCATTCAGCTTTGCTTTCAGCAGGCTTCTGAGTCTCTGATGGTATTTTTCAGTCAGTCAGGCCATAATTTCTTTGTGCTGTAACTTGCACATGGAAGACTGCTGCACAAATTGGAGCAGTGTGACATTGGAGGCAAAATTGCTGCTGTGGATAAAGGGGTGGCTGAGGGGGAGAAGACAGAGAGTGGTAATCAATGGACACTGCTCGTCGTGGACTAATGTTATTAGTGGAGTCCCTGAGGGCTCAGTGTTGGGTCCATTATTGTTGGGTCCATATATCCATACTTGAATGGTTTGAGCATGCTCAATGCTGATGGGATTCTTCCTCTCGCTCAGAATAATCACCTGAGAGGGCATAAATTCAAATTGAGGAAAGACAGATGTAGGATAGACATGCGGAAATTTGCCTTTAGCCAGCGGGTGGTTGGTGGAACAGACTTCCATCCCTTGTTGTGGAAGTTGATAGCCTAAATAAGTTTAAGGCTCAGCTGGACAGGTATTCTGAACGAACAGAAGGGTGAAGTAGTGGTTTTTTTTTTTTTTTTGGCTGATGCTGCATAAGCTTGCTTTCTTGCATCAAATGCCTCTACTAATGCTAATGAATCTGCATCATACCCAAATATTTTTAGGCCTCTCCCTCTGCCATGGCTTTGATCTCTTTACCACTCTGTAGTAGTTTCAGTTGACTAATTTTTCCTGACGCAATCTGTGGGTCTTGCATTTGTCTAGACCAAATTCCATCCTAATATCATTGCTGAATTCTTCAGTGATCTGGAGTAGTTGCTGAGGTGTTTCTCGGTTCCTGTGTAGAGCTTGATATCATCCATGTACATCAGGTGGGTGAGGGTGTACAGGTTCTTCTTTCCTTTTTTGAGGTTATATCCATACTTGCTACTGTTGAGAATAGTAGATAGCGGGTTAAGTTCTAGACAGAACCACAATGGGCTCAGAGAATTTCCCTGAAAGATTCCTCTCCTAATGGGGATTGGCCTGGTTGTGATGTTTTCGACCTTAATAGTGATACTCCATTTCCCCATTGTTTCTCCTAGGAAGTTTGTCAATATCAGATTGACTTTGTAGATGTGCAGCACCTCTATTAGCCAGCTATGAGGGACGGAGTCGAAGGCCTTGCGGTAATCGATGTAGGTTGTGTACATGTTGTGCTGTTTCTTGTAAGCTTGCTCCATAACCGCAGCATCTATGGTTAATTGCTTACTGGTGCCTCCATAGTCAGGTGGGAAGGAGCAGTAGTGCGTAGCATACGCTTCTTGATTAGACCCGGGTTTGAGCCCGTCACCACCAAATACGGAGGATGCGGAAAGGTCAGGGAATGACCACCGCATATCCCGGAGCAATATGGCCTTAGTTGCTAATGCTCCTAAAACTCCTTAGTTGCTAATGCTCCTACCATCCAAACTGGAGTCCGCCAAGGGGATGTAGCCTCCCCGTTGCTTTTCAACATCGTGGTCGACGCCATTATGAGGCAAGCATTCAGAAACAGACAGGGCATACAATATGACAAGGATCACTATGTGACTGACCTGATGTTTGCTGATGATAGTGCTATCCTTGCCAGTAACGACGCTGAAGCCACGGAAATCCTCTACGACATTGCCCGCATTGCCCGGCCATACGGTTTGAAGATCAATGCTGGTAAGACAAAGGCCCTTTTAACAGATGGGTCGCAAGCCACCATCTATCTCGAAGGCGTCCAGATCGAGCAAGTGCAGGACTTTAAATACCTTGGGTCGCTGGTCCAGGAGAAGAAAGTTGCATCCACCATGGAAATTCACAGCAGAATTGGACAGGCGGCCACTGCGTTCTCCTCGCTCAAATGGTGTCTGTGGAAGAGGACCAACATTTCCACAAAGACTAAAGTCCGACTCTTCCGGACTTTGATCCTGCCCATTCTTCTTTACGGATCGGAAACATGGATTTGTCTCAAGTTAGATTTGAACAAACTTGAGGTATTCCAAATGCGATGCCTGCGGCAGATCTTGGGCATCTCTCTTCGCGACCGCATCACTAATGATACCATCCGCGCCAGATGCCAACAGCAACCAACCATTGCCGACCAAATCCAGAAGCGAAGGCTCAGATGGTTTGGCCACGTATGTAGAATGGGCACGAACAGAATACCATCCACACTCCTTTGGAGACAACGACCCACCCAATGGAGCATCCAACGGACCGCGCCTAGGAAAACGTGGGCCAAGCAAGTGGAAGATGACTTGAAGAGCCGACGTCTCGATCTTAACCAGGCCAGGACTGAAGCCATGGATCGTAAGGTATGGAAGAACATCACAGAGCAAGTCCGAAACCCTGCGGCACCTACAGCAGCATACTGGTTGCGTGGCCAACCGCCTCCCCCAGCTGCCAGCTAAGGACCAAAGAAGAAGAAGAAGAAGCTTGATTTTTTTTTTTTTTTGATTTGGTAGTTGTTGGCGCATCGGCTTCTGTGGCCATATTGCACCTCCCAAGGTTTTTGCAGTACTTTGATCCAAGCCCGAGGCGGGAATCGAACCCGCGACCTTTGGGTTGCCGATTAGGTACTTTACCCACTCGGCTAGCCCGGTCGGCTGAAGAAGAAGCTCCTAAAAAAAAAAAAAAAAAACCAAAACCAAATTAATTGCTCCTTGCATCCTTTTTGTTGTTCAGCCATTATGTTCTGGCTCTCCAAATGGTCTGATATCTTCCTGGTTATGCAGCTGGTCAGGATCTTGTACATTGTTGGGAGACAGGTGATTGGCCTATATTTTTCTGGGTTTCTTGTATCTTTGTCTTTAGGCTTCATATGTTGATTCCTTGAGTGAGAAACTTCGGGATTGTCTCTGGGTGCCTTATCATTCGGGTGAACTGCTCTGCCAGGTGCCTGTGTGTGTGCAAGTGAGCTTCTTGTACCAGTAGTTGTGGAAATTATCTATTCCTGGAGTTTGCCAGTTGTGAGAGTTCTTGATCGTCTGTTTCACTTCTTCTTCCCGAATCTCCCACCCTATCATTTCTTGTACATCATCGGTTTTCTTGTGTTCTATTTCTTTCCAGGTGGCTCGGCTGTTATGTCTTATTTCCTTGCTCCATATGTTTCCCCAGAACTCCTCAATCGTCTTCTTCTTGGGTGGTCTGTTCCCTTCTTTTCCATCTTCTCTGTGATTCCTGCAGAAGCCTGTTTGGTCTTCATCGAAGATTCGGTTGTTTATTTTCCTCTGGGAGCTCTCTTTGTATTGCCGTAGTCTCTTGCTGAGTGCAAGGAGATTCTGCTATAGTGTGTCCAAGTACTCTCCTATTCTCTGATTCTTTGTGTCATGTTTGCTGCGGACACCCCTCTCTCTTGAGGATGCTCTTCACTTTTCCAATTAATTTCTTACTGCTATTGCTCCGTTGGTCGATTGGCCTATCTTGACTCTTAATTCTTCTATCTTCTGCTGAAGTCTTCTTTCCCAAGCTGGTGGTTCCTTCTGTTTTCGGTTCTTCTGCTGCTGGTCTCTCGCTTCTCTTCCATTAATCCTCATGGCTGCTACTGCAGCACAATACACGGTTGTGTGGATGGCCTCCAGTGTTGCACCATTGCTGTTGAGGTAATGCAGTATTATGTGCCAATTCATTCAGTCCGACTCTCCACAAGGTTCTATTCGGCCTCTGCTTCGGTATCACATGAGTCTTTGTGGGGTCCATTCCTTTGAATTCTGTTAGGGCCGTCTTCCACTCATCCTCTATTCTGGATATCATGATCTCATCTGTTTCCACTTCAGCTGCTGTGGGTTGTATTTCTTCTTGCTTTTCCTCCTCTGGTTCGGTGGTGGTATGTTCTTCCTCCTCAGGTTCCATATTCTTTATCCTTTCTAGTTTATTGCTCACGTCCTGCTTGATTTTTTCCAAGATTGCAGGAGCTATCAGGTTCTTTGTGACGATGGTCCTTCTCTGGTCCGCTATTCGCTTTTCTGGGAATCGTTCCAGCCACTTGGTGTGTAGCCTCACCCTGTAAGTTGTCATATCGGTCTCCAGCTTTGATATTTCGTAGTATGCTTGCATGATGTACATATTCTTTTCGATGCTCCACTTCATGCGTTGGCGTTTTCTCCCTTCCTGGGTAGTCACTAGCACAGTTGCGTAGAAAACACTTCCAGTTGGTGGCGCTGGATGGTCTTGCCCTTCTCTTGTGGTAGCCATACTGGGGATAGTGCCACTTGCCCCACTGTCTTCCTTGGGAGACTGTCTCTGATTTTTTGAACCGACCCCTCTGCGTAAGGCTTGAATGTGAGTGACTTTATCCTGCACCACACTCGATGCAGTATAATTAATATTTCTCTGCGACATCATCCATCTATGGAGGTGGACCTGTTTAGGTTCGGCTTATGTCCAGTGGTAATTCTTGCGAGTGATGCTAGATGGCGCCACAATCTGCCTTAGCCACCACTCCAACCTTGGGATAGGTAGGTCCCTTGGAGCAACTTTCACGATGTTTATTTATTTTATTAATTTTTATTACTATTAATTTATTTATTATATTATTCTAATTTATTACTATTATTATACCGGTCTCCCACCGTGATTGAGCCACGTTTGCTTCTGCCAAGGCTGTACTTGAACCCGGGTCCATCAGGCTGGTAGTCCAGTGTCGTAACCACTGGACCATTGCGCCCATTATTATTATTCAAGGAATCCTGAGGCTTATGCTGCACCAGCCAAAAAAAAAAAATTCCTGAGAGAGAGAGAGAGAGAGAGAGAGTCAAATGGGAATCACCAAGAAAGAGAAGAAAGGTGATATCCAGCTCAGGATCCAAGGTGTACAAAGCCCATACTCACCAGATGTGAGCCCCTGGGGTTATGCAAATCAAAACAGATAAATGGCAACTTAATTATCCTAATATATGCAGACCTGTTTTAACAGATTATTATTATTATGCTATTATTTCTCTGTGATGGGTTCTGGTACTAAGTGCACAACGTGGTTGTTATATATAGCTATTACTATTGGTCGAGGAACTCTGACTATCCTACAGGTATTCAGGATTGTGACTTTATGGAGTTCCTTGTACACATTCTCTGGAAGGCCTATTGCAGCTAGTCTTTTGTGTACGGCATTTGGTACTAGGCTAGTGGTTGACACGGTGATCGGGATTATTATTAGTAGCATACGATGCATGGAAGCAAGCTTATAAAGCATAAGCCAAAAAAAAAACTCTCCATCACTTGTCCACTCCAATCATTTTTCCATGAACTTACTCGACTCGACTGCCCACTTCCACCTAGATGAAAGTTTATTCCTACAGTCAACCACCTACTGGCTGAAGGCAATCATCCTCATATCTATCCTGCAACCATCCTCAATTTGAATTGATGCCCTTCGTGTCACGTGTGTAGTCTGAGCAAGAAGAAGAATGTCATCAGCATTGAGCTTGCTCAATCCATTCAAAGCCTTAAAATCCTCATTCAGATAACACCATGGGTGCCTAGTCTCAAGATGCAGAAATTTTTACAGAACTGAAGCTTGTCTTAGTAAGACCTCCCTTTCATTCTCTTCACTGATCTCTTGCTTCCCTGCACCCGTTTCAGCAGATTACATTCTTCCTAAATTGATACCTCCAGACCTGAATGCATTTCTCAAGAACATGGCCTCATCATTGTCTTATACAACTGGATAATCACTTCCTCTTCCCTTCTAACAAAGTTCCTGATATCCTAGACAAAACTCCATTAGCTGCCCTGGCAGCCATCTGCATTGCTCACAGAACTCCATGTCTGACTACACAATTACCCCAGGTCTTTTTCAATTTCCACTGCTCTGAGCATAGTAAGATACAGTTAGTACATTAATCGGGCATTATTGATACACATATGCAGTACCTTGCATTTATCAATGTCAGATTTCAACTATCATTTCTCTTCCCATCAGCCTAATTTGTTTAGATCTTGTGGCAACAGCTTACCCTAGTTACTTTCTTTAACTACCCTGCTGATTTTTATATCATCTGCAAACTCAGACATTAAGCCTGATATACATTCATTAATATAATTAATAAATATAGAAAACAACGGTGGGCCTAGCACTTAACCCTGGATGAACTGCTAATAACATTAGTTCATAAAGAGCATTGTCCATTGATAACCACTCCTGTCTTCTTCCACTCACTCATCCCTTTATCCAGAGAAGTAACTTACTCTCATTGTCACACTGCTCCAATTTCTACAGCAGTCTTTTATGGGCAACATTATTAAAAGCTTTCCCAAAACACAAGTATATGATGTCAAAGTAATTTTTGCATCCAGTTCCTTTATTACTGCATTAAAATGTCCAATTAGATTGGTCAGACAAGATTGACTCTTAACAAACCCATGTACTACAGTATAAGTTCATTCATGTCTAGCATACTTTACTTTTTAACCAGATTCCATTATTTTCCTTAGAACAAAAGTTAAGCTAACAGATCTGTAATTGCGCATGGCACCCTTTTATCTCCTCGCACTTTGTGAATTGGGGATACATTTGCACATCTCCAGTCCATAGGGACCTTCCCTGAATCCAAAGATGTCGTACTTATGGCTAAGGGTATGCTTATTTTCTCTGTTGCCTGCCTTAATATAATTGGGTAGATCAATAGATCACATCCACCCCAGGTGCCATTTTTATGTTGAGCTTCAATAATTCCTCTTCCACTTTCCTCTCAGATATAACAAAATCATTTAGGTCCTTGTTAGATTCTGATGAACTTCTGGAATTGTCCACAGTAAAGAACGAACTCCTCGTGTGAAAATACCAGTTCAGTTTGTTTAGCAACCTAGATAGGATCATCAACAGTTAAAACATCATCATCAATTTGGACAATGTGATTCAAACCCTCCCTTCTATTATTAATATAAGAAAAGAAGTCTTTGATGCATTCTTTGCAAGAGACTAGTATTCTGCATTAGATTGTCTAACCTCCTTTGTGACTTAATTACAGGCTAATTTATATCTATAATAGGCTTCTGTGTCACCAGATAATTCATATCCATCGCATGCATTTTTCTTTTCAGCTACATGTCTCATCAGTTCATTTAACATCTGTTTAGGTCTAAACCTGGATTGGTATTCTTTAGTTGGTATGCAAAGCCTAGTAGGTGCTACGATTGCTCCTCTGTATGCTTCTCATTTAGCATTAGCAGAGATATATGATGCAAGAAAGCAAGCTTATACATCAGCCAAAAAAAAAAAAAATCCCATTTCACACATCCATATACTCTAAAAGTTTTTCCAATTCTTCTTTGAATTTATTTAAGCTATCAACTTCCACAACAACAGATGTTTGTTCCAGCAATCAACTGCTCGCTGCCTAAAGGCAAATTTCTGCACCGCTATTCTACAACTGTCTTTCCTCAATTTGATTTTATGTCTTCTCAGGTTTGTAATCTGAGGAAGAATCCCATTAGCATTGAGCCTGCTCAAACCATTCATGGCCTACAAGGTCTACACCTCAGTCAGATTACTGCTCAAGTGCCTAGTCTCCAGCTGCTGCAATTTACACAACTTGAACCTTTCTTGGTAAGAGGATATAAACTCCTTCTATAAACTTCTTCCTAAAATGAAGCATTCACCCTGTATGCAATACTTAAGTCACAGCCGGAACATTGCCTTATTCAAAGATGTAACCACCTCCTTATCCCTACTAGAAAAATTGCTGTGTATCATTGACAAGACACCGTGACCTGCTTTGCAGCCATCTGCACTGCTCAGAGAATTTCACATCTAACTAAATGATTACCCCAGGTCTTTTTTGCTTTCCACTTCTGTAGTGTAGTACAACGCAGTTGGTACATTTCTCTTGGGTTACTGCTACCCATATGCAGTACTTTGCATTTGTTAATGTTAAACTTCAGTTGCCACTTCTCAGCCCATTTGCCCAGCTTTTCTAGATCCTGTTGCAGTAACATACTGTCATTACTGTAATTGACAAACCTGCAAACCTTTGTATTATCTCTAAACTTGGACATTAAGCCTAATATACCTTCATCAATATCATTGATAGATATACAAAACAACAATGGGCCCAACACCCTGGGGAACTCCACTAATAACAATCCATGAAGAGCATGTCCTTTGATTACCACTCTCTGTCATCTCTCACTCGACCACCTTTTCATCCATTGTAGCAACTTACCCTTAATGCTATACTGCTGCAATTTGTACAGCAGTCTTCCATGTGCAACAGTATCAAAAGCTTTCCTGAAATCCAAGTTATGATATCAAAATTATTTTTTGCATCCAGTTCTTTTGTGTCCACATCATAGTATCCAATCAAATTTGTCAGACAAGATTTCCCCTTAATAAACCCATGCTGTGTCTGAACTATAATGGCAATCTTGTCTAGATGATCCTGCACCGCTTCCTTAACCAGTGACTTCATTATTTTCCCTGGAACAGAAGTTAGACTAACAGTCTGTAATTACTGTGTTACCCTTTGATCCACCTTTGTGAAATGGGGACACATTTGCACATCCCCAGTCCATGGGGACCTCCCCTGAGTTCAAGGTGGCTTTCATAATTAATGCTAAGGGTGTGTTAACTACCTTTGCTGCTTTCTTTAATATAACTGGATAGCTTCCATCCACTCCAGGAGCATTTCTGATGTTCAGTTTCAGGCGCCTCCGTAGCCAGGTGGGCAAGAGCAGCAATGCGTAGCACACGCTTCTTGATTAGACTGGGGTTCGAGCCCACCAAATACGGAGGATGCGGAAAGGTCAGGGAATAATCACTGCATATTCCCAGAGCAATATGGCCTTGGTTGCTAATGCTCCTAAAAACCAAATAACAAACAAACAACAAACAAACAACAAACTTCCCTACAGACCTCCTCGTGTGAATATAGGTGCATAATACTCATTCAGTTTGTCAGCTACCTCAGCAGGTTCATCAACAATTCAACCATCGATGTCAAGTGGCCAATCTGATTCATCCCCTTCCTTCTAGAGTTTAGGAGGCCAGAAGTGGAGGTAAGTAAAGAAGTCTTCTGTTTTTGTTTGCATTGTTTGTCAAAGATTTCTCATAATCTACCTTTGCTTGCCTAACATCCTTTGTGACTTGATTACAGACTATCTTATATCTACCATAGGTAATTGTGTCTCCTATAATTTATATTTGTGTCTCCTATAATTTATATGCATCCCATGCATTTTTCTTTCTTTGCCACAAGTCTCATTAGTTCATCTGCCATCCATTTAGGCCTAAACGTTGAACAGTATTTCTTAGTTGGTATGAAAAGCCTAGTAGCTCTCATGATTAATTCCTTGAATGCTTCCCATTTAAAATTTGCTGTTGGTAACATCATCATTTGATCCCACTGTACAAAGTTGAAAAATTGTCTGAGACCAACAATGTCGTTACCTTTACGAAAGCAAAATCCCTTCCCTCTAGCCCTCATGGTAGTTACATATTTAAGTAAATTCCATGTCAGAACACTTTGATCAATGCTGCCTAGTGGTTCTTTTATCTTCAAATTCTTAATGCACGAATAATCACTGCTGATAATCAGATCAGTATTATTACTCCCTTTGTTTACCTCTCGAACATGCTGCTGCTGCTGTAGAAAACAATCATCTAATAAATCCACAAAAGTCTTGTTAGTGTGTAAGTGACCAATCCACAAGTTCCAGTTAATATCTGGGAAGTTGAAATCCCCCATTATAAGACATTTTGATTTACTGACCCACCCTATTTCTCTTTATAATTGTCATTGTACTCATCAGTCATTATGCTTTTATAACACACTCTTAACCTAATTTTTGCTTTCCCAATGCTTATGTCACACCAGACTGACTCAACTCACTGTCCACCGATATCAATTTGATGCACTGCCTTAGATTTGTGTGCATTTCTTGATTAACAGCATTACCCCTCCTCAGTTCATATCCGAGCCGACCGGGCTAGCCGAGTGGATAAAGTACCTGCCCGGCAACCCAAAGGTCGCGGGTTCGATTCCCGCCTCGGGCTTGGATCAAAGTACTGCAAAAAAAAAAAAAAAAAAACTTGGGAGGTGCAATATGGCCACAGAAGCCGATGCGCCAACAACTACCAAATCAAAAAAAAAAAAAAAAAAAGTTCATATCCTGTCTATCCTTTCTGTACACATCCTACTCCAAAAATTCCAATTCTTCATTCTTTATATCTATGTGACACAATGGCTCCAATATCCCAACAATATCTGCCTTAGATGTCTTGATCAGCACTTCAAATTCTTGAAATTTATTTACTATATTCCTAGCATTGGATACATGCACCTGTTCTTATTCTTAGTTACCCGAACACAGCCAATGTATTTACTTGTTTCATGATGATTCCCACCAGTTCTTGAAATCTCCAGCAACTTTCTTTCCAGACCGCTGCTCATTCCAGTAGACCAGTGGTTCCCAACCGGTGGTTCGCAAAAGTGTTCTAGGGGTTCGCAATAAAAATTCTGTAATGGCGTCTGCTCAAATTTACATAGGTATATTATTGTAAACTACAAAATATAACTAATAATAAACAATAAAGTAAAATAAAATTAAATAAAAAGTAAAAATTTCCAAAGAAAGAAACTACATCTCTTACAATAATTAGTTTACTATCTTACAGTATATCTTGTTAAATAAATGTTTTCCATACTAAATTTTTTTTCATTCTCAAGGATCAATTTTATGTATAGGTACTTTTTTTTTTTTTTTTTTTTTAGAACCTATAGTACTTAGTATCGTGAATGGGTTGAAAAGTTGAAAGAAAATCCATGTTGACATTAAACCCGAACTTCTGTAGGTTGTAATTTTCAGGAAATACGTATGAAGAAAGGTGGTTCCAGAAAACAGAAGTTGAATGAATAAATGAGGAAGAAGAAAAGTTGGTTCTCTGAGTTCAAACTTGGACAGCAAAATGATGTTGACTGGTTGCGGCAACTGTTTTGACTGCTTTGAAAGAGAGAACATGAATTATAGAAACCAATTCAGAAGAACAGTGCCCGTGGGTGTATCTATATATAAAAAGGCATGCAACAGAAACAGAAAGTCTATGAGACAGAGAGTGGAGAGACTCTGTTAGAGAGGAGTCATTAATTAACCTAATTGCCCTCTTCTGAATGGAATCTAGAAGCCTGAGAGAAGCTTTGGGGGCACCGCCCAGATGTGGGAACAATATTCCATGTTAGGACGGATTTGTGATTTCTACAGAGTCAACAACAGTTGGAAGAAAAATAACACCGAGAACGAAAGAGAAAACCCAGTTAATTAGATGCAGAGGAAGCAATATTTGTAATGTGCTTTATACCAAGAGAGATTAGTCAAGGTAATCCCCAAGCTCTTTCCTATAAATCAGAATGTCATCGATAAGCATAGGACCAGAAGAATCCTTTTTGCGAGATATAAGACAGGACTGAGTTTTAGAAAGATTGAAATTAAGTTATCTTTGCCCCACTGAAGAAATAACTGGAGATCAGCATTTAAGGATTTGGCAGTGGATGTTCGAGAAGCCTTATCAATCAATTCGGCCCTGGAGAGATTGTGTAAGGCTCGTGGGGTAGAATTTTTATTAGCATGGTCTGTGCTTGTTAACAGGAGAAATTGTTTCTACAGGGATGGGATACACTTAAATTGAAAGGGTGGAAGAATATTTACTGACACTATTGAGGCAGTATCAGGTGGGTCAGAAAATGGCTACCTTGGGGGGATTCATAAACTAATAGATTAGTTTGTGGAATAGATTCACAAACTAATCTATTAGTTTGTTTGTGGAATATATGTGGAATAATATAGCCACAGGCAGAGATGAAAGTGATTCTTCCGCTGCTTCTATTGGAATGAGCAGCAGCCTGGAAAGTGAGGTACTGTGGATTTCAAGAGCTGCTGGGGGTCATCGTGAAACAAGTAAATACCGGGTGGTTATAAAATAAGTTTTCCTATTCAGGGGACCCTAGTGTCAAAATGGTTAGTGTGCATAGTGTTGGGGGAAAGGCGCCTCCAGTGGTTTCCCACATCTGCGCCATATATACTCTGTGGAGATAAACAGTATCACTGTGAAAGCCAGAAAAATTTTTTGTGTTGTAAATGAAGTATTATGCTGGGTTCTGTTGGGTGTCCTGGCTTTTGGCCGCAGGGCCCCTGATGGGACCCCACGTTGCCCGCACACACCACTAGGAGGTAGCCAGGTTGCCCATAATTCTCTGACTAGTCTCCTCCAGGTTGCCTGAGCTTCCTGGAAAGAGACCAAGTAAAAAAAAAAAAAAAATATATATATAAAATAATAGGGTTCAGGGAGTACAGGATGTACTGGAGAGGGTAAAGGAAAGGAGGTATAGACAGAGCGACGGAGGATGTAAGAGAAGGCATCCTCCACAGGTTGGGTTGGAATTCTCTCACCTGAGCGGAAGTGGAAGAAGAGGCCCCTCGAGAGGGTGGGAAGACAATCACGTATCAAGAGAGACACGGATGAAACAATTCAAGCGACCTGAGTGTCAAGTCCAGTAGCTAGAAGTGGTCACAATCTAGGTGAAGATGTTCAGTATATGAGAAAAGGGTATTGATCAATGTGCATCAGTTCCAGGATGTTGTACCAGTGATCTTCTTCTGCTGAAGAGATCATGGGCGAAGGCAGAGAAAGCGTGGTACTAGTCTTCCTCATTGATCAGAAAATGTTCATTTCCTCGAGGCAAGGCATGTATTTTTGATATGAGCAACGTTCGCAGGTCCTCGTAGAGCGGGCAAACATAGAATAGGTGATCCCAGTCTTCGTTTTCACCACAAAGACAGTGAGGGTCATCCACGATGTTCATTGAGGCAAGTTTGTGATTTATGGATCCATGACCTGTAATCAGGAAAGTGGTATATAACCCTGGGCTGTACCATGCTGGAGCTTTAGGGTAGATCTGGGCTATTTCAGGTAAGAATTTTTTAGTGATGGAACCTTTGGGGGTGGTATTCCATCTGTTTTGCTAGGCGTTAAGAAGGTAGACTGCAAGGCGCTTTTTTTCTTCTTTGATGGTGTTTGCTGGGTTTGTAGTGAAATCCAGGATGGTGGTAGGGAGTCCCTTTGCGAGCCGGTAGTGCACGCCTTTGCGAATTATCTGCAGGTCTAGAGGGAGAACTCCTGCCAAGACTTGGAGCGCTGGGTTGCTTACTGTGCCGCAGGCACGCGTGATAGTGAGAAGGATATTATGCTGGATGGAGGTGAGCTTCCTTTGGTTACGAACAATGAGTGCACGATGATACCAGACACCTGCACAGTAGGTTATAGTGGGAATAAGTACAGCTTTGTATAGCATATGCAGTGAGCGGCGATTTAGGCCCCAGTCAAACCTGCTGATCCTCACTACCATTGCCGCGTAGTTCCTGACTTTGCGATGAAGGTAGTCTATATGCGGGTAAAACGTAAGCTTGGGGTCGAGAATTACCCCAAGGTACTTCAAATCAGTTGTCAGTTTGATAGTTCTACCAGCAATTTTAATCAGCGGGGGCCTGCTTATTTGAAGGGTTCCTCTGAGTAGAATTGAAGTAGTTTTCTCAAGGGATATATGGAGTTTATGGAGGCTGGCCCATTCTTGTAGCTTTGTAAGGGGCTCCGTTGGCTGTTGTTTCCAGGAAAGCTCTGGAGTTTCCAGTGACTGTCAGTATCAAGTCGTCTGCGAAGGCTTGGGTGGAAACATCCCCCAGGTCTAGGTTCAGGAACTCGTCCATGACCACATTCCATTGGAAAGGACCAAGGACAGAGCCCTGGAGACATCCTCTGTAGACATTTCTGGAGACTTGTCGATAGGCATTTCTGACTGTAACACTTCTGTTGTGAAGATAGTCCTGTATGCAGCTGTAAAGATTTGCTGGAACGCTAGCTTCTCTGAGTCTTCGTAGTATACTTGGCCACCAAAGCAAGTCAAAGGCCCCGGCGAAATCCACTGATATTACCAAGAAGTATTTGGTGGCTGAATTTTTGACTGAATCTGTGAGCTGTCGAAGAGCATCTTCTGCTGAACGGCCTGCCCGAAAACCGAACTGGTTTGGGGACTGGAGATTTGCATTTTTATAGTGTTTTTCCAATCTGGATAAGAGAAGACGTTCAAATTTGGTCCTTGAGGTTGTCACAGACATTCTCTCAGATATGCCAGACAAGCTGTTCTTGCTACCTGGGAGTCTAAAACGCTGATGGAACTGATATTCGGGTGACACTCAAGTCAAAGTGGACCCAATTTCGGCGAAGTCCGGACGGTCTATGACAGCCAAATCCTCTGCTTGCACCTTCACGATGGTGGGACTGTTAGTAATCCTGGGTATAACCTTCATGCACAAGTACATGGTGGGTGACCACCCAGGTGTGAACCAACGTAAGCAGGGGTCGAGGTGTGGCGCCCACACCACATGGAGGAACGCCGCCCCTCTATGTTACCAGGCAGTACTAGGTGGTAGATGACTCTCATCAACCGGTGAAATACCACCACTTTGCTTATTGGAGGCTTGAAGTGGTGGAACCCATGTTTAGTCTCTAGAGCTAAGTTCCGGCCAACCCTTCCCTATCTCTTCCATCATGCAGTATGATTGATGATTTTTGAGGTTATGATGAATGTCGTGGCGAGATCCAATATTCCTTACATTTCGAGGGTACAGCTCTAAAACGGTGTTCGCAGGCCGGCCGCTAGTTAGTACACCGGACTGAACCTATTGGTAACTCTCTAGGAAGCTTCCGGATCAGCTAGTGTATAATCTTGCTACCTCTACTCTGCCAGATAGTGACTGGAGGGAGTCCGAGTAGTGTGTATGCGGGGAGCATTGTCGAGGCCACGTTATGTCAAGGATCTGGGTATATTCTTACCACATGTACGCCATATCCAAAAATTTCATTACTTCATACAGCATGTCCCACCCACTTTTTCTTACTATTGAATACACCATGAATTGTCAAAATAATAGAGCAAGCTTATCTGCGAAAAGATCTAAACCTCCCAAGGACTTCCTAATTCATTTCACAAATATACGTGGTCTCAATTCTAATCTCAACGATGTCCATTTCCACTTGCAGTCTTCCAAACCCCATGTACTTTTTCTGACTGAATCTCAGTTATCAGTTGATTCAACTACTGCTCATCTCAGATGTCCAAATTATTTGCTGTATGATTCCTTTCGCCTCAAAGGTGGTACTTGTGCATATGTCCGTTCTGATATTCCCTGTCAGAGACTTGTCAATTTGGAATCTCCTCTCTTTGATCTTCTCTGGCTTAAAATCTCTCTACCTCATTGTGTAAAATTCATCTGTTGTCTCTACCGTTCTCCCAACTCCACTAATCACTTGGAGCTCTTTGACTTCCTCTCTTTGCAAATTGACTTTCTCCAGTCCAACTTTCCTAACATTGAGGTAATTTTCCTTGGTGATTTTAACGTTCACAACTCCAGCTGGCTTCCATTTTCTAGTCACACCGACCCAGCAGGTCGAGATGCTGAGGCTTTTGCAATTACTAATGACCTAGCACAGATTGTTCATTTACCTACAAGAATACCGGACAATCCTAATCATACAGCCAATACGCTTGATCTTTTTCTCACAAACAACCCTTCTAAGTACAAGGTTGAAGTGAGAGGTCCTTTAGGCACTTCAGATCACAACTTGGTGATTGTCTCTTCTCCAATGGAACCTTTATCTCATGGCTATTCCCAACCTCGTATTGTTTGGCATTACAAGAATGCAAAATGGGATGACCTGCGAGACTTCTTTTCTTCTTTTCCTTGGTCTGATTACTGTTTCAAAACTTCTGATGTCAACGTTTGCTCAAATCGTGTCAGTGAAATTATTCTTGCAGGAATGGAATCCTTTATCCCACACTCCACTTTAAAATCTCGTCCTTTATCTAAACCTTGGTTTTCCAATAAATGTGCTAAGGCTGTCCAAGAGAAGAACGTTGCATATCGTAATTGGCTTGTTTCTAATTCTTCAGTTTCATTTTCTGCCTACACCAAAGCTCGCAACAATTGTAAAGCAGTTATTAATCAGTCCAAACTAGAGTTTGAACAGGCTAAGAGTAGAAAACTTGCTTCTTACCCTAATGGTAGCCGAGCATTCTGGTCTCTTGCCAAAGCTATTGGCCGCAACTTTTGCCCATCTCTGCTGCCACCTCTGTCCAAACCAGATGGTTCTGTTGTCACTTTAGCGAAGGATAAAGCTGACCTGCTAGCATCCCATTTTTCTTCGAGCTCATGTATTAATGATCTTGGTAAAACACCTCCCACCATTCCTAATACGCTCCATTCAATGCCTTCTGTGGTCTTCCGTCAAAAGGATATCAGAAGGATTTTGATGAATCTTGATGCTAAGAAATCTCCAGGTCCTGATGGTATTTCTCCACTTGTTCTCAAAACCTGTGCTCCTGAACTTACTCCTATTCTTTGCCGCCTTTTTTCACTTTCTTATTCCAAAGGTGTTTTTCCTTCTGCTTGGAAATTTGCTCATATCCAGCCAGTTCCTAAAAAGGGTGACAAATCCCTCCCATCCAATTATCGTCCCATTGCAATTACTTCTACTCTTTCTAAAGTAATGGAGAAATCAATTAACCGCCAACTCTTAAACTACCTAGAAACCTTCCGTCTGATCAACGATCGCCAGTATGGATTCCGTCAGTGTCGATCCACTGGTGATATTCTGGCTTATGTTACCCATTTATGGACTAATTCAATGGAAAGGTTCGGTGAAACACAAGTAGTTGCTCTTGACATCTCAAAGGCTTTTGATCGTGTTTGGCATAAAGGTCTTCTAAACAAGCTTCCATCTTATGGTTTGCCAACTGTTTTCAGTAATTGGTTATCCAGTTTTCTCTCTGATCGCTCACTGAGGGTGATGGTAGATGGCTCTCTGTCTTCTTACTTCTCCACTAATGCCGGTGTCCCCCAAGGTTCAGTTCTTTCCCCCACTCTTTTCCTCTTGTATATCAATGACCTTCTTCCATTGACTGGAAATCCTATCCATAGTTTTGCTGATGATAGCACATTGCATTCAACTTTCCATTTTGAGAAACCTTGTCCAGCTCAATCAGCTTCAAGTTCTCGAAAATCTGCTGCCAATTCCTTAAATGCCGATCTTCAGGTAATTCTCCAGTGGGGCAAAGACAACTTAGTTGATTTCAACCCTTCTAAAACTCAGTCTTGTCTTATATCTCGCAAAAAGGATTCTTCTGCTCCTATGCTTATCTTTAGTGACACTCCGATTTCTAGGCAAAATGATATATCTCTTTTGGGGATTACCCTGACTTCTAATCTCTCTTGGCACAAGCACATTACAAATATTGCTTCCTCTGCATCTAAAAAACTTGGTTTCCTCTTTCGCTCTCGGCGTTACTTTTCTCCCAAACAGCTGCTCACTCTGTATAAATCGCAAATCCGCCCTGCCATGGAATATTGTTCCCACATCTGGGGTGGTGCCCCCAAAACCTCTCTCAGGCTTCTTGATTCCATTCAGAAGAGGGCAGTTAAGTTAATTAATGATTCATCTCTAACAGAGTCTCTCCACTCGCTTTCTCATAGACGCACTGTTTCTGCTGCATGCCTCTTCTACAGATACTTCCATGGGCACTGTTCTTCTGAATTGGCTTCTATAATTCCCGCTCTCTCTTTCAAAACAGTCCGAACACGTGCCGTCACCAGCCAACATCCATTTACTGTCCAACTTCAAACCCACAGAACCAACTTTTCATCTTCCTCATTTATTCATTCAACTGCCGTTTTCTGGAACAACCTTCCTTCATACGTATTTCCTGAAAATTACAATCTACAGAAGTTCAAGTCCAATATCAACAAATATCTTCTTTCGTCTTCTCAACCTCCAACCCAAGCACGGTACTAAGTACTATAGGTTATAATACCTCTCGTGTTTGGGGTTCTCATAAAAAAAAAAAAAAAAAAAAAATATTTTGCTTGAAATGGGAAGGAGTGCTATGGGTCTGTATGACCTTGGCTGCTCTGGTGGTTTACTTGGGTTCTTCAAAATGAGGCATAGATTGGCCTCTTTCCAGTCATCTGGGAAGAGTCCAACTTCCAGACAATGGTTGTTACAGGCTGAGAAGGAGATTTGATTGCATCTCTGCAAGCTTCTTAATTACTTCTGCTTCAATGAAGTCTAACCCTGGGCTTTTTTGTTTTTTGTTTTGCCAATGGAAAGTTTTAATTCATCTAAGTTGAAAGGCTGTTCTATAGAAGTGGTGCTGTAGGATGCGTTTTCAGTACAGATTTCTTGTTGCTGGCTGGATTGAGGATCTGTGTTTAGTGGGAACAGGGTGTCCAAGATGTTGTTTACTGACTCTTCCCATGTGAGGGTTGTGGTGCCCTGCGGGGTGACTGTAGAGATGACCTCACCCCTGGGGAGCTTGTTCGTAACAATGCGATACACAACTCCCCAGGGGGTGCTGTTTCCAGTCGTGGAGACCAGGTGCTCCCAAGACTGTTTCTTCTTGGCTCTAATTAAACTAGTGTAATCATTTCTTAGTCTACGACAGTTATTGCGTAGGACATCAACTTCATGAGGGGGCCAGGTACGGCGAGCACATTGAAATGATTTACTTGCTGTATGAACCTGATGGTGGAGATGATCCAGTTGGTTGTACCACCATGGGA
Source organism: Mastigoproctus giganteus (assembly GCF_048544385.1). Taxonomy (NCBI): domain Eukaryota; kingdom Metazoa; phylum Arthropoda; class Arachnida; order Uropygi; family Thelyphonidae; genus Mastigoproctus; species Mastigoproctus giganteus. The sequence continues at coordinate 90,325,920 of NC_143579.1, forward strand.
CAGCACTCGGGAAAGGGTGTTTCTTCTTGATTGTTTTGTTACAGACATTGGTTATGATTGATGTTATTTTCCTCTGATGCTGGTTGTGGTTGAGGTTGGTGAGATTGGTGTTTCCAGGAATTTGAAGGGAAGCTTGGACCATTAAATTAAAGAGGTTCCAGTCGGCTTTGTTAATTGCATAACGGATGATATTGTTTCTAGGCGGAGGTGCTGATTCTATTGAGCGTTGAAGGGTAAAAGTAATCACCCTATGGTCGGAAGTTGTCCAAGCCTCGCGGACTTTCCAGTCAGTGATCTTAGTGGCAATGGATCTTGTGGCTGCTGAGATGTCTATTGTGGACTCCCATAGGGTATTACTGAAGGTAGGCATGTTGTTAGGCTTGTTAAGGATTACTAGAGAGGATGTAGCGAGAAAGTTCTCGAGTTGCCGGCCATTGTGATTGCCCGGGCGATCTTCCGAGTTGCTGTGCCACATTGCAGAACGGCAATTAACGTCGGCACAGAGAATAATCTTTCCATCTGAGAGGAGGGCTTGGACTGCTTGCAGATACCTGATGGCAGGGGCTATATCTTTGCCTGGACAACAATACAATGAGATGACGTGGAACGATCCCATAGGTCCTATAAGCTGGGCGCACACCGCCCATGGGGTACAGAGGGTGTGGATTTTGGTGGCAGTTATGTGCGGGTTCCTAACAAGGATAACCGCCCACGGAGTGTCTTCTTCTGATTGTATAATTTTGTACGTAAGCGGATATCCCCTGACTTTTCTTGTATTTGTATAGGGCTCTTGGATGAACAGGATGTCTGTATTGTCTTCGTCAGCCTTTATTCTTATTTGGTCCACGACAGCACGCGCTCGCTGAGCATTTAGCTGCATAAATTCATGATGTTACAGTTATATGTCTTATATGGGGCCATAGTTGATCCTTTGTTGTTGTGTGCTTCTTGCTTTCAGATAAACCGGGCACTTGTTATCCCTTATCGAATGCTTGTAATCCATTTTTGCCAGTTTACAGTTGGTGCAAACCGGTTCTTCAGTTTTGTTAGGGCAGGTGTTAAAGTTATACCCTTTCTGGGCACAGTGCCCACACATGGAATCGACCTGTGTACATGTGTGTGTAGTATGGCCGAATCTGCAACAGTGAAAGCACTTTGGGACGGCTATGTGTTCTTTGAACCTATGGCAGGTCCACTCGAGGTTCCTGTCCTGTTGCTTAATTACTTGCCAAGCTTGTGCCGAGAGGTCAATGACCCAGTTTACATTTTGGGAGGATTTTCCTTTGGTCTGGTACTTTGGTTGTATCGCCTCTTCTGTGCTGGTAGATTCGCTTTCACCTTGAAGGTTTCTACAATAGATTTCTTCAGCAACTTTTTCCGGTTTGAGGTTTTTATTGATGCCGTAAACAATAATTGCTGGGCCTTTCTTTTTGGGTGTCTCAGCTGTGAGTCCCATGGTGGAAATTTTTGGGTTGTCCAGTATTGTCTGGGCTTCGTGTCGCGTTGCAGTTTCAATTATTACTCCGATGTTCCTGGTTTTTCTTATTGATTTGATACGGGTGTTCTTTAAGTCACTTGCTAATTTTTGTACAACGGCTGTCTTGATGGCTTCACTCGATTCCATGGGGCTGTCTTCTGTTGGTTTTAATACAACCATATGTTGCTCCTTTAGTATCGTTTTCTTTATTTGGATTGGCTTGTGTGCCTCAGTAATCTTTTTTGAAGGATTCCTCAGCGCATCTGCATAAGAGCGGGTGCGCTGTAGCATTTCATTTCCACGCTCTTCCTGATAGGTTTCCACTTTGGCTTTGAGTCGCTCGTTGTTGACGTGAAGGTCAAAAAGGATGCGTTCCATCTGGCTCCATATCTTTATTATATCTCCGCGAGTAGCAGACGTAATCCGGTTTGTCGGCTTGGCCATAAGAGCTTCCAAGCCGGATCTAAGGGAAAAGACTTCGTCAGTTACAGTTTCTGCATACAAATGTTCAGATTCACGATTGTATTGGTAAGTTTGATCGGTATTTGATATGGCTATCATATCTGTAGAAATGCTATTCTCTAATGGCATTGTGGGAACGCCATCCGCTTTGGCTGCAGTTTCCCTATTGCGTTTCTTGCAGGCAAGGTCAGGCCTATTTTCTTCTTGATCATCCACAGATTCATTCAGTGCAGAGATGCCCCGGGTTCTTGTTAGGGGGACAGTTAATGTTCTTTTCCTCATTTTCCGGTTCGCTGTTTGACATGGTGGAGATTGTCAATTTTGATAAATGTACAAGTACGGATTTAGTCAAAATGGTTAGAGATAGCATGGTGAAAATTAGTGGGTATGTCATTTAGGGTATGGGAAGCGATTTGGAGAAGAAAAAAGATTAGTTAAAATTTTCGCCACCAGGGGAGAAATTGGCACTCTAAACATGAGATATTTACAGTGCCAATCCAGTCCAGTTGACAGTCCAGTCAATTGGAATACTTAATTTAGGATTAAATTTTAATATCAGAACTTAGAAATCTACAGATATCGTTCTATGTGCTTTCCTTCACTTGAGATGACATTCTGAAAATAGAGGACTGCTTGCGATACAGTTTGGCGTAGCATCTCATTGGGGATGTTGGCTACATGCTGTTTAATGCTTGCTTTCAAATCGACAAGAATCTGTATGCTGCCACAGTAAACTCTGTATTTCAGGGAATCCCATAGCCAGAAATCACAAGGATTGTGATTGGGCTGGCCAGAACTGTGAATGGTTTCTAGAAATGGGGTCATTTCTGAATGTTGAACAGAGCAGTTCCATCAATTGTCGCCCAATTTGGTGAGGGGCACCAACTTTTTAGCATTAGCATTAGTAGAGGCATATGAAGCAAGAAAGCAAGCTTATGCAGCATTACGCAAAAAAAAAACAAAAAAAACTCCCATTTCACCCCTCCATTCGTTCTAAATGCCTGTCCAGCTCAGCCTTGAATTTATTTATTTATTATTATTTTTTTTTTTTATGAAAATCCCAAACATGAGAGGTATTAGAACCTATAGTACTTAGTACCGTGCTTGGGTTGGAGGTTGAGAAGACGAAAGAAGATATTTGTTGACATAGGACTTGAACTTCTGTAGACTGTAATTTTTGGGAAATATATATGAAGGAAGGTTGTTCCAGAAAACGGCAGTTGAATGAATAAACAAGGAAGATGAAAAGGTTGGTTCTGTGAGTTTGAAGTTGGACAGTAAATGGATGTTGGCTGGTGGTGGCACATGTTCGGACTGTTTTAAAAGAGAGAGAGCGGGAATTATAGAAGCCAATTCAGAAGAACAGTGCCCGTGGAAGTATCTGTAAAAGAGGCATGCAGCAGAAACAGTACATCTATGAGACAGCAAGTGGAGAGACTCTGTTAGAGATGAATCATTAATTAACCTAGCTGCCCTCTTGTGAATGGAATCAAGAAGCCTGAGAGAGGTTTTGGGGGCACCACCCCAGATGTGGGATCAATATTCCGTGACAGGACGGATTTGCGATTTACACAGAGACTGCAGCTGTTTGGAAGAAAAGTAACGTCGAGAGCGAAAGAGAAAACCAAGTTTTTTAGATGCAGAGGAAGTAATATTTGTAGCATTTCATTTCCACGCTCTTCCTGATAGGTTTCCACTTTGGCTTTGAGTCGCTCGTTGTTGACGTGAAGGTCAAAAAGGATGCGTTCCATCTGGCTCCATATCTTTATTATATCTCCGCGAGTAGCAGACGTAATCCGGTTTGTCGGCTTGGCCATAAGAGCTTCCAAGCCGGATCTAAGGGAAAAGACTTCGTCAGTTACAGTTTCTGCATACAAATGTTCAGATTCACGATTGTATTGGTAAGTTTGATCGGTATTTGATATGGCTATCATATCTGTAGAAATGCTATTCTCTAATGGCATTGTGGGAACGCCATCCGCTTTGGCTGCAGTTTCCCTATTGCGTTTCTTGCAGGCAAGGTCAGGCCTATTTTCTTCTTGATCATCCACAGATTCATTCAGTGCAGAGATGCCCCGGGTTCTTGTTAGGGGGACAGTTAATGTTCTTTTCCTCATTTTCCGGTTCGCTGTTTGACATGGTGGAGATTGTCAATTTTGATAAATGTACAAGTACGGATTTAGTCAAAATGGTTAGAGATAGCATGGTGAAAATTAGTGGGTATGTCATTTAGGGTATGGGAAGCGATTTGGAGAAGAAAAAAGATTAGTTAAAATTTTCGCCACCAGGGGAGAAATTGGCACTCTAAACATGAGATATTTACAGTGCCAATCCAGTCCAGTTGACAGTCCAGTCAATTGGAATACTTAATTTAGGATTAAATTTTAATATCAGAACTTAGAAATCTACAGATATCGTTCTATGTGCTTTCCTTCACTTGAGATGACATTCTGAAAATAGAGGACTGCTTGCGATACAGTTTGGCGTAGCATCTCATTGGGGATGTTGGCTACATGCTGTTTAATGCTTGCTTTCAAATCGACAAGAATCTGTATGCTGCCACAGTAAACTCTGTATTTCAGGGAATCCCATAGCCAGAAATCACAAGGATTGTGATTGGGCTGGCCAGAACTGTGAATGGTTTCTAGAAATGGGGTCATTTCTGAATGTTGAACAGAGCAGTTCCATCAATTGTCGCCCAATTTGGTGAGGGGCACCAACTTTTTAGCATTAGCATTAGTAGAGGCATATGAAGCAAGAAAGCAAGCTTATGCAGCATTACGCAAAAAAAAAACAAAAAAAACTCCCATTTCACCCCTCCATTCGTTCTAAATGCCTGTCCAGCTCAGCCTTGAATTTATTTATTTATTATTATTTTTTTTTTTTATGAAAATCCCAAACATGAGAGGTATTAGAACCTATAGTACTTAGTACCGTGCTTGGGTTGGAGGTTGAGAAGACGAAAGAAGATATTTGTTGACATAGGACTTGAACTTCTGTAGACTGTAATTTTTGGGAAATATATATGAAGGAAGGTTGTTCCAGAAAACGGCAGTTGAATGAATAAACAAGGAAGATGAAAAGGTTGGTTCTGTGAGTTTGAAGTTGGACAGTAAATGGATGTTGGCTGGTGGTGGCACATGTTCGGACTGTTTTAAAAGAGAGAGAGCGGGAATTATAGAAGCCAATTCAGAAGAACAGTGCCCGTGGAAGTATCTGTAAAAGAGGCATGCAGCAGAAACAGTACATCTATGAGACAGCAAGTGGAGAGACTCTGTTAGAGATGAATCATTAATTAACCTAGCTGCCCTCTTGTGAATGGAATCAAGAAGCCTGAGAGAGGTTTTGGGGGCACCACCCCAGATGTGGGATCAATATTCCGTGACAGGACGGATTTGCGATTTACACAGAGACTGCAGCTGTTTGGAAGAAAAGTAACGTCGAGAGCGAAAGAGAAAACCAAGTTTTTTAGATGCAGAGGAAGTAATATTTGTAATGTGCTTGTGCCAGGAGAGATTAGAGGTCAGGGTAATCCCCAAAAGAGATATATCATTTTGCCTAGAAATCGGAGTGCCACTAAAGATAAGCATAGGAGGAGAAAAATCGTTTTTGTGAGATATAAGACAATTCTGAGATTTAAAAGGGTTGAAATCAACTAAGTTGTCTTTGCTCCACTTGAAAATTACCTGAAGATCGGCATTTAAGGAATTGGTAGCAGATTTTCGAGAAGTTGAAGCTGATTGAACAGGGCAAGGTTTCTCAAAATGGAAAGTGGAATGCAATGTGCTATCATTGGCAAAACTATGGATACGATTTCCAGACAATGGAAGAAGGTCATTGATATACAAGAAGAAAAGAGTGGGGGAAAGAACTGAACCTTGGGGGACACTGGCATTAGTGGAGAAGTTAGAAGACAGAGAGCCATCTACCATTACCTTTAGTGAGCGAATAGAGAGAAAACTGGATAACCAATTACTAAAAACAGTTGGCAAACCATAAGATGGAAACTTGTTTAGAAGACCTTTATGTCAAACACCATCAAAAGCTTTTGAGATGTCAAGAGCAACTACTTGTGTTTCACCGAACCTTTCCATTGAATTAGTCCATAAATAGGTAACGTAAGCCAGAACATCACCAGTGGATCGACACTTACAGAATCTATACTGGCTATCGTTGATCAGACGGAAAGTTTCTAGGTAGTTTAAGAGTTTATGGTTAATTGATTTCTCCATTACTTTAGAAAGAGTAGAAGTAATTGCAATGGGATTATAATTGGATGGGAGGGATTTGTCACCCTCTTTAGGAACTGGCTGGATATGAGCAAATTTCCAAGCAGAAGGAAAAACACCTTTGGAATAAGAAAGTGAAAAAAAGGCAGCGAAGAATAGGAGTAAGTTCAGGAGCTCAGGTTTTGAGAACAAGTGGAGAAATACCATCAGGACCTGGAGCTTTCTTAGAATCAAGATTCGTCAAAATCCTTCTGACATCCTTTTGACGGTAGACCACAGGTGACATTGAATGGAGCTTGTTGGGAATGGTGCGAGGTGTTTTACAAATATCATTAATATATGATTTGGAAGAAAAATGGGATGCTAGCAAGTCAGCTTTATCCTTGGCTGAAGTAACAACAGAACCATCTAGTTTGGACAGAGGTGGGAGCACAGATGGGCAAAAGTTGCGGCCAATAGCTTTGGCAAGGGACCAGAATGCTTGAACACCATTAGGGCAAGAAGCAAGTTTTCTACTCTTAGCCTGTTCAAACTCTAGTTTGGGGTGATTAATAACTGCTTTACAATAGTTGCAAGCTTTGGTGTAGGCAGAAAATGAAACTGAGGAATTAGAAACAAGCCAATTACGATATGCAACATTCTTCTCTTGAACAGCCTTTGCACATTTATTGGAAAACAAAGGTTTAGATAAAGGACGAGATTTTAAAGTGGAGTGTGGGATACAGGATTCCATTTTGCAAGAATAATTTCACTGACACGATCTGTGTAAACGTTGACATCAGAAGTTTTGAAACAGTAATCTGACAAACGAAAAGAAGAATAGAAATCTCGCAAGTCATCCCATTTTGCATTCTTGTAATGCCAAACAATATGAGGTTGGGAATAGCCATGAGATAAAGGCTCCATTGGAGAAGAGACAATCACCAAGTTGTGACCTGAAGTACCTCTCACTTCGACTGTGTACTTAGTAGGGTTGTTTGTGGAAAAAGATCAAGCGTATTGGCTATGATTAGGATTGTCCCTTACTCTTGCAGGTAAATAAACAATCTGTGCAAGGTTATTAGTAATTGCAAAAGCCTCAGCATCTCGACGAGCTGGGTTGGTGTGACTTGAAAACGGAAGCCAGCTGGAGTTGTGAACATTAAAGTCACCAAGGAAAATTACCTCACTATTAGGAAAATTGGACTGGTGAAAGTCAAGTTGCAAAGAGAGGAATTCAAAGTGTTTCAAGTGATTAGTGGAGCTGGGAGAACAGTAGAGACAACAGATGAATTTGACACAATGAGGTAGAGAGATTTTAAGCCAGAGAAGATCAAAGAGAGTAGATTCCAAATTGCCAAGTCTCTGACAGGGAATATCAGAATGGACATATGCACAAGTACCACATTTGAGGAGAAAGGAATCATACAGTGAATAATAGGGCATCTGAGATGAGCAGTAGTTGAATCAACCAATAACTGAGATTCTGTCAGAAAAAGTACATGGGGTTTGCAGACTGCAAGTGGAAATGGACATCATTAAGATTAGAATTGAGACCACGTATATTTGTGAAATTAATTAAGAAGTGCTTGGGAGGTTTAGATGTTTTCGCAGATAAGCTTTCTCTATTAGTTTGACAATTCATGGTGTATTCAATAGTAAGAAAAAGTGGGTGGAACATGCTGTATGAAGTAATGAAATTTTTGGATGTGGCATACACGTAAAAATATACCCAGATCCTTGACATAACGTGGCCTCGACAATGCTCCTTGCATGGACAGTACTCGGACTCCCTCCAGTCACTGTCTGGCAGAGTAGAGGTAGCAAGATTACACTAGCTGCTCCGGAAGCCTCCTAGAGAGTTACCAATAGGTTCGGTCCAGTGTACTAACTAGTGGCCGGCCTGTGAACACTGTTTTAGAGCTGTACCCTCGAAATGTAAGGGATATTGGATCTTGCCACGATGTTCATCATAACCTCAAAAGTCATCAATCATACTGTATGATGGAAGAGATAGTAAAGGGTTGACCGGGATTTAGCTCTAGAGACTAAACATGGGTTCCACCACTTGAAGCCTCCAGTAAGCAAAGTGGTGGTATTGCACCTGTTGATGAGAGTCATCTACCACCTAGGCTATGCAGTTATTTACGTTATTAGTTTCCAAAACAAAAGATGGAAGCACGTTCCACCAATCAACTGCCCGCTGGCCAAAAAGCAAATTTAAGCACATCTATTATACAACTATCTTTTCTCAATTTGAAACTTTGCCCCATCAAATTCTTAGTCTTTGCATGAGGAAGAATCCCATCAGCGTTCAGCTTCCTCAACCCATTCAAGGCCTTATACACCCCAATCAGATCACCTTGCAAGTGCCTACTCTCCAGGCACTGCAATTTGCAGAACTTAAGCCTTTCTTGGTAAGAGCACCCCCCCCCCTTTGTTCCTCTTACCAGTCTTGTTGCCCTTCTTTGTACTCGTTCTAGCAACTCTACATCCTTCCTAAACTGAGGCCTCCAGACCTGTATACAGTACTCTAGGTGTGGGGCCTGACCATTGCCTTGTATAATGGGATAATCACCTCCCTGTCCCTGTAACAAAATTACTATATATCATTGACAAGACTCCATGACCTTCCCTGGCGGCACGCCTGCACTGCTAAGCAAACTTCATATTTGACTGCACAATTACACTCAGTTCTTTTTCGCTTTCCACTTTCCACTGAGTGTAGTACCACACAGTTGGTACGGTTCTCTTCGGTTATCGCTACCCATATTGAGTACTTTGCATTTGTGAATGTTAAACTTCAGTTGCCACTTCTCAGCCCATTTTCCCACCTTGTCTAGATCCAGTTGGAGTAGCATACTGTCTTTACTGTCGTTAACAACCCTGCCAACCTTTGCGTCATCTGCAAACTTGGACATTAAACCTGATATACTTTTATGAATATCATTGATAAATATACAAAACAACAATGGGCCGAACAACGAACCATTGGGAACTCCACTAGCAACATGTGTCCACGAAGAGCAGTGTCTATTGATTACCACTTTCTGTCGTCACCCACTCAACCATCCCTTTATCCATTGTAGGAACTTACCTTTAATATCAAATCTCTCCAATTTGTACAGCAGTCTTCCCTGTGCAAAAGTATCCAAAGCTTTCCTGAAATCCAAATATATGATATCAAAATTATTTTGGCATTCAGTTCCTTTGTGACCACAACATAGTGTCAAATCAAATTGGTCAGACAAGAGCTCCCTTTATCAAACCCATGCTGTGTCTTAACTATTACTGCAGTCTTGTCTAGATGATCCTGCAATGCTTCTTTATCAAGTGATTCCATTATTTTCCCCTGATCACAAGTTAAACTAACAGGTCTGTAGTTACTTGCGTCACCTTTTGAACCCCCTTTGTGAATTGGTGATACATTTGCACGCCTCCAGTCCATGGTGACGTCCTCTGAGTCCAAGGAAGCTCTCATCATTATGGCTAAGCGTTTGCTTGTTTCCTTTGCTGCGTTCTTTAATATAACTGGATAGATCCCGTCCACCCCAGGTGCATTCCTTATGTTTAACTTCAACAATTTCTCCTCCACTTTGCTCTCAGTTACTACAAAATAATGGAATCACTTGATAAAGAAGCATTGTTCGCCAGCTACAGAGCATGATCAGTTTGTCAGCTACAGAGCATGATCAACAATAGTCAACCCATCTATGTTAAGTGGTCCAATCTGATTCATCCCTTTCTTTCTAGAGTGTACATAAGTTCAGAACTCATTGCATCCTTTGCCAAAGATTTCTCGTAATCTGCTTTCGGCTGCCTAACCTTCTTTGTGACTTGATTACAGACTAGTTTATACCTGCCCTAGGCTTCTGTGTCACCTGATACTTTATATGCATCCCATACATTCTTCTTCTCTGCCATGAGCCTCATTAGCAGACCGGGCTAGTCGGGTGGGTAAAGCGCCCGCCTGGCAATCCAAAGGTCTCAGGCTTGGATCAAAGTACTGCAAAAACCTTGTGAGGAGCATTATGGCCACAGAAACCTATGCGCCAACAACTACCAAAAAAAAAACGAGCCTCGTTAATTCATCTGACATCCATTTAGGCCTAAACCTTGAACACTATTTCTTAGTTGGAATGAAAATCCTAGTAGCCTCCAAAATTAACTCCCTGAAGGCTTCCCATTTAGCCTTCAGTGTTGATAACATCATCAGTTGATCCCACTCTACAGAATATAAAAACCGTCTGAGACCACTGTAGTCACCTTTATGAAAGCAAAAGCCGTTCCCTTTAGCCGTGATGGTAGTTACATCTTTAAGTAATTTTCCCATCAGTACATTATGATCACTGTCATCCAGTGGTTCCTTTATCTGCAAATTCTTAATGCATGAATAATCACTGCTGATAATCAGATCAAGTGTATTACTCCCTGTTGTTGCCTCTCGAAAATGTTGCTGTAGAAAACAGTCATCCAATAAATCCACAAGTCTTGCAGGTGTGCGAGTGACCAACTCACAAGTTCAAGTCAGTATCTGGAATGTTAAAATCCTGCATAATAAGATATTCTGATTTACTGGCCCACTCTATTTCTCTGCACAATTGTTCATTATACTCATCAAATTCGTTGCGGACGTAGCTTATTGCCGCTCCTGGAACAGAGAAGTTTTTTCTGATTTATTTTCTGTTTTATTAGCTTAAATTGGCATATTAACTTATTTTCTAGAGTAGCTTTATATTCCTAGTTACGATACTTAGTTTAAAGTTTAACTTAGATTTTGTAGGTATTACTTAGTATCGGTAAGGGTATCAAATCCACGTGTTACAAGTTGAAAGAGAGGTTTTTTTTTTTTTTTAACCATATTTAGCCGATTTATTAACCAATTGTTATATCCAATTATTTTCTATAAGTAGCTAGTCAGGATCCTTAGTTTATTCATCGAGACAGTGAGATTTGGAAGTTAATTGATACTTAAGTGTCCGTTGATTTACCGTTCATAAATTGCCGCCATTCTTACGCTATACAGAATATCTCGAACTAGATAGCATAAGCTTAGTATAGTATAGTACATAATATAATATTGTCAATTAATCAGTAAATTTATTAATCTTTTTGAACTTCATTGTCAATTAAATTGTACTTTTAACTATATATATATAACGACTTAGATTACATAACATAAATAATTAGCAAAAATAAATAATTAATACTTAACTTGATACGGAAGTTATTTAAGGGATTTCGTAGATAACACTCAATACTGAAACTTAAATATAGCGTTATAACTGTGTTGGGATACAAGTTTAGGGTTTTAATTTTGTACTGAAATTGAAATTTTATTGAAATTAAATCAAAATCATGACTCAGACCAGAGCACCAAAGCAAAAGGCTCAAGCTAATGGGAGTGCTATGGCTCAGGGGAGAACTGAGGGGGACAGTTGCCCTCTGAATCACAGCTTTTTAAAATGCACTATTTGCTTGATGTTTGTGGAGCAGTCAGGTACGGGACACGATACTTCCATGGGGGATGTCTTTGTATGTGCACGATGCAAGGAGTGAAAGGAAATCAGGCGACAACTCAGTGTTGTTATGGGCCTATATGAGAGCTTGAAGGACAGGGTGGATGCCCTTGAAGGATTAAAAGTGACGGCCCATCAAGCTCTCAGCTGCCCACACCAATGCCAGAGCTTCCACTTGTTCATCACGCAACATCGGCAACCCTCAAGGCAGAATGCACTGGTACCACAGGAACTAGTAGTTATTGGTGACTCAATTGTCAGGGAAACGGGAAACATGCTTTGTAAAAAGGATAGGTGGAAAAGGACCAGGGTATGTCTGCCAGGGGAAAAGGTTGATGATGTTGTAGAGCGGATATCATCTTTTAAGAGCACAAAAGGTGATATAGTTGTACACGTTGGCACTAATGATATTAAGAGTAGGAGATCGGCGGAATTACTTAACAAGTACAGGTCACTGTTGAAAAAAAGCCATGAATTAGGATCGAATATGAAAGTGTCTGCAATTCTGCCTAGACATGATAGGTGGCAGTATATGATGAGAGCCCTGTCGATCAATTCGGCCCTGGAAAGATTGTGCAAGGCTCAAGGGGTAGAATTTTTTCAGCCTGGTCTATACTTGTTAACAGGAGAGACTGCTTGTACAGGGATGGGATATACTTAAATAGAAAGGGTGCAAGAATGTTTGCTGATGCTATCGAGGCAGTGTTAGGTGGGTCGGAAAACTGCTAGATTGGGGGGGGGGGATACAAAGACTAATAGATTAACAGTAGCCACTGGCAGAGGTGAAAGTGATTCTTGAAGTGCTTCTATTGGAATGAGCAGCAGCTTGGAAAATAAGATGCAGGATATTTCAGAGACTGCTGGGAGTCATTGGGGTACAAGTAAACACATGGGTTGTGTTAGGGTAGCTAAGAAAAAGAACAGGTGCATGTATATTTGTGTTTACACCAATGCTAGGAGTTTGGTAAATAAATTTGATGAATTTGTGGTATTGCTCAAAGCATCAAAGGCGGATATTATTGGGATATCAGAGACATGGTGTCACACAGATATAAGTAATGCAGAACTGGAATTTGGGGAGTGCAACGTGTATAGAAAGGATAGGAAGGGAGGAAGGGTTATGCTATTAGTTAAGAAACACATAAAATCCAAGGAAGTGAAGCCAGTTGACATTGCTGGACAGTGCAGTGTTGAGTCAGTTTGGTGTGACATAAGCATTGGGAGATCAAAATTGAGAGTAGATGTGTGCTATAGGCCTAATGACTCGGATTAGTATAATAAGAAACCGTACAGGGAAATAGAGTGGGCCAGTAAATCAGAGTGTCTTATAATGGGGGATTTTAATTTCCCATATATTGACTGGAATTTGGGGGCAGGTCACTCACAGACTAGGAAGGCTTTTGTGGATTTATTGGAAGATTGTTTTCTAAATCAGCATCTTCGGGAGGCAACTAGAGGGAGCAATACTCTTGATTTGATTATCAGTAGTGATTCTTCATGCATTAAGAATCTGCAGATACAGGAACCACTAGGTGGCAGTGATCACAGTGTGCTGAAGTGGGATTTACTCAAGGAGGTAACTACCATCAGGGGTAAAGGGAAGGGTTATTGCTTTTGTAAAGGCGACTGCGATGGTCTGAGACAGTATTTATATGCTAAACAGTGCGACCAACTGATGATGTTACCAACAGCAAACTCAAAATGGGAAGCATTCAAAGAACTTATCTTGGAAGCTACTAGGCTTTACATACCAACTAAGAAATATTGTTCAAGGTTCAGGTGTAAATGGATGTCATATGAACTAATGAGACATATGGCAGAGAAGAAAAATGCATGGGATACATATAAATTAACATGTGACACAGAAGCCTGTGATAGATACAAGTTGATCTGTAACCAAGTTACAAGCCGACCGGGCTAGCCGAGTGGGTAAAGTACCTGCCCGGCAACCCAAAGGTCTTGGGCTTGGATCAAAGTACTGCAAAAACCTTGGGAGGTGCAATATGGCCACAGAAGCCGATGCGCCAACAATTACCAAATCAAAAAAAAAAAAAAAACCCAAGTTACAAATAAGTTGGGCAGGCAAAGCCAGATTACGAGAAATCTTTGGCAAGGGATGCAAAGAAAAACAGCAAGGAGTTCTTTACTTATGTAAACTCTAGAAGGAAGGGGATGAATCAGATTGGTCCACTTGATATCGATGGTTCAACTGTTCATGATCCTGCTCAGGTAGCTAATAAACTAAATCAATATTTTTTATCTACATTCACACATGAGGAGTTATTGAGTAAGGGGAATGCCATAGATGAAGTAAACACTGGCAGTGAGCTAGATGATCTTGCAATAATTGAGAGTAAAGTAGAGGAGAAATTGTTGAAGATAAATAGAAGAAAGGCGCCTGGGGTGGATGGGCTCTATCCAGTTATATTAAAGGAGGCAGCAAAGATAGTAAGCAATCAGTTAGCCATAATTATGAGAGCTTCCTTGGACTCAGGGGAGGTACCCACAGATTGGAGAAGTGCAAATGTAACCCCAATTCACAAAGGAGGATCAAAGGCTGACACAAGTAATTATAGACCTGTGAGTTTAACTTCTGTTCCAGGAAAATTAATGGAAGCACTGGTTAAAGAAGCACTGCAGGATCATCTTGACAAGAATTAAGTTATAGCTTAGACACAGCATGGTTTTGTTAAGGCAAGGTCTTGCCTGACCAATTTGATTGGATACTATGATGTAGTCACAAAAGAATTGGGTGCAGGGTATAACTTGGATATTATAGATTTGGATCTGAGAAAGGCTTTTGATACTGTTGCACATGGAAGACTGCTGCACAGATTGGAGCAGTGTGGGATTGGTGGCAAATTGCTGCTTTCGATAAAGGGATGGTTGAGGGGAAGAAGACAGCGAGTGGTAATCATTGGACACTGCTCATCGTGGACTAATGTTATTAGTGGAGTCCCTCAGGGTTGAGTGTTGGGTCCATTGTTATTTTCTGTATTTATAAATAATATTGATGATGGTATATCAAGCTTTATGTCCAAGTTTGGAGACGATACAAAGGTTAGCAGGGTTGTTAAGGACGCTACCGACGCTATGCTGCTGCAACAAGATCTGGAAAGGTTGAGCAGATGGGCTGAGAGGTGGGAAATGATGTTTAACATTGACAAATGTAAAGTACTACGTATGGGAAACAGCAACTCCAGAGCAACGTATCAACTCTGTGGTACTACACTGACAGAGAATGAAAAGGACCTGGGGATAATTGTAAAAGCAGATATGAAGTTCTCTGAGCAGTGCAGATGGGCTGCAAGAGTAGCTCATGGTGTTTTATCAATGATATACAGGAATTTTTCTAACAGGGATAGGGAGGTGATTATTCCCTTGTATAAGGCAATGGTCAGGCCACATCTTGAGTACTGTATACAGTTCTGGAGGCTTCATTTTAAGAAGGATGTAGAGCTGTTGGAACGTGTACACAGAAGGGCAACAAGATTAGTGAATGGAACAAAGGGTTGCTCTTACGAAGAAAGGCTTATGTTTTGCAAATTACAGTGTCTGCAGACTAGGCACCTATGTGGTGGGCGCCTCAGTAGCCAAGTGGTCAGCGGCAGCAGTGCGTAGCACATGCTTCTTGATTAGACCTGGTTTCGAGCCCGTGACCACCAAATACGGAGGATGCGGAAAGGTTAGCGAGTGACCACCGTATATCCCCAAGCAATATGGCCTCAGTTGCTAATGCTCCTAAAAATAACCAAATAACAATAACAATAGCCTGTGTGATCTGATTGAGGTGTATAAAGCCTTGAATGGTTTGAGCATGCATGCTGATGGGATTCTTCCTATTGCTCAGAATAATCGCCTGAGAGGGCATAAATTCAAATTGAGGAAAGATGCTTGTAGGATAGATGTGCGGAAGTTTGCCATTAGCCAGCGGGTGGTTGATTGCTGGAACAAACTTCCATCTGTTGTTTTAGAAGTTGATAGCTTAAATAGATTCAAGGCAAAACTTGACAATCATTTGGAGTGAGTGGATGGGTGAAATAAGGGGGTGGTTGTGGCTGATGCTATATAAGCTTGCTTTCTTGTATCATGTGCCTATGCTAATGCTAATATTGGATGATTGTTTTCTTTAGCAAAATGGTCGAGAGGCAACGAGAGGGAGTAATGCTCTTGATCTGATTATCAGCAGTGATTCTTCATGTGTTAAGAATCTGCAGATAAAGTAACCACAAGTCGGCAGTGATGACAGTGTACTGATGTGAGATTTATTTAAAGATGTAACTACCATCAAGGGTAAATGGAAGGGTGTTTACTTTCGTAAAGGTGACTACAGTTCTCTCAGAGAATTTTTAAATTCTATATAATTGGAACAACTAATTGTGTTACAAACAGTGAATTCTAAATGGGAAGCCTTCAAGGACTTATTATTAGAGTGTACTAGTCTTTTTTTTATCAAATAAGATATACTGTTCAAGGTTTAGGCCTAAATGGATGTCCGATGAATTAATGAGGCACATTGCAGAGAATTAAAATGCATGGCATGCATATAAATTATCAGGCAACACTGAAGCCTATGACAGATATAAGCTAGTCTGTAATCAAGTCACAAAGGAGGTTAGGCAGGCAAAGGCAGATTATGTGAAATATTTGGAAAAGGATGCAAAGAAAAACCGAAAGATTTCTATACTTATGTAAACTCTAGAAGGAAAGGTATGAATCAGATTGGCCCACTTAATGTAAATGGCTTGACATTCATGATCATGCTCTGGTAGCTGATAAACTGAATGAGTATTCTGCATCTACATTTACACGTGAGGAGTTATTCAAGGAGGGGAATGCTAGAAGTTTACCAAACTCTAACAAGGAGCTAAGTGATTTTATAATAACTGAGAGCAAAGTGGAGGAGAAATTGTTGAAGTTAAACTTAAGGAAGGCACCTGGGGTGGTTGGGATCTATGCAGTTATATTAAAGGAGGCAGCAAAGGAAGTGAACAAACCCTTAGCCATAATTATGAAAGCTTCCTTGAATTCAGAGGTCCCGATGGGCTGGAGATGTGCAAATGTTTGTCCCCAATTCACAAAGTTGGATCAAAGGGTGACACAAGTAATTATAGACCTCTTAGTCTAACTTCTGTTCCAGGGAAAGTAATGGAGTCACTAGTTAAGATAGTGATGCAGGATCATCTAGACAAGACTTCAGTTATAGTTCAGACACAGCATGGGTTTAATAAGGGAAAGTCTTGTCTGACAAATTTGATTGGATACTATGATGTTGTCACAAAGGAACTGGATGCAAAGAATAATTTTGATATCATATAATTGGATTTCAGGAAAGCTTTTGATATTGTACATGGAAGACTACTGTTAGAATTGGAACAGTATGGCATTAAGGGCAAGTTGCTACAATGGATAAAAGGATGGTTGAGTGGGAGAAGACAGAAAGTGGTGATCAATGGAAACTGCTCTTCGTGAACTAATTTTATTATTGGAGTCCCCCAGGGTTTGGTGTTTGGCCCATTGTTGTTTTGAGTATTTACCAATGATATTGATGAAGGTATGTCAGGGTTAATGTCTAAGTTTGCAGATGATTCGAAGTTTGGCAGGGTTGTTAATGACAGTAATCATAGTACACTACTGAAACAGGATCCGGAAAGGTTGGGCAGATCGGCGGAGAAGTGGCAACTGAAGTTTAACATCGACAAATTCAAATTATTGTATATGGTAGAAATAACCCCAGAGTAATGTATGAACTGGATGGTACAACACTCAGGGTAGTGGAGAATGAAAAGGACCTCAGGGTAATTGTGCAGTCAGATATGAAGTTTTCTGAGCAGAGCAAAAATCTGTGAGAATAGCTCATGGTGTCTTGTCAATGATATACAGGAATTTTGCTAGTATGCATAAAGGGGTGATTGTCCCCTTGTATAAGGCAGTGGTCAGGCCTCACCTTGAGTATTGTATACAGGTTTGGAGGCCTCCTTTTAGGAAAGATATAGAGCTGCAGGAAGGGCAACAAGATTGGTGAGTGGAACACAGGATTGTTGTTAGTAAGAAAGGCTTAAGTTCTGTAAATTGCAGGTTCTGAAGAATAGGTACCTATGAGGTGATCTAATTGTGGTGTATAAGGCCTTGAATGGATTGAACAAGTTAAATGCTAATGGGATACTTCCTCTTGCTTGGATTACTCACCTGAGGGGGTATAAATTGAAATTGAAGAAAGACAATTGCAGACTATATGTTCGGAAATTTGCCTTTAGCCAGTTGTTAGTTGATAGTTGGAAAAAACATCTGTTGTAGTGGAGGTCAGCAACTTAAATGCAAGTTCAAGGCAGAACTAGACAACCATTTGGAGTGAATGGATGGGCGAAATGGGAAGGTTTGTTTTTGGCTGATTCTAAGGGGGCATAAATTCACATTAAGAAAAGACAGATGTAGAATAGATGTGCAGAAATTTGCCTTTAGCCAGAGGGTGGTTAATTGCTGGAACAAACTTCCGTCTGTCGTTGTGGAAGTTGATAGGTTAAATAAATTTGAGTAGGAACTGGGCAGGCATTTGGAGGGAATGGTGTGATTTTTTTTTTTTTTTTTTTTGGCTGATGCTGCATAAGCTCATACACTTGCTTTCTTTCATCACATGCCGCTACTACTACTACTACTACATAAACTTGCTTTCTTGCATCATATGCCTCTACTAATGCCAATGTCTGAATTTGACAACTTAATAATTACTTAAAATTCAACAAATTTATTTTCAATGCTCCTAGCATTAGTTTACATTCAAGTATACATGCACCTGTTTTTACTCTTAGTTACTCTTACACAGTGCTTGTATTCACTTGTTTCCTGATGATGCTCATAGCAGGGCCTGAAATCTCTGACCCCCTTGCTTCCCAGGCTGCTGCATTTTGCAATAGGAACAGTGCAAAAATCACTTTCTCCTCTGCCTGTGGCTTT
This sequence comes from Mastigoproctus giganteus, assembly GCF_048544385.1. Lineage (NCBI taxonomy): Eukaryota > Metazoa > Arthropoda > Arachnida > Uropygi > Thelyphonidae > Mastigoproctus > Mastigoproctus giganteus. The sequence continues at coordinate 90,344,540 of NC_143579.1, forward strand.
GGTTAATCTATTAATCTTTGAATACCCCCAAGCTAGCAGTTTTCTCACCCCACCTATCACTGCCTCAATGACATTAGCAAAAATTCTTGCACCCCTTCTATTTTAGTGTGTACCAACCCTGTAAAAACAGTCTCTCCTGTTAACCAGCACAGACCACACTGACAAAAATTCTACCCCATGAGTCTTGGCACAATCTCTCCAGTGCGAAATTGATTGACAAGGCTCACATCATGATCTCCCTCGTATTGTGTCTGGGCAGAATTGTTGACAATTCCAAATTCAGTCCTGTCTCATGACTTTCCCAATATGACCCTGTACTTGTTAAGTAAGTCCTCAGATCTCCTACTCTTAAGATCATTAGTGCCAATATGTACAACAATATGACCTTTTGTGCCCTTAGAAGATATCTGCTCTACAACATCATCAGCTTTTCGCCCTGACAGACATACCCTGGTCTTATTTCACCTATTTTTCTTGCAGAACATATTTTCCCTTTTTGCTAACAGTAGAGGCAACTACAATAAGCACCTTCTGTGGAACCAGTGCATTCTGCCTTGGAGATTGTCGCATTGTTGCCAGATGCACAATTGTGAGCTCTGGTGTTGAGTTGGGCAGCTGAGAATTTAATAGGTCCTTCCATTCTAATTCTTTTGAGGGCACCCACTCTACTCTTCAAGCTCTCATAAATTACCATTAGAATGGTGAGTTGGCACGGAATTTTTTCACACTCTTTGCGCTGAATACCACACAGACATCCCCTTGGTTGTATCAAGTTCTGCAAACATTGCAGAAACAGCACATTTCGTGCTGCCATGATTCATAGGAGAATTGCCCATTCCATTCTCTCCTGAGCCACAGCATTCTTGCTACTTTGAACCCATTGCATTGCTGCTCTTCTCTGAGGCATGGTTTCATTTAAACTCAGTTTAACTTGAGAATAATACACTAAACTGATAGGTACCTAAATGCAAAAGTACATATTACACTATCAGGTTACATTATGTGTATTGCGTTATCGAGTTTACGCTTTATGTATTACGCTATTTTGTTAGGTTCATAAAGTCTTACATTAGTTATAGCCTTATTAGAATAATAGATAACTCATAATTTTGAGTTTCAAGACATTCAATAAGAAATGCTTATTTTTCTGACATTGTGAAAATCGATTATTGCATTATTTTTTGAAACTTATGTGCTGTAAATATGTCTCTGGGTTCAGAATTAATATAATTAATTTTTTAAATTGGTTTGTTTTTGCATTACCAAAACCTTGTTGATGAATGTTATTGCTTCTTTATGTCATAGATAATCAAAATGCCAGCACCAAAACAATTGCATTGGAATAGGTTATGCTCTGAATTATCAGCATACGGTTTGTGGAGAATTTCAACCTCAGTCATAATTGTAAGTTTTTTTGTTTTTTTGTTTTTTTCTTCCTGGTACTACTAATAATTTCCCAGTGTCATTACTTGACTTTGCATTTCTTTTTGATGTACATTTTTTTGGGTAAATATTCCAAAATGGATATCAAGGTATATTACTGCATAAGTTTTTGATCACTTTCTACAGCCCCAAGATATAATGCCAAACAACTAAAACAGTAACTTCACAAATATTTCTGGGTTCCAGATTCCAGAAACCTGCAAGATTATGATTTCTAACTGGAGATGTATCACTGTATTAACGGAAGATATTTGGGGTAATACGACACCAGGATGTGAAGTTTATACTCCACAGTGACAGTGAAATAATTGCAGTGGAGGAAAGGCCATTTGGCAATGAATAGCAAATCCATAATGCAAAAGTCGTTATGGTGGTGTGTAATTAAAATAGGACTTTGAGAAAACATCACAATCTATTTTTATGTTATGTTTGAAATTATTTAAACATTATAGGTAGAAAAAATACCATTGTAAAGATAGGCAGTAAATGTTAGAAATACTGCATATATAGAAGTTTGTATATTTTGATCACAATTTTATTACTGGTTCTCCTAAGCAAGACTGAAGGAAGAAACAGATGGGCTTGGCATGAAGAAGCTGTAAATTGTACGATAATAATCTTATTTGTTCACAGTGGGATTGTGAGCCTCATAAGTAATGCATATGACTAGTTTGCTGTGAATGAACTTTGACAAGGCATTTTTCCAGTAGTCTCTCTGTTCATCTGAGCTGGAGTGGTAATGTTACTTCTAGCTATTGTGGGTTAGGTGTAAAACACTACACCAGGCAAAGTGAGTTTCCCTTTACAAAGCAGTGTGTGTTTGTTGACATCAATGATATGATATATATTGGATGGTTCATTAATAATCAAACTCCTTCATATGTCTCTTATTGACAGTCAAATTTTGTGTCGTGCCTGGAAGAGTTTTTAAAGAATGTTATTACTAGAATTATTACAAGCATTAAGAAGCAAGAATTGTTAAATAAGTACTGTATATAAATTTATCATATTGGTGGTGTCTTAATAGAATTATTGGACTTTTTTGGCAATGAGGAATGGAACACCATTCTTTAGAAATTTTCACACGGGAATTGGGGGGGGGGGACACATTATATCTAGCAGCGTAATTAAAATGCTCTGTTGATTTCTAAATACTGAGTATTTTCAGCTACGGAGGGGGGGGATTGTAAATTTGCTGGACTGTCTTCTTAGACAACATTTCTCCATTGTACGTTAGCCTTATTCTGTTATTTTTCCTCAGCTACAGGTCTCAAGCCATTTATCACCTACAAGAAATGCCTTAATAATTTTGACTCATCATATTGATTTTTGAAAAGGTTTTAACAATATAGTAGTTTTTCTGCTTGTTACTTGTTTATAAAGATAAGGGTTCAAACCTTCTTGTCATACTCTGTAGGAAATCTTAAAGGTGTAAGGGAGTTGTAGTTAGCCAATCACATACAATATTGGCTGATCCCCCTAGAAATTAATATGATTGCTAATGTGCTATATAAATCATAATAACAACAATAAGAATAGCAATTTTCAGTTGGTTGTCTACCATATACCAACTCTCCTCCATGTACAATTGTTATCTGGTAGACAACAGTTACAAACTGACCTCATTTGTACAGTGTGAATGTGGAAAGGCTTATAAATTTTAATGAGAATAATTTGAAAGCCAATTGGACAAAACCGTTTGCAGCTCTTTGCATTGTACACCCTATTACTATTATCTCCTTTTGTGCTCTTGCAATTTCATAAAAACTTTCTTGTTCCCTCTTCATTAGGAATCACCATATTTATGTTCATTAAAAGCCCAGCTATCTGGCATCCATCTACCTGAAAGCTCATGCAACCAACACATTTCAGAAATAATAATAAATTAAAAGTAACAGACAGCAAACAAACTGTCAATTATATAATTAAATACTGTATTACAAAAAAAAAAAAAAAAAAAAAAAACAATAAATAAAATTAATGATGTGTAATAAAACAGCAATTCATATTGAAAAATTAACTTGAAAAAGTTTTAAAAAGTTGGAAAACACTGCAGTTACAAATTCTATTACATTGAAAGTGACTACGTAAGACACTGAGTCTGCTTTTCTTTGAGAAAAAGTATTTATATTTTCATATCCTGTAACCCATCCATGCATTATGCCATCCAGAAGAAGATCAGAAAGTTTGTGAAATATATAAATAAGTTGTGGTAACCTTAAAATACAAAATTGATTTTGTATAAGGCTAGAAACAAAGGTGAAAATAATAATGTACTTATGAAGGAATATAATTTAGTGTGAAATGTTATTTTAAAATTAATCCAAAGGAAATTAAGTATGGGTATACTTCGCCTACACAAAATGAGTTAGCCTGTAATTAAGTCACAAAGGAAGTTAGGCAAGCAAAGACAAGTTATGAGAAATCTTTGGCAAACAATGCAAAGAGGAACAGCAAAGACTTCTTTACTTATGTAAACTTTAGAACGAAAGGAATGAATCAGATTGAATCTGCTGAGGTAGCTAACAAACTGAACGAGCATTTTGCATCTACACTCACAAATGAGGAATTCTGTAGTAAAGGGTTTATCTATAGCAGGAACTAAATGATTTTGCAATAACTGAGAGCAAAGTGGAGGAACAGTTGTGTGAGTTGAACATAAGAAAGGTATCTGGGGTGGATGGGATCTATCCAGTAATATTAAAGGAGGCAGCAAAGGAAGTAAGCAACACTCAGCCATAATTATGAGAGCTTCTTTGGACTTAGGAGAGGCCCCATGGACATCCCCATGGATGTCCATGGGGCCTCTCCTAATTCACAGAGTAAGATTAAAGGGTGAAAAAGCCGTGAATTAGGGTTGAATTTGAAAATGTCTGCAATTCTGCCCAGACACGATAGGAGGGAGTATATGATGAGAGCCCTGTTGATCAATTCGGCCCTGGAAAGATTGTGCAAGGCTCAAGGGGTAGAATTTTTTTCAGCCTGGACTGTACTTGTTAACAGGAGAGATTGCTTCTACAGGGATGGGATACACTTAAATAGAAAGGGTGCAAGAATATTTGCTGATGCTATCGAGGCAGTGTTAGGTGGGTCGGAAAACTGCTAGCTTGGGGGGAGACAAAGACCAATAGATTGACAGTAGCCACTGGCAGAGGTGAAAGAGATTCTTGCACTGCTTCTATTAGAATGAGCAGAAGCCTGAAAAACAAGATGCATGGTATTTCAGAGACTGCTGGGAGCCATTGCGGTACAAATAAACACATGGGTTGTGTTAGGGTAGCTAAGAATAGAAACAGGTGCAGGTATACTTGCGTGCACACCAATGCTAGGAGTTTAGTAAATAAATTTGATGAATTTGAGGTATTGCTCAAAACATCAAAGGCAGATATTCTAGGAATTTCAGAGACATGGTGTCACACAGATATAAGGAATGCAGAACTGGAATTTGGCGAGTACAATGTCTACAGAAAGGATAGACAGGATAGGAAGAGAGGAGGGGTTATGCTATTAGTTAAGAAATACCTAAAATCCAAGGAAGCGAAGCCAGTTGACATCGCTGGACAGTGCAGTGTCAAGTCAGTCTGGTGTGACATAAGCATTGGGAGATCAAAATTGAGAGTAGAAGTGTGCTGTAGGCCTAACGACTCTGATGAGTATAATAAGAAACTGTACAGGGAAATAGAGTGGGCCAGTAAATCAGAGAGTCTTATAATGGGGGATTTTAATTTCCCAGATATTGACTGGAATTTGTGGGTTGGTCACTCACACACAGTAGCAAGGCTTTTGTGGATTTATTGGATGATTGTTTTCTAAATCATCATGTTCGGGAGGAAACTAGAGGGAGCAATACTCTTGATTTGATTATCAGTAGTGATTCTTCATGCATTAAGAATCTGCAGATACAGGAACCACTAGGTGGCAGTGATCACAGTGTGCTGAAGTGGGATTTACTCAAAGAGGTAACTACCATCAGGGTTAAAGGGAAGGGTTATTGCTTTCGTAAAGGCGACTACGATGGACTGAGACAGTTTTTAAATTCTATACAGTGGGACCAACTGATGATATTACCAACAGCAAATTCAAAATGGGAAGCATTCAAAGAACTTATCTTGGAAGCTACTAGGCTTTACATACCAACTAAGAAATAGGTTTAGGCCTAAGTGGATGTCAGATGAACTAATGAGAGATATGGCAGAGAAGAAAAATGCATGTGATACATACAAATTAACACGTGACACAGAAGCCTATGATAGATACAAGTTGATCTGTAACCAAGTTACAAAGGAGGTTAGGCAGGCGAAGGCAGATTACCAGAAATCTTTGGCAAAGGATGCAAAGAAAAACAGCAAAGAGTTCTTTACTTATGTAAACTCTAGAAGGAAGGTGATGAATCAGACTGGTCCACTTGATATCGGTGGGTCAACTGTTGAAGATTCTGCTCAGGTAGCTAACAAACTAAATGAATATTTTGCATCGACATTCACACATGAGGAGTTATTCAGCGAGGGGAATGCCAGAGGTGTATTCAACTATGGCAGTAAGCTAGAGAATCTTGTAATAACTGAGAGTAAAGTGGAGGAGAAATTGTTGAAGATAAATACAAGAAAGGCACCTGGGGTGGATGGGATCTATCCAATTATATTAAAGGAGGCAGCAAAGGAAGTAAGCAAACCCTTAGCCATAATTATGAGAGCTTCCTTGGACTCAGGGGAAGTACCCATGGACTGGAGATGTGCAAATGTGACCCCAATTCACAAAGGAGGATCAAAGGCTGACACAAGTAATTATAGACCTGTTAGTTTAACTTCTGTTCCTGGAAAATTAATGGAGGCACTTGTTAACGAAGCACTGCAGGATCATCTAGACAAGAATTCAGTTATAGCTCAGACACAGCATGGTTTTGTTAAGGGGAAGTCTTGTCTCACCAATTTGATTGGATACTGTGATGCAGTCACAAAAGAACTGGATGCAGGGAATAACTTTGATATTATATACTTGGATCTTAGAAAGGCTTTTGATACTGTTGCACATGGAAGACTGCTGCACAAATTGGAGCAGTTTGGCATTGGAGGCAAATTGCTGCTATGGATAAAGAGGTGGTTGAGGGGGAGAAGACAGAGAGTGGTAATCAATGGACACTGCTCATCGTAGACTAATGTTATTAGTGGAGTCCCTCAGGTTTCAGTATTGGGTCCATTATTGTTTTCTGCATTTATAAATGATATTGATGATGGTATATCAAGCTTAATGTAGGGGAAGTCTTGTCTCACCAATTTTATTGGATACTATGATGCAGTCACAAAAGAACTGGATGCAGGGAATAACTTTGTTATTATATACTTGGATCTTAGATAGGCTTTTGATACTGTTGCACATGGAAGACTGCTGCACAAATTGGAGCAGGGTGGCATTGGAGGCAAATTGCTGCTATGGATAAAGGGGTGTTTGAGGGGGAGAAGACAGAGAGTGGTAATCAATGGACACTGCTCATCGTAGACTAATGTTATTAGTGGAGTCCCTCAGGTTTCAGTATTGGGTCCATTATTATTTTCTGTATTTATAAATGATATTGATGATGGTATATCAAGCGTAATGTCCAAGTTTGCAGACGATACGAAGGTTGGCAGGGTTGCCAAGGACACTACTGACACTCATCATCATCATCAGCCATTTTCAATCCACTGCAGGATGAAGGCCTCTCCAGCAACTTTCCAGTTCCTTCTGTTTTGAGCACTGGCCATCCATTTACTACTCAAAAACTCATGAATTTCATCTATCCATCTCCGTCTTTGTCTTCCAGGTTTTCTTCTAGCTCCTCGTGGGTACCATTCTGTTATTTTCTTAGTCCATCTGTCATCATGTCTTCTAGCTATGTGTCCTGCCCAAGACCATTTTAGTTCTTTAGTTTTGATAAGTATGTCCTTTACTTGAGTTTGCTGCCTAATCCATGTGTTTCTCTTCTTATCTAACAGGCTGATTCCCAATATAATTCGTTCCATTCTGCGCTGTGTAGTTCTTAGCTTCTGTTCCATTCTTTTGGTGAGTGCCCAAGTTTCACTTCCATAAGTCATGGTGGGGAGTATACATTGATTCATTATTTTACGTTTCAGACAAACTGGGATATTGCTCTTCAGTATGTGACTATATTTCCTGAATGCTATCCATCCAAAATTTATTCTTCTCTTGACTTCCAGCCATTTATCATTATTACAGCTAATAACTTGTCCCAGATAAGTATATGACTCCACCTTTTCAATTACTGCTCCTTCAATCATTATTTCCCTTTCCGTGGCATACTTGTTCATCATTACTTTTGTTTTAGCCATATTCATCTTTAGTCCAAAATCCTTACTAACTGTGCATAACTGATTAAGATTTTCCTCTAATTCTTTGGGATCGTGGCTTATGACCACAATGTCATCTGCAAATCGTAAATGGTTTAGGTACTCTCCGTTCACATTGACTCCTTTCTGCGACCAGTCTAATCTTCTGAAAGCTTCCTCAAGGGCAGCAGTAAACAGCTTTGGAGATATTGTGTCTCCTTGTCGAACTCCTTTCTCGATTTTAAATTTGCTACTGTCTTTGTCTAGTCTAATAAAGGATAGTAGTAGTAGTAGTAGTAGTAGTAGTAGTGGCACTTGATGCAAGAAAGCAAGTGTAGGAGCTTATGCAGCATCAGCCAAAAAAAAAAAAAAAAAAAAAAGATGTATCACTCTCATATATTTTCTTCAAAATCATAATATATGGAGTATCTATGCCTTGTCTTTCCAGTGCCCGAAACATTGCCTTATGCTGTATGGAGTCAAATGCCTTTTCATAATCCACAAATGCCAGGCATAATGGTGTTTTATATTCATTTGCTTTCTCCATTAGCTGTGATATTACGTGAAGGTGATCCATAGTTGAGAATCCTGTCCTAAAGCCAGCTTGCTCTTTCTGTTGATTCTCATCAAGTATTCTTTCTAATCTGTTAGTAATGACCCTTGTGAACAACTTGTAGATATGGGATAACAAGCTAATTGGTCTATAATTTCCAATTTCTGATTTATCTCCTTTCTTATGCAGCAAAACTATGATTGCATTATTCCACTGCTTAGGCATCACACCTTTTCTAATGCACTTTGTGAAGAGCCTTGCCAGTTTTTGTGTTATGTCTCTTCCTCCCAATTTTAACAACTCTACAGTAACTTCATCTTCCCCCGGGGCTTTCCGATTCTTCATTTTCTTCAATGCATGTTCTACCTCATCAGGAAGAATATCGGGTATGTCGTATGTGTTGCTACTTTGCAATCCATCTTCCCCACTGCTGGTATCATTCCCTCGTTCCTTGTATAATTCTCTATAGTAGTCTTCTGCTATTTGAATTATGCCTTCTCTGCTGTTTATAAGTACACCATCGCTATTCTTCAGTTTCAGTATCATTTGTCTTTCTGTATTACTGCTCATGGCTGCTGATTTAAATCCTTTGTTGTCCCTTAATGCTTGTTCTACTTTTCTTGTGTTAAATCTTCTTATGTCCTCTCTGAGTCTCTTTCTAATGGCTTTGCATAACTCAGTATACTCAATTTCTCCCTGTCAGTGTTTTTCTTGCTCTTCATTTGTCGTCTTTGGTTCATCATGACAAGTGTTTCTTGACTAATTTTTTCTTCTTTGGATTTCTGTTTCCCTATAGGTTTCTTGGGCTTTATCACTTTCAGAAAGTTGTAATATTCCTCGTCGATATCTTGGTCCTGAGCAGTCTGCAGAAGCTCAAACTTGTTCTTAAGTTCCAGTACATACTGCTTTTTCTCCTCCTCTGTTATTTCAAAGACCTTTGTATTATTTACTCGAGTCAGTTTTTTCCTTTCCTTTCCTACATCTATATCAAGTGTACATCTTACCATTCTGTGATCACTTCCAACATTTACCTGATTCAGGACGGTAACATCATTCACAATATATCTTCTGTTAGTGAGGATGAAGTCGATTTCATTAGTTGTTAATCCATTTGGACTCTTCCATGTCCACTTTCTGTTCACCCTTTTCTTGAATAAAGTGTTCATTACTGACATTCCTTGAGATTCTGCAAATTCCACAAGTCTTTCACCTCTTTTATTTCTTTCACCAATTCCAAAATTTCCTATAGTTCCTCTTTCTGCGCTGTTTTGCCTTTTTCCAACCTTAGCATTGAAGTCCCCCATAATAATAGTGTAGTGGGTTTTCTGCTCATCTAGAAGACTCTCAATTTCAGTGTACATTTCTTCAACCTCTTCATCATCATGGCTCGATGTTGGTGCATAAATCATTATAATCTTTAGCTTGTACATCTTAGAAATCTTGAGTATTAGTCTTGACACCCTTGGTGATGTACTTTTGAATTCCAAAATGTTGTTTTTAAAATCTTTATGGACCAGAAACCCAACTCCACCTTCACTCCTTTCACTGTTTCCATTGGTGTACAGCAGATTTCCACTTGATAAACTTATAAGTGATTCATTTCTTCTTCTTGTTTCAGCCAAACCGATGATATTCCAATTCACATTTTCTAATTCCTTTTCCAGCTCTAATATCCTGTCTTCACCGATGAGTGATCGTACGTTATAACAGGCCAAGTTCAATTTCCGTGCATGTGCAGCCTGGTCGTACCCAGAGATTCTTAGCACCCTCTGCTTCCACTCTGATCCTCTCGCTGCCGTAAGAGGGAGAGTGAAAGCTGCTGGGAAATGAGGGCCATTTGTATTGTTGTGCTCTCATTGCTGGAGGGTTTGGTCTTTTCCTCTTCACGCTGACCAGGCATCTTGAAGAGAACCACTCTACACGTTCGTTGCCACCTAAGTGACGTAACAGGGCTTACCATCGAGAAGGTGTACATGAGTGGATTTTAGGGAGGCAGGCCAACCAGACTTCAACTAAATTTTCTGTAATAGAGAGATATTGGATCCATCAGTGTTTTAGGCTGAGTGTCTGATAACACACAGGATACCTGTTCCCCTCTAAGCCCCTACTGACACTATGCTACTGCAATAGGATCTGGAAAGGTTGAGCAGATGGGCTGAGAGGTGGAAAATGAAGTTTCACATTGAGAAATGTAAAGTACTACATATGGGAAACAGCAACTCCCAGAGCAACGTATCAACTTTGTGGTACTACACTGACAGTGGTAGACAATGAGAAGGACCTGAGGGTAATTGTGCAGACAGATATAAAGTTCTCTGTGCAGTGCAGACGGGCTGCAAGAGTAACTCATGGTGTCTTATCAATGATGTACAGGAATTTTTCTAGCAGGGAATGGGAGGTGATTATTCCCTTGTATAAAGCAATGGTCAGGCCACACCTAGAGTACTGTATACAGGTCTGGAGGCCTCATTTCAAGAAGGATGTAGAGATGCTTGAATGAGTACAGAGAAGGGCAACAAGATTAGTGAATGGAACAAAGGGGTGCTCTTACGAAGAAAGGCTTAAGTTTTGCAAATTACAGTGTCTGGAGACTAGGCACCAGCGAGGTGATATGATAGAGGTGTATAAAGCCTTGAATGGTTTGAGCATGCTCAGTGCTGATTTGATTCTTCCTCTTGCTCAGAATAATCACCTGAGAAGGCATAAATTCAAATTGAGGAAAGACGTATGTAGGAGAGACGTGAGGAAATTTGCCTTGAGCCAGCGGGTAGTTGGTTGGTTGGTGGAACAGACTTCCATCCCTTGTCATGGAAGTTGATAGCCTAAATAAGTTTAAGGCTCAGCTGGACAGGTATTTCGAACGAACAGAGGGGTGAAGTGAAAGTGGTTATATTTTATTTATTTATTTATTTTTATTTTTTGGCTGATGCTGCATAAGCTTGCTTTCTTGCATCAAATGCCTCTACTAATGCTAATGCTAATTATAGACCTGTTAGTGTAACTTCTGTTCCAGAGAAAATAATGAAGTCACTGGTTAAAGAAGCACTGCCGTATCATCTAGATATGGGTTTGTTACAGTATCCAATCAATCAAATTTGTCTTGTCTGACAAATTTGATTGGATACTGTAACATGGTCACAAAGGAACTAGATGCAAAAAATAATTTTGATATTATATACTTGGATTTCAGAAAAGCTTTTGATACTGTTGCATAGGGAAGACTACTGTTCAAATTGGAGCAGTTTGGCATTAAGGGATAGTTGCTGCTATGGATAAAGGGATGGTTGAGTGGGAGAAGACAGAGAGTGGTAATCAATGGACATTGCTCTTCGTGGAATAATGTTCTTAGTGGGGTCTCCCAGTGTTCAGTGTTGGGCCTATTGTTGTTTTCTGTGTTTATTAATGATATTGATGAATTTCAATATCAGGTTTAATATCCAAGTTGGCCGATGATATGAAAGGTTGGCAGGGTTGTTTATCACAGTATACTACAGCAACAGGATCTAGAAAAGTTGAGTAGATCAGCTGAGAGGTGGCAACTGAAATTTAACGTTAACAGATGTAAAGTACTGCATTTGGGTAGCAGTAAACCCGGAGATACTGATTGTAGTACTACTCTCCTGATTATAGTACCACTCCCCTGATTGTAGTACTACATTTATTCATTCAATTGCAAACAGCAGTTGAATGAATAAATGAGGAAGATGAAAAGTTGGTTCTGTGAGTTTGAAGTCGGACAGTAAATGGATGTTGGTGTGGTGGCACGTGTTCGGACTGTAGTACTACAATCAGGGCAGTGGTTGGAACGAAAAGTACCTAGGGGTAATTGTGCATTCAGATGTTAAGTTTTCTGAGCAGTGCAACAGGCTACAAGAGTAGCTCATGGTATCTTGTGAATAATATACAGGAATTTTGCTAGCAGGGATAAGGAGGTGATCCCCTCATGGCCTCTTTACATCCTTCGTACAGGTCTGGAGCAGCCTCATTTTAGGAAGGATGTAGAGCTGTTGGAATGAGTACAGAGAAGGGAAACAAGATTGATGAATGGAACAAAGGGTTGCTCTTACCAAGAAATGCTTAAGTTCTGCAAATTGTAGCATCTGGAGACTAGGCACCTTCAAGGTGATCTGATTGAGGTGTATAAGGCCTTGAATGGTTTGAGCAAGCTCAGTGGTGATGGGATTCTTTCTCTTGCTCAGATTACTCACCTGAGGGGATATAAATTCAAATTGAGGAAAGACAGTTGTAGAATAGATGTGAGAAAATTTGACTTTAGCCAGTGGATGGTTGATTGTTAGAACAAATTTCGATCTGTCATAGTGGAGCTTAAGAACTTAAATGATTTCAATTTAGAACTAGACAAAACCTTTGGAGTGAATGGATGGGTGAAATAGGAAGGTTGTTTGTTTTTTGTTTGACAGATGTTATATAAGCTTGCTTCCTCAAATCCTATGCCTCTGCTAATGCTAATTTTGCTTAACATTTAATTATAACAACATTTGAAAATTACCACCAGTTATCGGTTTGCAACATCTCTCATCTTATTTTAATGACAACTTTTAAAATAATGTTGTTCAGAGATATTAAAAACCATGCAACCAAACAGCACTGTTCCAGTCTGAGTGAAAATAAATCATTGTTGCAATGTTTACTACCAAACCAAAGCATCATTAAGTAGAAGGTAATCTATATGAATGTTTCTTTGATTCATTTATTCACTTTACTTTAAGTTTCTTTTAAAATGGATTCAAAAAGAGGCAGCGGGGAAGTATGATCTGATTTTTTTTTTTTTTTTTTTATGAAAACCCCAAACACTAGAGGTATTAGAACCTATAGTATTTAGTACCGTGCATGGGTTTGAGGTTGACAAGACAAAAGAAGATATTTGTTGACATTAGACTTGAACTTCTGTAGACTGTAATTTTCAGGAAATACATATGAAGGAAGGTTGTTCCAGAAAATAGCAGTTGAATGAATAAATGAGGAAGATGAAAAGTTGGTTCTGTGAGTTTGAAGTTGGACAGAAAATGGATGGTGGTTGGTGGTGGCACGTGTTCGGACTGTTTTGAAAAAGAGAGTGGGAATTATAGAAGCCAATTCAGAAGAACAGTGAACATTGAAGTATCTGTAGAAAAGGGATGCAGAAGAAACTGTACGTCTATAAGAGATCGAGTGGAAAGACTCAGTTAGAGATGAGTCATTAATTAACCTAATTGCCCTCTTCTGAATGGAATCTAGAAGCCTGAAAGAGGTTTTGGGGGAACTGCCTCAGATGTGGGAACAATATTCCATGGTAGGGCAGATTTGTATACAATGAACAGCTGTTTGAAAGAAAAGTAATGCCAAGAGCAAAAGAGAAAACCAAATTTTTTAGATGCAGATGAAGCAATATTTGTAACATGCTTGTGCCAAGAGAGACTAGAAGTCAGGGTAATCCCCAAAAGAGATATATCATTTTGCCTTTAGAGTGACTTTAGAAGGATTGAAATCAACTAAATTGTCTTTGTCCCACTGGAGGATTACATGGAGATCAGCATTTAACAAATTGGAAGCAGATATTCAAGAAGTTGAAGCTGATCGAGCAGGGCAAGGTTTCTCAAAATGGAAAGTGGAATGCAATGTGCTATCATCGGCAAAACTATGCATAGGATTTCCAGTCAATGGAAGAAGGTCATTAATATACAAGAGGAAAAGAGTGGAGAAAAGTACTGAAACTTGTGGGGGGGGGGGACACCAGCAATAGTGGAGAATGTTATAAGACAGAGAGCCATCTACCATCACCCTCGGTGAGCGATCAAAGAGAAAACTGGATAACCAATTGCAATAAACAGTTGGCAAATCATAAGATGGAAGCTTGTTTAGTAGGCGTTTATGCAAAACATGATCGAAAGCCTTTGAGATGTCAAGAGCAACTGCTTGTGTTTCACCAAACTTTTCCGTTGAATTTGTCCATAAATGGGTAACTTAAGCCAGAATATCACCAGTGGATCGACACTGACGGAATCCATAGATCAGACGGAAGGTTTCTAGGTAATTTAAGAGTTGGTGGTTAATTGATTTCTCCATTACTTTAGAAAGAGTAGAAGTTATTTTAATGGAACGATAATTGGACGGGAGGGCTTTCTCACGCGTTTTAGGAACTGGCTGGGTATGAGCAAATTTCCAAGCAGAAAGAAAAACACCGTTGGAATAAGAAATGAAAAAGGCTTCGGAGAACAGAAGTAAGTTCAGGAGCACAGTTTTTGAGAACAAGTGGGGAAATACCATCAGGACCTAGAGCTTTCTTAGCACCAAGATTCGTCAATTTCCTTCTGACCTACTTTTGACGGAAGTCCACAGGAGGCATTGAATGGAGGGTATTGGAAATGGTGGGAGGAGTTTTACCAAGATCATTAATACGTGAGTTGGAAGAAAAATGGGATTCTAGCAGGTCAGCTTTATCCTTGTCTGAAGTGACGGAACCATCTGGTTTGGACAGAGGTGGGAGCAGAGATGGGCATGGGACCAGAATGCTCGTCTACCATTAGGGCAAGAAGCAAGTTTTGTACTCTTAGCCTGTTGAAAATCTAGTGTGGACTGATTAATAACTGCTTTACAGTTATTACTAGCTTTAGTGTAGGCAGAAAATGAAACTGGAGAATTGGAAACAAGCTAATTACGATATGCAACATTCTTCTCTCGAACAGCCTTAGCACATTTATTGGAAAACCAAGGTTTAGATAAAAGACGAGATTTTACAGTGGAGTGTGGAATAAAGGATTTCATTCCTACAAGAAAGATTTCACTGACACAATCTGAGCAAACGTTGACATCAGAAGTTTTGAAACAGTAATCCGACCAAGGAAAAGAAAAAAAAAGAAATATCGCAAGTCATCCCATTTTGCATTCTTGTAATGCCAAACAACATGAGGTTGGGAATAGCCATGAGATAAAGGCTCCATTGGAGAAGAGACAATCACTAAGTTGTGATCTGAGGTGCCTAACGGACCACTCACTTCGACCTTGTACTTAGAAGGGCTGTTTGTGTGAAAAAGATCAAGCGTGTTGGCTGTATATGGTTAAGATTGTCCGGTGTTCTTGTAGGTAAATGAACAATCTGTGCAAGCTTATTAGTAATTGCAAAAGCCTCGGCATCTCAACCAGCTGGGTCGAAACTGCTGGGTTTTCTAGTCAACCAGCTGGGTGACTAGAAAACAGAAGCCAGCCGGAGTTGTGAACATTAAAATCACCAAGGAAAATTACCTCACTGTTAGGAAATTTGAACTGGAGGAAGTCAATTTGCAAAGAGAGGAAGTCAAAGTGTTTCAAGTGATTAGTCAAGTTGGGATAAGATCAAAGAGATTAGATTCCAAATTACCAAGTCTCTGACAGGGAATATCGGAACAAACATATGCACAAGTACCACCTTTGAGGCGAATGGAATCATACAGTGAATAATTGGGGCAACTGAGATGAGCAGTGGTTGACTCATCCGATAACTGAGATTCTGTCAGAAAAAGTACACGGGATTTGGCAGACTGCATGTGGAAGTGGACATCATTGAGATTAGAATTGAGACTACGTATATTTGTGAAATAATCTAGGAAGTGTTTGGGAGGTTTGGATCTTTTCACAGATCAGCTTACTCTATTAGTTTGTCAATTTGTGGTGTATTCAATAGTAAGAAAAAGTGGCGGGGGGGGGACATGCTGTATGAAGTAATTAAATTTTTAAATATGGCGTACACATGGTAAAGAATATACCCAGATCCTTGGCATAATGTGGTCTCGACAATGCCTCCCCCCCGTGCATACACACTACTGGGACTCCCTCCAGTCACTGTCTGGCTTAGTAGAGGTAGCAAGATTATACACTAGCTGATCCGAAAGCTTCCTAAAGAGTTACCAATAGGTTCGGTCCGGTGTACTAACTAGCGGCCGGCCTACGAAGCCCGTTTTAGAGCTGTACTCTCGAAATGTAAGGAAGATTGGATCTAGCCATCATGTTCATCATAACCTTAAAAGTCATCAGTCATACTGCATGATGGAAGAGATGGGAAAGGGTAGACCGGAACGTAGCTCTGGAGACTAAACATGGTATTTCCTTCTACCACCTAGTATTGCCTGGTAACACAGAGGGGTGGCATTCCTCCATGTGGTGTAGGTGCCACACTTTGACCCCTGCTTACATTGGTTCACACCTGTGTGGTCACGCACAGTGTGCTTGTGCACAGATGTTATACCCAGTATTACTAACAGTCCCACCATCGTGAAGCTACAAGTAGAGGATCTGGCTGTCACAGACCATCTGGACTTCACTGAAATTTGGTCCACTTGACTCAAATGTCACCCGAATATCAGTTCCATCAGTGTTTTAGACTCCCAGGTAGCAAGTACGGCTTGTCTGGTATATCTGAGAGAATGTCTGTGACTACCTCAAGGACCTCCCAATTCGAGACAATTTTGATTGTAATCAAAATTGTCTTGGATTAGGAGAGCCAACTGAGGATGTGTAAATAAACAGTGGAATGTGAAAAAAAAAAAAAAAAAAAAAAAGAGGACAACTTAGATAATGTTGAGGAATCTGATGCAGTCAATTTATTCTAATCCCATGGTGAAGATTATATTGTCTACTGAAGAACTCCTTGAACTGAACAATCAAAGAATGCAAGATAAGATTGAAGAAATGCTAATTCAGCAGTTAATTGATAACATCCAAGGAGATATCAAAAGCTTTTACCCATTTTGAAATAGCAATGGGCATCTTTGCTGAGGAAGCAAAGATGAAGCCCATTGCGAAGAAACTGCAGATTTAAGAGGGACATAAAGGAAACGTGAATATTTCTGATTAATGTATCAAAAGAGAAAGGGTACATGGATATCAACAGATTTATATTTTAAATGACCTCAATAACCTACAGTAGCAGAAGCTGCAATGTCTGTGTCCAGCTAAGATTAAAAAAAAAAAAAAAAAAACGTTCACTTTTTTATTCTGCAGTTTTCCTTTCTTTCATGGTTATAGGTCTAATCTAATGGGATTGGTTCCACTTAAATAAACCAATAATTCACAAAGTTTAAATCATCTCTTATTATGCTGTTTTCTATATATATAAAAGAATATTTTGGAAAATAGTGCTTTTTCATGTGTACACTTTTTCCTTTCCGCAAGGCAGGGCGACCTGCTATTTCGTCATACTTCAACAAAGTGATTTATATGTCTGTCTCAAAAACCACTCCTGGGCACATCACCCTTAAATTAAGCTGCATATACCAGAGCAGTGACTGATTACCTGACAGAATTTAGTAGCGTTATGATGTCACACAATGTCAACAGTTCGGCCATTGTTAATTGTGGGATTTAATTTTATAATTCTACATGTCCTAAGGCAGCAATTAATTTTTTTCAAAAGTTTCTTCAGCTATTAGCAATGTTGTTAATAATGGCAGTAATAGAAAAGAGAAAGATCGTATCAGAAAGGCTGAGAAGAAAAGAAAAGATATTGAAGAGTATGAAGCAGCACTTAAATCCTGATATCGAAGAAAACAAAGCGATTATAGATACGAAAAAAGCAAAAAAATTACAAATTGTTGATAGCTCTATTAAAACTTTACTCGTTGATAAAAAAGAAAAAATTGTAAAAAATAATAAATTGGTAAAAGACAAATTATCAAATAGAGATTCCTGAACATATTAACAGTTCAGGAAATTTAATACATGACGTTTTTGGAAGTCTTGAAACTCCTTTGGAAGAAAAGTTTAATTTTTGGCACAACAAATAATACTGTTCGCTGAATGAAAAAATTTTATCCGAAATTAAGATTCCAGGAGAACGAAACACTAGCTGATCCGAAAGCCTCCTAAAGAGTTACCAATAGGTTCGGTCCGGTGCACTAACTAGCGGACCAAATTATGCCAGAAAGTAGAATGCTGAAGAATACAACTCTGTAACACCCGAAACACTTTATTCTTTGAAGCCTTCAGGTTTACCTCAGCATAAACTACTTTTAATGGTCCTTGAGGTTGTCACAGTCATGCTCTCAGATATGCCAGACAAGCTGCACTTGCTACCTGGGAGTCTAAAACGCTATGAACTTGATATTTGGATGACACTCATGTCAAGTGGACACAATTTTGGCGAAGTCCGGACGGTCTGTGACACCAAATCCTCTGCTTGCACCTTCACGATGATGGGACTGTTTGTAATCCTGGGTATAACCTCCATGCACAAGTACATGGTGAGTAACCACCCAGGTGTGAACCAAGGTAAGCAGGGGTCGAGGGGTGGTGCCCACACCACATGGAGGAACACCACCCCTCTATGTTACCAGGCAGTACTAGTTGGTAGATAACTCTCATCACTGGTGCAATACCACCGCTTTGCTTATTGGAGGCTTGAAGTGGTGGAACCCATGTTTAGTCTCCAGACCTAAGTTCCGGTCAACCCTTCCCTATCTTTTCCATCATGCAGTATCATTGATGACTTTTGAGGTTATGACGAACATCGTGGCAAGATCCAATATTCCTTACATTTCGAGGGTACAGCTCTAAAACAGTGTTCGCAGGCCGGCCGCTAGTTAGTACGCCAGACCGAACCTATTGGTAACTCTCTATGAGGCTTCCAGATCAACTAATGTATAATCTTGCTACCTCTTCTCTGCCAGATAGTGACTGGAGGGAGTCCGAGTAGTGTGTATGCGGGGAGCATTGTCGAGGCCACGTTATGTCAAGAATCTGGGTATATTCTTACCATGTGTTATGCCATATCCAAAAATTTCATTACTTCATACAGCATGTCCCACCCAGTTTTTCTTACTATTGAGTACACCATGAATTGTCAAACTAACAGAGCAAGCTTATCTGCAAAAAGATCTAAACCTCCCAAGCACCTCCTAATTCATTTCATAAATATACGTCGTCTTAATTCTAATCTAAACAATGTCCATTTCCACTTGCAGTCTGCCAAACCCCATGTACTATTTCTGACAGAATCTCAGTTATCCGTTTAATTCAACTACTGCTCATCTCAGATGCCCAAATTATTCACTGTATGATTCCTTTCGCCTCACAGGTGGTACTTGTGCATATGTCCGTTCTGATATTCCCTGTCAGAGACTTGGCTATTTGGAATCTGCGCTCTTTGATCATCTCTGGCCTAAAATCTCTCTACATCATTGTGTAAAATTCATCTGTTGTCTCTACCGTTCTGCCAACTCCACTAATCAGTTTGAGCTTTTTGACTTCCTCTCTTTGCAACTTGACTTTATCCAGTCCAACTTTCCTAACATGAGGTACTTTTCCTTGGTGATTTTAATGTTCACAACTCCAGCTGGCTTCCGTTTTCTAGTCACACCGACCCAGCAGGTTGAGATGCTGAGGCTTTTGCAATTACTAATCACCTAGCATAGATTGTTCATTTACCTACAAGAATACCCGACAATCCTAATCATACAGCCAATATGCTTGATCTTTTTCTCACAAACAACCCTTCTAAGTACACGGTCTAAGTCAGAGGTCCTTTAGGCACTTCAGATCACAACTTGGTGATTGTCTCTTCTCCAAAGGAACCTTTATCTCATGGCTATTCCCAACCTCGTGTTGTTTGGCATTACAAGAATGCAAAATGGGATGACCTGCGAGACTTCTTTTCCTTGGTCGGATTACTGTTTCAAAACTTCTGATGTCAATGTTTGCACAGATCGTGTCAGTGAAATTATTCTTGCAAAATGGAATCCTGTATCCCACACTCCACTTTAAAATCTCGTCCTTTATCTAAACCTTGGTTTTCCAATAAGTGTGCTAAGGCTGTTCAAGAGAAGAATGTTGCATATCGTAATTGGCTTGTTTCTAATTCTTCAGTTTCATTTTCTGCCTACACCAAAGTTCGCAACAATTGTAAAGCAGTTATTAATCAGTCCAAACTAGAATTTGAACAGGCTAAGAGTAGAAAACTTGCTTCTTGCCCTAATGGTAGCCGAGCATTCTGGTCCTTTGCCAAAGCTATTGGTCGCAACTTTTGCCCATCTCTGCTCCCACTTCTGTCCCGACCAGATGGTTCTCTTTTCACTTCAGCCAAGGATAAAGCTGACCTGCTAGCATCCCATTTTTCTTCCAGCTCATGTATTAATGATCTTGGTAAAACACCTCCCACCATTCCCAACACGCTCCATTCAATGTCTCCTGTGGTCTTCCATCAAAAGGATGTCAGAAGGATTTTGACGAATCTTGATGCTAAGAAAGCTCCAGGTCCTGACGGTATTTCCCCACTTGTTCTCAATACCTGTGCTCCTGAACTTACTCCTATTCTTTGCCACCTTTTTTTCACTTTCTTATTCCAAACGTGTTTTTCCTTCTGCTTGGAAATTTGGCCATATCCAGCCAGTTCCTAAAAAGGGTGACAAATCTCTCCCATCCAATTATCGTCCCATTGCAATTACTTCTACTCTTTCTAAAGTAATGGAGAAATCAATTATCCGCCAACTCTTAAACTACCTAGAAACCTTCCGTCTGATCAACGATCACCAGTATGGATTCTGTCAGTGTCGATCCACTGGTGATGTTCTGCCTGATTTTACCCATTTATGGACTAATTGTATGGAAAGTTTGGTGAAACAGAAGTAGTTGCTCTTGACATCTCAAAGGCTTTCGATCATTTTTGATCGCTAAACAAGCTTCCATCTTATGGTTTGGCAACAGTTTTTTGTAATTGGTTATCCAGATTTCTCTCTGATCACTCACTGAGGATGATGGTAGATGGCTCTGTGTCTTCTGACTTCTCCACTAATGCCGGTGTCCTTCATATCCTCTTGTATATTAATGACCTTCTTCCATTGACTGGAAATCCTATCCATAGTTTTGCCGATGATAGCACATTGCATTCCACTTCCCATTTTGAGAAACCTTGCCCTGTTCAATCAGCTTCAACTTCTCGAATATCCACTACCAATTCCTTAAATGCCGATCTCCAGGTAATTCTCCAGTGGGGCAAAGACAACTTGGTTGATTTCAATCCTTCTAAAACTCAGTCTTGTCTTATATCTCGCAAAAAGGATTGTTCTGCTCCTATGCTTATCTTTGGTGACACTCCGATTTCTAGGCAAAATAATATATCTCCTTTGGGGATTACTCTGACTTCTAATCTCTCTTGGCACAAGCACATTACAAATATTGCTTCCTCTGCATCTAAAAAACATGGTTTATTTCTTTTGCTCTCTTCGTTACTTTTCTTCCAAACAGTTGTTCACTCTGTACAAATCACAAATCCGCCCTACCATGGAATGTTGTTCCCACATCTGGGACGGTGCCTCCAAAACCTCTTTCATGCTTCTAAATTCCATTCAGAAGAGGGCAGTTAGGTTAATTAATGACTCCTCACTAACAAAGTCTCTTCACTCACTGTCTCATAGACATATTGTTTCCGCTGCATTCCTTTTCTACAGATAGTTCCATGGGCACTAGTCTTCTGAATTCTCTTCCATAATTCCCTCTCTCTCTCTCTCTCAAAAAAAAAACAGTCCAAACATGTGCCGCCACCAGCCAACATCCATTTACTGTCCAACTTCAAGTCACCTCTGTAGCCTGGTGGGAAGGAGCAGCAGTGCGTAGCACACGCTTCTTGATTAGACCGGGGTTCGAGCCGGTCACCACCAAATACGGAGGATGCGGAAAGGTCAGGGAATGACCACCGCATATCCCGGAGAAATATCGCCTTAGTTGCCAATGCTCTTAAAAACCAAATAACAAACAAACAACAACTGTCCAACTTCAAACTCACAGAACCAACAATTGAACTTCCTCGTTTATACATTCAACTGCCGTTTTCTGGATCAACCTTCCTTCATACGTATTTCCTGAAAATTACAGTCTACAGAAATTCAATGATTTCTTTCAAGTCTAATGTCAATAAATATCTTCTTTCATCTTCTTAACCTCCATCCCAAGCGCAGTGCTAAGTACTATCACTTCTAATACCTCTTGTGTTTGGGGTTTCCCCTAAAAGCAAAAAAAAAAGTAAAAGTGTTGAAGGTATTATTGTCCTGCTTAAGGACAATACCTTTCTCCAAAGAATAATTTTATCTCAGAATGCAGATATTTTATCATTGGCCATGAAAATTGTGTTTTTTCTTGAAGTGATAGATTCGGTTTGTTAAATATATCGGCAAGGTATGCAACCCCTTGTGAATTTTAATCTCCACACATACTTCCTCGACAGTACACTGTTGAGGAAGTGGGCTGACACTCTCGAAAGCTTCAGGTTTTTTAGCGCTTTCAATCTCTATATTTTAGCATATTTTATAGTAAATGATTTTATTATAGTTTTAGCATTCCGTATATACAGTCATCAGTTTATTGTAAAATTATAGTAAATTATATAATTTGTTTTTTGATATTTATTTGTAAAAACTTTAGTTACAGTAAAATTTGTCTAATGGTTGGTGTATGAGTTCACTTATTTCTTAGACTGGCTATGTTTTTCAGAGAAGTGAGTGATCTATGCCTTCCAGTAAATTTCTCTTGTCTCTGTTTACATGGTCACAGTAGCTGAATATCCATGATTCCTACATTGTGCACAATATTCAAAGAACTAGTGACAGACTGACAGTAGCAACGTAGAGGGGAGACGGATTGAGGCAACTAAAATATTACATGAACTTTTCAAAGAAGAAATTGGCAGATTTTGAAACTTCTTCGAGGCTTTCACTGTGAAGGAAATGTTCTAAAATATAATGGCAAAGGGGCAATAATTAAAAAAAAAAAAAAAAACTGTATGAAAAAAAAACAAGAAACTTCCATCTGTGTTTGTGGAAGTTGATAGCTTAAATAAATTCAAGGTAGAACTAGACAAACATTTGAAATGAATGGATCAGTGAAATGGGAAGGGTTTTTTTTTTTTTTTTTGGCTGATGCTGTATAAGTTTGCTTTCTTGCATTATATTCCTCTTCTAATGCTAACTCCCTCTAACTTTGTGAGTCAGAAGAGATGGCAGTAGAAAGATGTAGTTCTTCTCCCACCACTGGTAAGAGATCATTTATGTGCAGGCATAGCAGAATGCTGGTTTTGCACATTTTAGGCAAAAAAATAATAAAATTGTGGCACATGACAGACATATTCATAAAAGACCACAACCTGATTTTTCGTCACGTTGGGAGAGAGATTGTCACTAGCTGAGCCAGATCCAGATGTTACCTAGATTTTGCTACAGGCAATAGATTTTGTCTGGTAATTATCTAGTGACCCTGTCTGTGAAAATTATTTTAAAGCCATACTTCAAAATGTATGGGAATTTTGGCTCCAACTATATTGCTGCCCATCGTAACCAGTGCTATTTTTGTTGAAAAGTAGGTTCTGGAATTCATCCCATCCCAATCCCGCTGAAGTTTTTTTGTTTATGTTTTGTATATAGATCCATTTATCTTAATTCAAACCAGTACAAAAGCAATGAATACCAAGCTAGTGTGTTAGCTTTACTTGAATGTGAACTTATTGATTTTGATTATGGAGATGCTAATAAAAGACAAAACTGTAACTTCTCAATGTAATAATTTATTTATGTATGAATTATATAATAATAAGAATCAACAATGAGATTTAACAAAGGAAAGTTAAATCTAATTGGTATTTAGTTTGTATATTGTTATACTGGTGTGTAACACCTGTTAAAAAAAAAGGCGTGAATTAGAGTTGAATTTGAAAGTGTCTGCAATTCTGCCCAGACACGACAGGAGGGAGTATATGATGAGAGCCCTGTCGATCAATTCGGCCCTGGAAAGATTGTGCAAGGCTCAAGGGGTAAAATTTTTTTCAGCCTGGTCTGTACTTGTTAACAGGAGAGACTGCTTCTACAGGAATGGGATACACTTAAATAGAATGGGTGCAAGAATATTTGCTGATGCTATCAAGGCAGTGTTAGGTGGGTCTGAAAACTGCTAGATTGGGGGGATACAAGGACTAATAGATTAACAGTAGCCACTGGCAGAGGTGAAAGTGATTCTTGCATTGCTTCTATTGGAATGAGCAGCAGCTTGGAAAATAAGATGCAGGATATTTCAGAGACTGCTGGGAGTCATTGGGGTACAAGTAAACACATGGGTTGTGTTAGGGTAGCTAAGAAAAAGAACAGGTGCATGTATACTTGTGTGTACACCAATGCTAGGAGTTTGGTAAATAAATTTGATGAATTTGAGGTATTGCTCAAAACATCAAAGGCGGATATTGTTGGGATATCAGAGACGTGGTGCCACACAGATACTGCAGTTCTGCAGAACTGCAGTATCTGTTTCAGTTCTGCACAGTAATGCAGAACTGGAATTTGGGTAGTACAACATCTACAGAAAGGATAGACAGGATAGGAAGGGAGGAGGAGTTATGCTATTAGTTAAGAAACACATAAAATCCAAGGAATAAAGCCAGTTGACATCGCTGGACAGTGCAGTGTCAAGTCAGTTTGGTGTGACATAAGCACTGGGAGATCAAAATTGAGAGTAGGAGTGTGCTATAGGCCTAATGACTCTGATGAGAATAATAAGAAACTGTACAGGGAAATAGAGTGGGCCAGTAAATCAGAGAGTCTTATATTGGGGGATTTTAATTTCCCAGATATTGACTGGAATTTGTAGGTTGGTCACGCACACACAGTAGCAAGGCTTTTGTGGATTTATTGGATGATTGTTTTCTAAATCATCATGTTCGGGAGGCAACTAGAGGGAGCAATACTCTTGATTTGATTATCAGTAGTGATTCTTCATGCATTAAGAATCTGCAGATACAGGAACCACTAGGTGGCAGTGATCACAGTGTGCTGAAGTGGATTTACTCAAGGAGGTAACTACTATCAGGGGTAAAGGGAAGGGTTATTGCTTTCGTAAAGGCAACTATGATGGTCTGAGAGAGTATTTAAATTCTATACAGTGGGACCAACTGATGATGTTACCAACAGCAAACTCAAAATGGGAAACATTCAAAGAACGTATCTTGGAAGCTACTAGGCTTTACATACCAACTAAGAAATATTGTTCAAGGTTCAGGCGTAAATGGATGTCAGATGAACTAATGAGACATATGGCAGAGAAGAAAAATGCATGGGATACATATAAATTAACATGTGACACAGAAGCCTATGATAGATATAAGTTGATCTGTAACCACGTTACAAAGGAGGTTAGGCAGGCAAAGGCAGATTACGAGAAATCTTTGGCAAGGGATGCAAAGAAAAACAGCAAGGAGTTCTTTACTTATGTAAACTCTAGAAGGAAGGGGAAGAATCAGATTGGTCCACTTGATATCGATGGTTCAACTGTTCATGATCCTGCTCAGGTAGCTAACAAACTAAATCAATATTTTGCATCTACATTCACACATGAGGAGTTATTCAGTAAGGGGAATGCCATAGATGAAGTAAACACTGGCAGTGAGCTAGATGATCTTGTAATAATTGAGAGTAAAGTGGAGGAGAAATTGTTGAAGATAAACAGAAGAAAGGCACCTGGGGTGGATGGGATCTATCCAGTTATATTAAAGGAGGCAGCAAAGGAAGTAAGCAATCTGTTAGCCATAATTATGAGAGCTTCCTTGAACTCAGGGGAGGTAACCACAGATTGGAGATGTGCAAATGTAACCCCAAATCACAAAGGAGGATCAAAGGCTGACACTAGTAATTATAGACCTGTGAGTTTAACTTCTGTTCCAGGAAAATTAATGGAAGCACTGGTTAAAGAATCACTGCAGGATCATCTTGACAAGAATTCAGTTATAGCTCAGACACAGTATGGTTTTGTTAAGGGAAGGTCTTACCTGACCAATTTAATTGGATACTATGATGTAGTCACAAAAGAATTGGATGCAGGGAATAACTTTGATATTATATATTTGGATCTTAGAAAGGCTTTTGATACTGTTGCACATGGAAGAGTGCTGCACAAATTGAAGCAGTGTGGCATTGGTGGAAAATTGTTGCTATGGATAAAGGGATGGTTGAGTGGCAGAAGACAGAGAGTGGTAATTAATGGACACTGCTCATCGTGGACTAATGTTATTAGTGGAGTCCCTCAGGGTTCCGTGTTGGGTCCATTGTTGTTTTCTGTATTTATAAATAATATTGATGATGGTATATCAAGCTTAATGTCCAAGTTTGCAGACGATATAAAGGTTGACAGGGTTGTTAAGGACGCTACTGATGCTATGCTGCTGCAACAGCATCTGGAAAGGTTGAGCAAATGGGCTGAGAGGTGGCAAATGAAGTTTAACATTGACAAATGTAAAGTACTACATATAGGAAACAGCAACCCCCAGAGCAACGTATCGACTCTGTGGTACTACACTGACAGTGGTAGAGAATGAGAAGGACCTGGAGGTAATTGTGCAGACAGATATGAAGTTCTCTGAGCAGTGCAGACGGGCTCTAAGAGTAGCTCATGGTGTCTTATCAATGATATACAGGAATTTTTCTAGCAGGGAATGGGAGGTGATTATTCCCTTGTATAAGGCAATGGTCAGGCCGCACCTTGAGTATTGTATACAGGTCTGGAGTCTTCATTTCAAGAAGGATGTAGAGCTGCTGGAATGAGTACAGAGAAGGGCAACAAGGTTAGTGAATGGAACGAAGGGTTGTTCTTATGAAGAAAGGCTTAAGTTTTGCAAATTACAGTGTCTGGAGACTAGGCACCGGCGAGGTGATCTGATAGAGGTGTATAAAGCCTTGAATTGTTTGAGCATGCTCAATGCTGATGGGATACTGCCTCTTGCTCAGAATAATCACCTGAGAGGGCATAAATTCAAATTGGATAAGACAGATGTAGGATAGATGTGCGGAAATTTGCCTTTAGCCAGCGGGTAGTTGGTTGGTGGAACAGACTTCCATCCCTTGTTGTGGAAGTTGATAGCCTAAATAAATTTAAAGCTCAGCTGGACAGGTATTGTATTTTGAACGAACGGAGGGGTGAAGTGGAAGGGTTTTTTTTTTTTTTTTTTTTTGGCTGATGCTGCATAAGCTTGCTTCTTGCATCATATGCCTCTACTAATGCTAAACAAGGTTCCAGAATTCTGTTCTGGCTCTTTCTTTCTGCGAAAATAGCACTGTTAACTACATAGAAGAAATCATTTGTATTGTAGGAAGCTGGAGCTTTATATGTATTCCTATGTGAATTTGCTACTTCAGGCCTCCATTTCATAAAGCAGTGGTATTTATTCAGACAGTGAGTGTCATCCATCAACTTGATCATTGCTAATGTTATTTCACACCTTGGTAGTCTTGTACAATATACTATCCTTTTATAATACTATTGCATCACTCATTCAAGGATATACTTAGGGTTACTAACCTTAGGTATATCCTCCAGTGAGTGATGCTGCCCCACCAGTAATGAAAGTATCATACCACCAAATCCACCACTATAGTGGGGGAGTGATTGAACCATTTGTTCAGTATGGTTGTTTCAGATCGTGTATGTGCTGTTGAACTCTTGCAGAAGGGTGGGGGGCAAAAATTTATATTTTTGCTTCTGAGCCCATCCCCACAATTATGGTGATAACTGGATAAAAATACCATAGTCTCACAGTTATCTGAGGGCAGATATAACTAAGCTGTGGATAAACTGGTATTTTGATTAAGTTAGTTTAAGTAGGATAACAATAAGAAATATGGGGAATTGTTACAAGTATAGATGCTATTTGTTTGTTTACATTTTGTAATGAATTTAAAAGAGAAAGGATTGTTCTTTCTATTTAAAGAAAAACTTGAGCAATAAATAAACATGAGAAAGCTGATAACGTGTCAAATTAATTAAATTTGCTAGAGCTTTTTATAGTATATGCTGTAGTATACTTTTATAAATATGAGTATGAACATAAATAAATATATATATATATTTTTCACATATATATATATATATTTCCCCCCCCCACATTTATGAGTTAATTTTATTCCTTTTGTCAATTTTCTGGGGTTTTGATTAATTGGGAAAATTTGTTTCTCAACCACCATTGATAATTGCAAGTCTACTGTAATAGAAAGTGCAGAGTAATTTTTTTATATTACAGTATTTTGGTGAAATAAAAACAAAAGAGAATCTTTGGAATTACTACAATTAATATTGTAGTAATACAATATGTTTATTTTAGGGGCGCTCCGTAGCCAGGTGGGAAGGAGCAGCAGTGCGTAGCACACGCTTCTTGATTAGACCGGGGTTCGAGCCCGTCACCACCAAATACGAAGGATGCGGAAAGGTCAGGGAATGACCACCGCATATCCCGGAGCAATATGGCCTTAGTTGCTAATGCTCCTAAAAAAAAAAAAAAAAACCAAACCATGTTTATTTTATTTATTTATTTTATTATTATTTCATTTTATTTTTTTTTTTTATTATTATTTTTTTTTTTTTTGGCTGCTAGTCCTATGTACAGAAATGTGCCATTGTTACAAAAATTGTAGTATATTTTACCTAAATAACAATTTTATTTTTCTGATTATAGAAAATATCCTGAAATATACCTATGGATTGGAGAAGAGTTTTCTCAGATGATGGCCCTATTTACTATTGAACAAATTGAACTAATCCGTCGTTTGAGAAACAGTGGTATTACTAAGGAACAAGTTATTCAAGCATTTGAACAACTGGATCGTTTAGATGCTGAGTTAGGAAGGGGAAACAGAAATGATGATCAGTCTAGGCTTCTAAACAGTATAAACACTTGTGACAGTTCATTGCAAGAAAGACAGATAG
Source organism: Mastigoproctus giganteus (assembly GCF_048544385.1). NCBI lineage: Eukaryota > Metazoa > Arthropoda > Arachnida > Uropygi > Thelyphonidae > Mastigoproctus > Mastigoproctus giganteus. Next base: position 90,373,553 of record NC_143579.1, read on the forward strand.
ATAGTTCCATGGGTATTACTATCACCAATGTTATGAGCATACCAGGTTCAACAAGTCATCAGATGACCAATGGTTTAGATGTGTCTGTGCAGTCTCCTTATAAACAAAATGACTACATTGGAACTATGCCATATCCTAGAACACAAAGTAATAGTACTACTTCAAGTGATGGCATCCCAGATTGTGCAATTTCACAAAATGGTGATCATCCCTCACCTGCATCCATCACATCTCCTACTTCTAAAATATCTAGTGAGTTAACAATTATTCCTCTCCCAGGCGATGCTGGTGCTGTAACTGAAGTCCCTGGCATGCAAAGTCAAATTCACAGTAATTCATCACTGATTCCAGCTTTGTCATATGAATACTTACCAGAAGATTCCTGTGAATTAAAAGAATTGAAAAAGTGAGTAATTTATATTTTTCATCCTACCAAAGTGTGTATGTGTGTGCATGCACACTTTAGTATTCATTATCCAAGTCACCCGACATTTTATGTATTTTTTACACAAATAATACATAAAAAAACATAAAAAATATAATAGTATCTTATGTAAAACACACAGCACGCACAAATTGGAACTAACATGACATGCGCAAGTTATATGCAGAGATGTAAAAAGTTTACAAAATTTATTTAATGTTTTTTATATTATTGAAGATTTCAGTGAAGGTGAAACACATTTCACAATAATAATGTAAAAACACACCGAATTCCAGCCATCGGTATTATTGCAAATGCAATAAGATCAAGTTTACTACCCGTTTATACATTGTTTAACCCCAGAGGCTCACATCTTGTGAGTATGGGCTTGGCAATTCCTTTCTACTTCTCTCTCTCTCTCTCTCTCTCTCTCTCTCTCTCTCTCTCTCTCTCTCTCTCTCTCTCTCTCAGGGTAACTCGGGAATTTTGGTGGTGCAGCATAAGCCTCAGGCTTCGTTGCACCATATGGCTAATAATAATAATAGTAATAGAAAATTGTACAAACAAAAAGTCCAATAAACTGAAAACTTCAAATTGTTTTTATTGTTTTATGGTGGTGACCTCTAGAAATGTGCTTTAAAAAAATATCAGAGAGGTATTCAAATTTGAAGCACTTGAGTCCTGTTGACTCGACTCCGTCTACCTACGGTTAGTTTCTCGTTTACTGTTGCTTGTGGTTGCATCTGATATTTTCGATAATTTTTACAATAAGTGAATTCTTAATTTTCTTATTTTTATTAAACATGAGTTCAAAGCGAAGTGCTGAGGATAGAACATCACAAAAAAAAAAAAAAAAAAATGCAAAAGTTATGGTTAAGATGTTAAATTAGAAGTTATATGTCATAAAAGAAGTGGAGATTGAGCAATCAATATTGCGCATTTCCTTGAGATACTGAAAACAACAATTCACACCATCCTAAATAATGAAGGAGATATCGAAAACAGTGCAAAGAATATGATTCGGCGGCATTCTGAGGTTAAATTAACTAGAAAAGGAGTAATGTATTTAAGAGTAAAGAGATTATAAAAAGACGACTAGCTATTTGGATAGAAGACCTTTATCAGCAACACACCCCTGTAAGCTTAGCGCTCATACAAGAAAAGGCCTTAAGCTTACACGAGCATATACAGAAAGAGAATGGAGAGAATGCAGCCGAAAATTCAAAAAAATTTTGAGCTTATAAAGGTTGGTTTCATTGATTCCAAAAATGGTACAGATTCAAAATGTCAAAATCCAAGGAGAAGCTGCTAGCGTAGATTCAAAAGCTGCGGAATCTTATCCTTTAGAATTTAAAAGACTCATTGAGGAGGGCCAATGCAGTCCTAAACAAATTTTTAATATTGATGAAACTGGATTAAATTGGAAGCGAATGCCGTCAAGGACATTTTATCTGGTTTCAAGGCCTCAAGAGATCGCATAACTTTACTTGTTGGTGGAAATGCAAATGACGACAAAAAACTATACCTTTACTTGTCTACAGGAGTGAAAATCTGAGAGTTTTAAAAAACATATCAAAAAGTTCGCTACCGGTGATATGGAAGTCTCAACGAAAAGCGTAGATTACGAAAGAAATATTCCCTGATTTTGTTTATTCATTTCTTTGTGCCTAAACTAAAAAAATATTTCGAGGATTCAAATATAGAGTTCAAGGTCCTTCTTATTGTAGACAGTGCCACAGCTCATAACATTGAAGCTGACAATGACTTGTACCCTAATGTTAAAATTTTATTTTTACTGCCACAAATGAATCAGTAATGCAATCCATGGACCAAGGATTTACTACTGTTTTTAAGGCTTATTACCTTCAACTTACATTTAGAAAATTAATTTCTGAAACCAATACAAGTAATGAAAATAACGTGGATGATTTTTGGAAAAGTTTTAATATTCTGCACAGTATGAAAATGATTGGAGAAGTTTGGAAAGAAATTTCGTGTAGATTAATAAATAGCTCAAATCATGGAAAAAGTTATACCTGATGCTGTTTGTGAATATGAAGAATGCCGTGTGACCGGGTTAGAAAATGAAATTGCAAGTCATGCATAAGAAGTGGGATTCCACAAGTTGATGATGGAGATATTGTACAATTGCTTGACTCAAGTGCAAAACCCACTTACAAATGAGGTCCTAGCAGAATTAGACCAACTAACTACCCACAGAAGAAGAGGAGGCTGAAAATGATGACACAATTGAATCTCCAAAGAATAAAGATTTGAAAATTAAAGAATTAAAGGAAGCCATTGAGAAAATTGACCAAGCACTTGAATATTTTTGTGAGAACGACCCTCTTCATGATCATGCAGCAAAAGTTAGATACAATTTTATCTGAAAAAATACAGCAAAAAAAAAAAAAAAAAAAAAAACTCTGGATTCATTCTTCATTAATAAAACTGAAAAATGGTATAACTTCAATGAACTTTAATTAACTTTACAATGTTCAACACATTATAATAAAAAATGTCTAATAAAATAATTGTTTAATTTTTTAGTCCCAATAAAAAAATGTCTAATTGAATAATTTTCATTTTTCAGTTCCAATAAAAAAGTCCAATAAAATAATTGTCACCTTTTCTCATTAATTTATTGAAACATAACATATTGCATGTATTCGAAAATTTGGTGAACAAAAATTTATTCCCACATGCACCACCTTGCAAAATATCCTGCCGGCACTCGTGTGTGTATATATATTTTATATATTGTTTTCCATTTTTTAAGCTAACTCTTGTAACATTTGATAATTACTGTACTATCTCATATAAAAGTACAGTGTGGGACCATTTATCCGACTACCCAGAATCCGGAAGTTCCAAAAACTGGAACTTCCGGATATTAAAAATCTGTGTTTTTAATAACTTTTATATTAACTTAGTCGTGTATACATGACAAAGTTAATATACTGTATATACAGAGCCATAGTGAGGGCAGGGCAACTGGGATATGTGCTCATGGCACAACCTTGTAAGGGGGCATCAAATGGAAATTTTATTATACACTATTTTATAAATAACTGAAAGAAAATTTGTTGTCTGTGAAGTTGTGAGTGTGAGAATTTTCAACTGCTTCCCATTTAATGCGAACTAAAAATATTCATCTGCTATTAGGAAACAGCTGACTGATGACGTATGCACTAGCAATATAGAACACGACTGAAAGAAAAAGAAACTGCTTTAAAAGTTCTAAGAATATTAATATAAAAGTTATTTTTAAAAAAAATACTTTTTAAAAATTATTACTACTGTAGTTTTTAATTCTGTGCACTTATACCCATAGTCATTATGTCAAGAAAGCCTGCAGAGAAACCTCTGGGTGGTAAGACTACCAAAAGGAAGCACATGTCTCTAAGCATAAGGATAAGGTGGAGTTACTAAAATGTCTGGACAAAGGTGCATCAGTCAAGTTTTTGTGTGATCAGTATGGTTTATGATTTGATGAAACAGAAAGAAAAACTGTTAAAGTTTTATGGTGATAGTGAGTTACCCGAGTTAATGGAACTCAGGAGGACATTACACTAGACAAAGAATGTAGAAATGGACAAAGTGTTAATGTAATGGATCCAACAGCACCGAGTGAAAAATACCCTCTCAATCGTTCTATTATCATGGCCCAGGCAAAACTTTTCCATGGGCAGTTGGGCATAACAACACCCTGTGAGTATTTAAGAAAATTTAAGAAACATAATGGTCTTCGTATCTTGGCAGTTTTATATTGGAGGAATATTCCTAGAAAAACTTGTTGCATCCGAGGAATCAGCACCCAGTGGGTTTAAAGACTCAAAAGAAAGGATAACAGTTTTCGGTTGTGCAAATGCTGCGGGGTCACATAAAGTGAAACTGCTTGTTATTGGTAAAAGCAAAAATCCAAGCGCTTTCAAAAGATTAAGTGTCTTTCCAGTTATTTACAATGCAAACAAACGAGCATGGATTACCAAACCAATGTTCCTTGATTGGTTTGAAAACCATTTTGTACCACAGGCTAAAGCACATTGTACATCCACAGGGCTTCCCAGTGACATTTTTCATCGTATATAACTGCCTATAATTGCCTGGACAAGTGTCCATCACACCGTATATTCTGTATTAAATGGAACATCTACAAAATGGGCCTGTAATGTAACGTATGTGTTTGCATGTGTATTAAATAATGTGAAAAAAAAAGGCCACGCTGCCAACTGGGGGGGGGGGGAGGAACACCCACAGGGGATGCTTGCCACCTGGTTCCCTGTCCCTAGACTCATTAGAGCCGGACCTGGGTATGCTTTACTAACTGTGCATCAAGCACCAACTCCGCTCCGAATGGATGGAGTGCAATACAATTGGGAGCCATCACCACCACCCCCTTGCTGCCCACACCAGGAAGAAAAAAATAATAATAATAAATAAATTAAAAAAATAATAAATAAAAAATTCCCACATTCCTTGCAAAGAGGGACTAATCCCACATCAGCCAACTCTCTGATGCCAGCAAAAAAGGGTGGGGGGACAATCCCCAACCCCCACAAACCCTAGACATAATCCCGTATCAGTAAACTCTCTGATACCAGCAAAAAAAAAAAAAAAAATTCAAGAGGTCTGTGTGGAGTGGAGGGAGAGTTAAAAAAAAAATGTACAGGAATAACTGATACAGCGTTAAACTAATCAGAATTTACCAAAATAGCCAGTTGCCTCCTTTTATAAAAAAACTCTTTTTGCAAAGTCTTGTAATAACTGAAAATACTCAGGATTAGATAAGAGCACCTGTTCATTCCCTCTATGTAGATCAGGCACATCAGTACTGAGAGTTATTCTTAACTGTTCATAAATTTGGATAATCAAACAGCACATGATCCCAAGACTCTAATGCTTGACAAACACAATGTGAATCTGACTCTAATCCTAACTCATATAATTGACCAGCTAGTAAATAGGAAGTTTCCACATTCATGTTAAACCACTTATTTTTCTTATGATCAACATTAAAGGTCATATTAGGTATAAACATCCTAGTCAAAACTGATGTCAAGCCTAGTGAAAACTGATAGTCAAAACTTGCTGATGTATCGAGGCAGAGTTAGGTGTGTTAGAAAACTGCTAGCTTGGGGGGGGGATACACAGACTAATAGATTAAGAGTAGCCGCTGGCAGAGGTAAAAGTGATTCTTGCACTACTTCTATTGAAATGCAATTGAGCAGCAGCCTGGAAAGCAAGGTAATGGGGATTTCCATGACTACTGGGAGTCATAGTGGAACAAGTAAATACATGGGCTGTGTTAGGGTAACTAAGAGTAGAAACAGGTGCATGTATACTTGCATGTACACCAATGCTAGGAGTATAGTTAATAAATTCGATGAGCCTGAAGTGCTAGTCAAGACATCAAAGGCAGATATCGTTGGGATATCAGAAACACGGTGTCACACAAACATGAGCAGTGCAGAACTAGACTTTGGGGAGTACAATTTGTACAGAAAGGATAGACAGGACAGAAAGGGAGGCGGGGTTATGCTGTTAGTTAAGAAACACATAAAATCTAAGGAAGTGCATCCAATTGATGTTGGTGGACAATGCAATGTTGAATCTGTTTGGTGTGATATAAGCACTTGGAAAGGAAAAATGAGAGTAGGTGTGTGTTATAGGCCAAATGAATCTGATGAGTATAATGAGCAGTTGTGCAGAGAAATAGTGGGCCAGTACATCAGAGTGTCTTATAATGGGAGATTTTAATTTTCCAGAGATTGGCTGGAATTTGTGGGTTGGTCATTCACACACTAGCAAGGCTTTTGTGGATTTATTGCATGATTGTTTTCTACAGCAGCATGTTCGGGAGGCAACTAGAGGGAGTACTACTCTTGATGTGATTATCAGTAGTGATTCTTCAACCATCAAGAATCTGCAGATAAAGGAACCACTAGGTGGCAGTGATCATAGTGTGCTGAAGTGGGATTTACTCAAAACGGTAACTATAATCAGGGATAAAGGGAAGGATTTTTGCTTTCGTAAAGGTGATTACGGTGGTCTGAGACAGTATTTAAATTCTGTACGGTAGGATCAACTGATGATGTTACCAACAGCATATTCAAAATGGAAAGCATTCAAGGAATTAATCTTGGAAGCTACTAGGCTTTTCATACGAACAAAGAAATATTGTTCAAGATTTAGGCCTATATGGATGACACAGACGAACAAATTAGACATGTGACAGAGAAGAAAAATTGCATGGGATACATATAAATTAACATGTGACAGAAGCCTATGATAGATATAAGCTGGTCTGTAACCAAGTTACAAAGGAGGTTAGGCCGACGAAGGCAGATTACGAGAAATCTTTGAAAGAGAATGCAAAGAGAAACAGCAAAGAGTTGTTTACTTATGTAAACTGTAGAAGGAAGGGGTTGAATCAGATTGGTCCACTTGATATCGATGGTTCAACAGTTCATGATCCTGCTCAGGTAGCTAACAAACTAAATGAATATTTTGCATCTACATTCACACATGAGAAGTTATTCGGGGGGTGGAATGCCAGAGGTGTAATTAACTCTGGCAGTAAGCTGGATAATCTTGTAATAACTGAGAGTAAAGTGGAGGAGAAATTGTTGAAGATAACATTAAAAAGGTGCCTGGGGTGGATGGAATCTATCGAGTTATATTAAACGAGGTGGCAAATGAAGTAAGCAAACCCTTAGCCATAATTATGAGAGCTTCCCTGGACTCAGGGGAGGTACCCATGGACTGGAGATGTGCAAATGTGAACCCAATCCACAAAAAATTATCAAAGGGGGAGAGAGTAATTACAGAGCTGTTAGTTTAACTTCTGGTCCAGGGAAATTAATGGAGGCACTGGTTAAAGAAGCTTTGCAGGATCATCTAGACAAGACTTCAGTTATAGCTCGGACACAGCATAGGTTTTTAAGGCGAAGTCTTGACTGACAAATTTGATTGTATACTATGATGTGATCACAAAGGAACTGAATGCCAAAAATAAATTTGATATCATATACTTGTATTTCAGGAAATCTTTTGATACTGTTGCACATGGAAGACTGCTGCACAAATTGGAGCAGTGTGGCATTGGAGGCAAATTGCTGCTATAGATAAAGGGATGGTTGTGTGGGAGAAGACAGAGAGTGGTAATCAATGGACACTGCTCTTCGTGGACTAATGTTATTAGTGGAATCCCTCAGGGTACAGTTGGGTCCATTGTTGTTTTCTGTATTTATAAATGATGTTGATGATGGTATATCAGGCTTAATGTCCAAGTTTGCAGACGATACGAAGGTTGGCAGGGTTGTTAATGACACTAATGACAGTACACCGCTGCAGCAGGATCTAGAAAAGTTGAGCAGATGGGCTGAGATGTGGCAAATGAAGTTTAACATTGACAAATGTAAAGTGCTGCATATGGGAAGCAGTAATCCCAGAGTAACGTATCAACTCTGTGGTACCACACTGACAGTAGTAGAGAATGAAAAAGACCTTGGGGTAATTGTGCATGCAGATATGAAGTTTTCTGAGCAGTGCGGATGGTCTGCAAGAGGAATACAGGAATTTTTCTAGCACGGATAAGGAGGTGATTATCCCCTTGTATAAGGCAATGGCCTTGAGTACTGTATACAGGTCTGGAGGCCTCATTTTAAGAAGGATGTAGAGCTTTTGGAACAAATACAGAGAAGGGGCAACAAGATTAGTGAACAGAACAAAGGGTTGCTCTTACGAAGAAAGAATTAAGTTTTGCAAATTACAGTGTCTGGAGACTAGGCAACTGCGAGATGATCTGATTGAGGTGTATAAAGCCTTGAATGGTTTGAGCATGCTCAATGCTAATGGGATTCTACCTCTTGCTTAGAATAATTGCCTGAGAGGGCATAAATTCAAATCGAGAAGAGACGGTTGTAGTATAGATGTGCAGAAGTTTGCCTTTAGACAGCAGGTGGTTGATTGCTGGAACAAACTGCCATTTGCTGTTGTAGAAGTTGATAGCTTAAATAGATTCAAGGCAGAACTTGAGAAACATTTGGAGCGAAGGGATGGGTGAAATAAGGGTTTTTTTTTTTTTTTTTTTTGGCTTATTCTATATAAGCTTGCTTTCTTGCATCATGTGCACTTGCTTGTGCTAATGATAAAACTCTTGTCTCACTAATATTCCACCTAACTTGCTACATACTAATTAATTTAAGCATTGTATTCTTATTAGATATCTTCCGATCACTCCCAATATTATTAGTAATGTTCAAAAAAGTTACTTGTCTACCCTTCCTAGTAAAAAAAGTAAACTGCAGCCATTATCAACCCACTGCAGGATGGAAGCCTCCTCAACAATTCATTCTAAGGGAAATGGACCATACTTTGCCACACTGGTCCAATGCGGGTTGGCAGATCGACCGTATTTAGCAGTCGGGGGCTTGAACCCCAGTCTACTCAAAGAGCGTGTGCTGCCGCACTCCTGCTTCTGACCACTCAAGGGTAACAGCTACAGAGCCATTATCCTTCCTAGTATAATAGCTAAATGCCCTATAAACAATGTAAAGATCTAAAGGAAGCACCCCTGCAATAACCTGCAAGGCATTGGTGGAAACAGATTTACATGCTCTCAATATAGTTAATAATATGGTTCTCTGTAAAGAATTTATTTTTTTTCTAAACTTAACAGTTTTAACCTGCCTAAACCAAACAGATAAAGCGTAAGACACAATAGGCAAAAATATAGATTTATAATACAGCCAAAGAACCTTCTTATTCAACCCCTCAGTCTTTTCTTGTAATTCTAACTATGGAGGCTGTAAAATTTCTAACTTATTTGCAAAATATTCTCAGTGGGCAGTAAAAGTAAAATTGTCATCTAATCAACTCCAAAGTATTTAAACTGAGGAACAAGAGGTATCTGCTTATTATCAATAGCTACTTTAGGAGGTCTACTGTAGCCTACCTTTAGTAAGCATCTGTGTTCACAAGCTGATTAGCATGTTTTTCAGGTTGAAAAATCTGGAATAACTAATGGGGTCACCTTCCACCTATGAAATTCACAATTCAACCTGTGAAATTCACGACTGGAGGAATTTAGAAATTGCTCCGGTAATCAACAAGAATCAACCCAAACCTTTCTAAACAAGTGGCAGATGGCAATGTATCATACCAGTTAGGCTGCCATAGAGGGCTAAGATATACCTGTTGTGTGTGGCTAAGATATACCTGTTGTGTGGTGTTTTGCTATGTATGTTTTTGGAAGGAATCTTGGTCTTTTCCCTTTCCCCATACTGCTTTTATTTGCCTGCTACTGAATCTGCTGCCCTTTTATATACCTCTAAAGAACTAGTATTATCATCTACTTTCCACATAACCTCTGGAATGAGTCATTGTTTTCCGAAACGAATGTATCCCAATAGACATTGAAGGTTGTTGTTGTTGTTATTTGGTTTTTAGGAGCATTAGCAACTAAGGCCATATTGCTCCGGGATTATGCGGTGGTCATTCTCTGACCTTTCCGCATCCTCCATATTTGGTGGTCACGGGCTTGAACTGTGGTCTAATGAAGAATAAGCATGGGCTCACATTGAAGGAGAGCACAATACAGTAAACCCCCGCTGTTTGGGGGGTTACGTTCCTGAGAAATGCCGCGAATACTGAAAACGCAAATACTGAGTTATAGCTCCCATAGTAATAAAGGGGTTCCGTTCCAAAGTATGAAATATATAAGAAAAACTAGTCTAAAATTTTGTCTATGTATGTATTATAGGTACCTTCATAATACAATATGACTATGTACATAGACAGTACATAGTGAAATGCAAACATATGGCATCGAAATGAAAATAAGAAACAGTTTAAAATTAAATGTAATATTTATTAGAAATTTCAAACAAATCTTTCAAACTAGTGCCTTTGCTAGCTAAAAAACTTATCCCGCCAGTGCTATCACCAGTTTCGCTAAAGTGTTGATAAAGGAGTTTTGCCTTTTCACGAATCATGAGTGAACTTAATGGAATTTTATTTTGAGTTCGGTCTTCTATCCACAGATTTAAAGCCTTTTCCATTTTTTCTAATTTAATGTCACGAGTTACAGAGCAAATTTTTGAAGCAATTAGCACGTATTCACGGACACTATGGCGGATTTTTTCTTCCGATTTCTTGATTGATCGTACCGTTGACTCATTGATTTTATAATGTTTTGCCACTAAGAAGACACTTTCACCATTAGAAATTTTGTCTAACAACTCAATTTTATTCGCCAATGTCATCACCTTCTTTGATAATTTCACATTTCCCTTGTTATTCGTAGCCATATTTTTGTACGGGTTAGAAAGAACTTGTCCAAATAAAGTCACTTTCTTCCGTTAACACACTCAAAAAAAGTCTGTTTTACACTGCAAAATGGTAGATTTATTAATTTTGTAAGCATATCAATTTATAAATTGATAAATTTATTCAATTTTAAAAGCATATAAATTAAAAACAAATGACGAAACCTTCCATGGCAAGCACATAACACATACCGAACAAGGATTAGCGAGAAACATCCAAGCTCGCGATTTTGTCACCCCTCTCCCCCACCCACTGAGCGCTGTTTTGACTGGGAAAGATAATTTTAACCACGCCCATGTTTTTTTTATGGCGGAAAATGTTCATGGCGCTTTAAAATTCACATTTTTTTAGGTTTCATTTTATGTTAAATCAGCGACCGCGAATATGCGAAACCGTGAATACAGATACCGCGAATAGTGGGCGTTTACTGTATATATAAATTGTTTTGTCAAGAGATGAATATTCCAAACCTAGAATGGTTTTGAACAAATTTCAAATATTGATTGTTCAAGTAGTTGTATATCATAAAACATACTTAGTTTTGCTTTTAAAAAAATTTTTTATCTCTATGGAAAGCTTTTGTTTAAAGTTTATTAATGGTTTTTTTTATGTACATTCTATGTAGGAAAGGTGATGCTGCTGTCTTGTCAGAAATTCGCAATTTTGTCATGGCTTACAACATTAAACAAACAATGATTGCCGAAATGACAAGGATGAGTCAAGCTTATGTGAGTCGATTCTTTCGTGGTGATATACAGGATATGCCAGAGCGTACAAAGAATGTTTTTTACATGTGGTACCTGACATGTAAACATAATCCTTTAAAACTGAGTAAGTATGATTACTATTGGAGTTTATTTTTATGAATTTATACATATTAATGTGGAGTAATTTGCTCATATGTAATAAACTTTAGGAATGCATTCATTTTATTATTGAATTCTATCAGCCAGCTTGATTCAAATTACAGACAGTGATTCCTCCATGTTTGCATATGATAGGTACCTAAAAGTTAAGTGTTTCCTGAAAAATAACTATTTGTTTTTATAATGCCTTCTCTTTTAAGAGAGTAAATTATAAAATTGAAACATTTGTATTACTTGTTTTAAAATTTTGTTGAAAATAGCAACAAGTTAGGAATAAATTTGCAATTGTATGTAATTTTTCCCAGGCCTGATAGGAGGGAGAATACAACGAAACCTTTGTCAATCAATTCATCTCTGGAGAAATTAAACAACATTCATGGGTTAGAATTTTTCTCAGCATGATCTGCACTTGTTAATATCTTTGGCTTGTGAATATCTTTGGCTGATGGAGATCAGCCAAAAAAAAAAAAAAAACCACTCCCATTTTACCCCTCTGTTCGTTTGAAATACCTGTGCAGCTGAGCCTTAAATTTATTTAGGCTATCAACTTCCACAACAAGGGATGGAAGTCTGTTCCACCAACCAACAACCCACTGGCTAAATGAAAATTTCCACACATCTATCCTACATCTGTCTTTCCTCAATTTGAATTTATGCCCTGTCAGGTAATTATTTTGAGCAAGGGGAAGAATCCCATCAGCATTGATCATGCTCAACCCATTCAAGGCTTATACACCTCTATCAGATCACCTTGCCGGTGCCTAGTCTCCAGACACTGTAATTTTCAAAGCTTAAGCATTTCTTCATAAGAGCAACCCTTTGTTCCATTCACTAATCTTGTTGCCCTTCTCTGTACTTGTTCCAACAGCTCTACATCCTTCTTAAAATGAGTCCTCCAGACCTGTATACAGTACTCAAGGCTTGGCCCGACCATTGCCTTATACAAGGGGATAATCACCTCCTTATCCCTGCTAGAAAAATTCCTGTATATCATTGACAAGAAACCATGAGCTACTCTTTCAGCCCGTCTGCACTGCTCAGAAAACTTCATATCTGCCTGCACAATTACCCCCAGGTCCTTTTCATTCTCTACCACTTTCAGTGTAGTACCACAGAGTTGATACGTTACTCTGGGGTTACTGTTTCCCATATGTAGTACTTTACATTTGTCAATGTTAAACTTCATTTGTCACCTCTCAGCCCATCTGCTCAATCTTTCCAGATCCTGTTGCAGCAGCATACTGTCAGTAGTGTCCTTAACAATCCTGCCAACCTTTGTATCGTCTGCAAACTTGGACATTAAGCTTGATATACCATCATCAATATCATTTATAAATACAGAACACAACAATGGACCCAAACTGAACCCCGAGGGACTCCACACATTAGTCCACGATGAGCAGTGTCCATTGATTACTACTCTCTGTCTTTTCCTCCTCAACCATCCCTTTATTCATAGCAGCAATTTGCCTCCAATGCCACAGTGCTCCAATTTGTTCAGCAGTCTTCCATGTGCAACAGTATCAAAAGCCTTTCTAAGATCAAATATAAAATATCAGAGTTATTTCCTGCATTATAGTATCCAATTAAATTGATAATCACCTCCTTATTCCTGCTAGAAAAATTCCTGTATATCATTGACAAGAAACCATGAGCTACTCTTTCAGCCCGTCTGCACTACTCAGAAAACTTCATATCTGCCTGCACAATTACCCCCAGGTCCTTTTCATTCTCTACCACTTTCAGTGTAGTACCACAGAGTTGATACGTTACTCTGGGGTTACTGTTTCCCATATGTAGTACTTTACATTTGTCAATGTTAAACTTCATTTGTCACCTCTCAGCCCATCTGCTCAATCTTTCCAGATCCTGTTGCAGCAGCATACTGTCAGTAGTGTCCTTAACAATCCTGCCAACCTTTGTATCGTCTGCAAACTTGGACATTAAGCTTGATATACCATCATCAATATCATTTATAAATACAGAACACAACAATGGACCCAAAACTGAACCCTGAGGGACTCCACACATTAGTCCACGATGAGCAGTGTCCATTGATTACTACTCTCTGTCTTTTCCCCCTCAACCATCCCTTTATTCATAGCAGCAATTTGCCTCCAATGCCACAGTGCTCCAATTTGTTCAGCAGTCTTCCATGTGCAACAGTATCAAAAGCCTTTCTAAGATCAAATATAAAATATCAAACTTATTTCCTGCATTATAGTATCCAATTAAATTGATCGGGTAAGACTTTCCCTTAACAAAACCATGCTTTGTCCAAGCTATAATTGAAGTCGTGTCTAGATGATGCTGCAGTGCTCCTTTAACCAGTGCCTCCATTAATTTTCCTGGAACAGAAGTTAAACTCACAGGTCTATAATTATTTGTGTCAGCCTTTGATCCTGCTTTGTGAATTGGGGTCACATTTGCACATCTCCAGTCTATGGGTACCTCCCCTGAGTCCAAAGAAGCTCTCATAATTATGGCTAAGGGTTTGTTTACTTCCTTTGCTGTCTCCTTTAATATAACTGGATAGATCCCATCCACCCGGGGTGCCTTTTTTATGTTTATCCTCAACAATTTCTCCTCTACTTTCCTCTCATCTATTTCAAAATCATCTAGCTCACTGCTAGAGTTTACTTCACCTCTGCCATTCTCCTTCCTGAATAACTCCTCATGTGTGAATGTAGATGCAAAATACTTGTTTAGTTTGGTAGCCACCTGAGCAGGATCATCAACAGTTGAACCATCAATATCTAGTGGACCAATCTGATTCATCCCTTTCCTTCTAGAGTTTACATATGTAAAGAACTCTTTTCTGTTTTTCTTTGCATCCTTTGCCAATGATTTCTCATAATCTGCCTTTGCCTGCCTAATCTCTTTTGTGGCTTGGTTACAGACCAACTTATATCTATCATAGGCTTCCATGTCACCCATTAATTTATATGTATCCCATGCATTTTTCTTCTCTGCCATATGTCTCATTAGTTCATGTGACATCTATTTAGGCCTAAACCTTGAACAATATTTCTTAGTTGGTATGTAAAGCCTAGTAGCTTCCAAGATAAATTCTTTGAATGCTTCCCATTTTGAATTTGTTGTTGGTAACATCATCAGTTGGTCCCACTGTATAGAATTTAAATACTGTCTCAGACCATCTTAGTCGTGTTTATGAAAGCAAATACCCTTCCCTTATGTTTTAATTGAATTGGTGCAAGAATATTTATTAATGCTATCAAGCCAGTGTTAGGTGAGTTCAAAAACTGCTAGTTTAGGGAGTTGGGGTGGGGGATACACATTCTAATAGATCAATGGCAGCCACAAACAGAGACAAAATTGAGCCTTGCAGTGCTTCTACTAGGTTATACAAAAGCCTTGATAGCAAAGTGTGGGAATCGTCATGCCGTGAGCAAATATATGCGCTGTGTTGGTTACTAAAAGCTTAGGTTACTGAATTTGAAGTATTTGTTAAGCTTTTAAATATGGACCCTATAGGAATATTAAAAACATAGGAGTTGCAGATTATGAATACAGAGAGAACATGTATAAGGGTTTATTATTACAGAGGTTCCAAAGGATTACCACTGTAATAATACACTACCTTCAAATGACAGACAGGACAGGAGGAAGACAGAAGATGTGCACTTAATTAAGAAACACACAGAATCTAATAGGGTACACCTGGGTGCAGGGGCATTCCTAGGGTATGTGGTGCTTGTGTGGAAATTGAAATTTGGCACCCCCTTTAAAATTTTCTTCATATATGTATGTATGTTTCTGGTTTTTAGGCACCCCTTGTTAGCGCCCAGGTGCAGTGCACCACTTTCTCCCTCAGGATGGCCTGCTTAGGTGACCAGTGTAATGTGAAGTCTTTTGTGTGATATAAGCACTGGAAAAACAAAAAAATGAGAGTAGACATAAGTTATAGGTCAAATGACTGTGATGAATAGATGAACCACTATACAGGTAACTGGAATGGGTGAGTAAATTAGAATTTTTTTATCATTGGGAATTTCAACTCTCCAAATATTTACTTGCTTTTATGGGTTGGTCGCTTACACAATAGCAGAATATTTCTGGATTTAGTTTTTTTCTCTGTTTCTTATTTTCTCTGCCAGCACTTTAGAGAAGTAACAAGAGAAAGCAGTAGTCTTGATCTGCAGCATTCAGTAAAATCTTGATGCTGGATTTATTTAAAGCTATAATTACAGTCAGTAAAAGGAAGAGATTTTACTTTCACAAAGGGGACAGCTATGATCCTAGATAGTTTTAAATTGTTTTCAGTGGGACCAATTGATGTTGTTTAGCAACTGCAAATGTTAAATGGGAAGTATTTTCAGAGAAATAATTTTAGAAGCTACTTTTCTGTTTATACCACCTAAGTGATATTGATTATCAATATTGGATATTAAATTAACTGATGAGACTAGTGTTGCAGGAGAAAAATGTACAGAATTATTAATGAGTGGGCACAGAAGGTTATACCTACTGCAGGTATAACCTTCTGTGCCTATTGCAATCAAGTAACTAAGAGTTAGGCAGGCTAAGGATTTGAGCTCTTTGGCTAAGAATGCAAAGAAAAGCAACTAAGAAATCTTTGCTTGTGTCAGGGGTCGGCAGCCTGTGGCTCTTTGAGCATGTAAGTGCGGCTCTTTAACATTTAGCCCACATGAAACAAAGCTTGAAATGGAGTTAGAGGACTTAAAAATCAAGGGCATGTGGAGCGCAAGACTAAAATGCTTTAAAAACTGAAATTGAGGTTTTGGAGAGGCAAAAGGCTGCCCTTGCAATTTTACATAAATGGATGTCGATAGATTAGTTGAAAAAGCAAGACCAAATTGTGTTCGATGCATGGTGTAGCTTCCTGGACACATATAAATTTGAAAATATATGCATTTGGACTTCTCTCAGTTTTTGGTTTTGACAAATTTCTGCGGGCAAATGTTTTCGAACATGAACTATATTAAAAATAAATCAAGAAACCGTCTGAACGATGCAAGTCTCTCAGCATGTTTAAAGATGAAAATTGCAGTATACTTCCCTGATGTTGAGAGACTCGCTCAAGAAGTTCAGCAGCAAAAGTCACATTAATTACAAATATTATTAATAAATAATATTTCAAAATATATATATTTTTAATAAAACACCTTCCCACTCTATTCCATTTCTTAAAAAACTCCCCCACCTCTTCAGCTTTAGCTGAAGTGCAGCTCTTCGGATTCTCTCTTGTTTTTTAATTGGATCAAAAATGGCTCTTCATTCAAAAAGGTTGCCAACCTTTATAATAACTAGAAAGTTATTATAAGTTATTTCTAGTTAATAACTAGAAAGAAAGGTATAAATCACATTGGCTTATTGAATATGAATGGCATAGTATTATTATTACTTGTAGTCGCAAATTATGGAAGAAAGCAAGCTTATACAGCATCTGCCAAAAAAAAAAACTTCCCATTTCAACTGTCCATCCCCTCTACCAGTTTATCTGGTCCTTCTTTTAATTTATTTAAAGAAATAACTACCACTTCTACAACATCTATGGCAGTTTATTACTATCAGCTACCCTGGCTGAAGGCAAATTTATGGATAATCTCACCTGCAACCATTCAGTAAAATCTTGATGCGGGATTTAAAACCATTCTTCTTTGGTTTGAATTTATGCCCCTTCATGTCTGTAGTCTGAGCAATAGGAAGGATTCTACTAGCATTGAGCTTACTCAATCCATTCAAGGCCTTAAACTCCTCAATCAGATCTCCTTGCAAGTGCCTAGTGTCTCCAGATGCTGCAATTTGCAGAACTGAAGTTTCCATTACTCTGAGTGTAGTATCATGCTCAGAGTAATGGAAACGTCAGACTAATGTTATTAGAGGAGTCCCACGAAGAGCAGTGTCTGTTAATAACTATTCTCTTTTTTTTACAACTCAACCATCCATTTCTTTAGAGGCTCTTAATGCCACACTGCTCCAATTTGTATAGCAGTCTTTTATGTTCAACAATATTAAAAGCTTTCCTGAAATCCAAGTATATGATATAAAATTATTTTTTGCATCCAGTTCCTTTGTTATTGCACCATAGTATCCAATAAGATTTGTCAGACAAGATTGTTCCTTAAGAAATCCATGCTCTGACTGTAGTATAATTGCATTCCTCTCTAGATAGTTTTGCAGCATTACTTCTTTTACCAGAGTCTTCCTGGAATAGAAGGTAAGCTAACAGGTCTATATTTATTCATGTCACCTTTTGATCCCCTTTTATGAATTGGGAATATATTTGCTCATGTCCAATTTCCAATTCGTAGGGACCTTTTCAGAATCCAGAGATGTACTCATAATTATGGCTAAGGTTTTCATATCTGCTTTGCTGTCTCCCTTAATATAATTGGATAGATCCTATCCACTCCAGGTATCCTTTTTATTAATTTGTTAAATAGCTTTAATTATTTTTCTTCTACTTTTTTCTCAGTTATCATAATATAATTTAGCCTTCTGTTAGGTTTTAAGGCATTCCCCCCTACCTAAAGAACTCCCCATGTGTATGAATCTAGATTGGTTTTGGGTTTTTTTTTTTTTTTTTTTTAGGAGCATTAGCAACTAAGGCCATATTGCTCCAGGAATATGCGGTGGTCATTTCCTAACCTTTCCGCATCTACTGTATTTGGTGGTGATGGGCTCGAACCCCGGTCTAATCAAGAAGCGTGTGCTACGCACTGCTGTTCCTTTCCACCTGGCTACGGAGGCGCCTATGAATCTAGAAGTCAAATACCTATTGAGTTTGTTGGCAACCTGAGCAGGATCAACAGCTGAACCAAAAGAAGTCTTTGCTGCTTTTCTTGCCATTCTTTGCCAGAGACTTCTTGTAATCTAGCTTAGCTTGACTAGCCTCCTTTGTGACATGATTACAGACTACTTTATAGCTACTGTTGGCATCTTTATCACAATTTATATATGCCTCTCATCAGTGGTGGATCCAGAAAAAAATGACAGGAGGGGCACCATTTGTGTCAGGGGGCACCATTTTGTGCCTTGTTTGTGCATAAACAAGGCACAGAATAATGCACAGAACAAAACAAATATTACACTCAAACATAATGTGACTGGTGGACACAGGCACACAGCTAAAGTGTGAATTTCTTTGAAGTAGTAGTAGTAGTAGTAGTAGTAGTGGCATGTGATGCAAGATAGCAAATGTATGAGCTTATGCAGCATCAGCCAAAAAAAAAAAAAAAAAAAATCACACCATTCCCTCCAAATGCCTGTCCAGTTCCTCCTTAAATTTATTCAACCTATCAACTTCCACAATGACAGATGGAAGTTTGTTCCAGCAATTAACCACCCGCTGGCTAAAGGCAAATTTCCGCACATCTATTCTACATCTGTCTTTTCTTAATTTGAATTTATGCCCCCTTAGGTTCGTAATCTGAACAAGTGGAAGGATTCCATCAGAATTCAGCGTGCTCAACCCATTCAAGGCCTTATATACCTCAATCAGATCACTGCGCAGGTGCCTGGTCTCCAGCCACTGCAATTTGCAGAACTTAAGCCTCTCTTGGTAAGAGGATCCCTTCATTCCCCTCACCAATCTTGTTGCCCTTCTCTGTACATGCTCAAGTAAATCTACATCCTTCCTAAAATGAGGCCTCTAGACTTGTACGCAGTACTCAAGGCGTGGCCTGACCATTGCCTTATACAGAGGGATAATCACCTCCTTTTCCCTGCTAGCAAAATTCCTATATATCATTGACAAAACCCCATGACCTGCCCTAGCAGCCTGTCTGCATTGCTGAGAAAACTTCATATCTGACTGCACAATTACTGCCAGGTCTTTTTCATTTTCTACCACCTTAAGTGTAGTACCACACAGTTGGTACGTTTCTTTGGGGTTACTTCTACCCATATGCAGTACTTTGCATTTGTCAAGGTTAAACTTCAGTTGGCACTTCTTAGCCCATCTGCCCAAATTATCTAGATCCTGTTGCAGTAGCACACTGCCATTACTGTCATTAACAACTCTGCCAACCTTTGTATCATCTGCAAACTTCGACATTAAGCCTGATATACCTTCATCAATATCATTGATAAATATACAAAACAACAGTGGACCTAACACCGAACCCTGTGGGACTCCACTAATAACATTAGTCCAAGAAGAGCAGCACCCATTGATTACCACCCTCTGTCTTCTCGCACTTAACCATCCTTTTATCCATTGTAGCAACTTACCCTTAATACCATTCTGCTCCAATTTGTACAATAGTCTTCCATGCGCAACAGTGTCAAAAGCTTTCCTGAAATCCAAATATATGATATCAAAATTATTTTTTGCATCCAGTTCCTTTGTAACCACATCATAAAGTAAACATTACACATGACCAAACTGCATGACACCTTAAACTAGAATGGTGATCACATCAGCATCACTGTTGCCAACTGGAGTCAGTTGAAAATAGCTGAGCCACAATGCAAAAATAGATAAAATCCTATGTTAGCAATTAAAAAAAAAAAAAAAAAGTTTTTGTAGCTAAAGAGAATTTAAACGATTGTATATATTCACCAAAAAATGACACGGGGGGAATCTGCCACTGCCACTCATGCATTTTTCTTCTTTCTTGCAAGTGTCATCAGTTCATCTGACATCCATTTAGGCCTAAGCCTGGAAAATTATTGCTTAGTTGGTATGAGAAGGCTAGTAGAAGTCAGGGTAATCCCCAAAGGAGAGATGTGATCTTGTTTAGAAAACTGAATGTCATTGAAGATGAGTATGGGAGAGTAGTCTCCGGTTTTGTTAAAAATGAATCAGGATGGATTCATTTTTCACAAAAAAAAAAAAAAAGAATCAGGAAATCAATATTTGAGGAATTTGGTCATGGATAATCAAGAAGTCCTGTCTGTGCATGGATAGGATTTTCACTTAGTAGGAGAAGGTCTTTAATATATGAGAAATAAAGAGTAGCAGACAGAACTGAGCTTTGGGGAAACACCAGCATTAGTCGAGAAGTTAAAATGTGAAGAGCCACTGCCATCAACGTTCATTCTGCAAAAAATGGGCAGAGAAAAAACTAGCTGTGCAATTGGAAGAAACATACAGTAGGGCATAAGATAGGAGCTTATGTAGAAGACATTTATGCCAAATGATCAGTAAGCTTTGGAAATTTTGAGTTGTCCCTTTTTAGGAACTGGCTGGATAGGAACAAATTTAACAGACTGGAAAACCCCCAGTAGAACAAGAAAGTGTAAAAAGGAGACACATAACAGTAGCAAGCTCAGAAGCACTATTTTAAGAACAAGGGTTGAAATGCCATAAAGACCTGGTATCAAAATTGTTCAGAATTCTTCTAATATCCTCCTTTTTAGAAGACCATGGGAGACATTTATTGGATTGCATTTGTTATGGTCAGAGGTGATTTACCAAGATCATTGATACAAGAGTTAAAATAGGATGCTAATTTAAAGATTCAATGCGCAAGGCATATTTGCATCCTATATATAATAGAATGCTAATATAATCTTTAGTTTGAGTATGCATTAGAACCATTAAACTGTAACAGAGATAGAAATATAGATGAACATAAACTGCAGTAACTAGCTTTGGGCAGAGAACTATTTGGAACAGAAGCTTTCTTGTTCAAATAGTAGTCAATTTTTTTATTCTTAACCAGTTCAGAATTAAGTTTGGATTGATTGATATTGTTTTCCAACTGTTATAAGCTTTAGCGTAATCAGAAAATGAACCCTGAGATTTGGATACAAATAATTGTGGTATGCTACATTCTTATCTTGAATAGCCTTAGTGCATTTATTGGAAACCCACCATTATATAGGACTAAATTTTAGGGTGGAATGCATAATAAAGGATTTCGTTCCTATAAGAATAATTTCACTGACACAGTCAGAGAAAATTTTAGAATCAGAATATTTAAAACAGTAATTCAACCATGGAAGGAGGAATATAAACAAATTAAATCATTCCATTCACACTTGTAATGCCCAAATGACATTGGGTTGATAATGGCCATGAGAGAAAGTCTACACTGGACAAGAGACATCACCAAGTAGATCTCAGTAACTAGAGGACCACTAATATTAACTGATTAATTTTGAAGAGTTGAGGAAAAGATTGAATGTTGAGTGTGTGCAGTTAAGATTATCTGGTTCTGGTAGTTATGTGAAAAAGTTGTGTAAGCCCATTAGAAATTGCTAAAGCCTTAGCATCTCAACCATTTGTATCTGTTTAACTATAAAATTGAAGCCAGGTAGAGCTGTCAACATTAAAATTACTAAGAAAAATTACCTCTCAAGATATAAACTATTTGTCATTTTATGCACCGTGATAATAATATTATTATTATTATTATTATTAGCCATATGGTGCAAGGAAGCCTGAGTCTTACACTGCACCAGCCAAAAAAAAAAAAAAAATTCTGAATTACCCGGGGGGGGGGGGGGAGAGAGAGAGAGAGTCAGAAGTAGAAGGGAATTACCAAGAATAATGATATCCAGCTCAGGACCCTGGGTGTACCAAGCCCATACTCACCAGATGTGAGCCCCTGGGGTTATTGATATCGAAAACATCTTTAGTGGGATTAGTTGAATTTCTGTGTGACGAAAAAGGGTTAGAAAAAAGCATTATGAAAAATGGTGGCATAATGTAACGTATAATAATGTTATAATATAATATATTGTACCACCACATTATTATATGACGTAACCATAATTTAATTAATTTCTTTAATGTACAATTTTAGTTCAATTCTTAACTTCTGATTTTAGTTTTTTAAATAGAGACTTCCCTTCCCTTTTCACAATTCATGTAACTATAATGGATCATTGAGGTGAATGCCGCTTTTATTAAACCTTGACTAAAGCACATATTTTCTGTATGACATAACATATTATTATTATTATTGTGTTACATCATATAATGCCGACTGGGCTAGCCAGGTGGGTAAAGTGCCTGCCTGCCTGGCAATCCAAAGGTCGCGGGTTCGAATCTTGCCTCGGGCTTGGATCACAGTAAAATGCAAAAACCTTGGGAGGTGCATTATGGCCACAAAAGCCGATGCACCAACAACTAACAAAAAAACATCATATAATATTCTCCAAATTAATAGAATTTCGACACAGAAGAAGTCCACATGAACATATATTATTATGATTAAACAATTCACCTAATTACCTAATTGCCTAACCATAATACGTGAGAATATTATATTGTAGATTATTTCAAATGAATCAAATGTCAACACAGAGGAAATCCATGTTTGAGTTCCATTGTTATGGAAAACAATAATAAATGTAAATGGCCTCCAGCTAAAACTGTAGCCTAAAGTATGAGAGAATACTGTATTACCAACATAAGAAACAGAAATTGGATGAAAAAAAAATTCAGAGACTTCCCAACACTATGATTGCTGCAAATGATTGATTACAACAATCATCATGGTGTCACGATTTAAAGATGTTTTCAATGCCTGCCAGATTAATGTCCCAGGTATATTTTCTTTTTTTTTTTTTCAATAAATGAGCGTCATTTTAATAAAAGAGGCATCTCTAATCCAGCATTTAGCATTCTCACAACCTATTGTTCTCATTACTCCCTACTATATTTGAAAAACTCATTCCATAGTTCTGTATTTTTCCTCTTATTTCGGTTTAAAGCAACCTGACTAAATTTCTCAATGAAATTACTTCTTTTATTTTATTATTACTATTATTTTTATGTTTATTATTTTTTTTCTTCAAAGTTTCTATTCCCCATCACCATAATGTTCCTCTCACTATATACCTCGATGCACCCCATCATATGCTCTGCTAGTTCAGACACTTTGGTGTACCCTTTAGCCATGTGTTTTGTGTTCATCTATGTGAGTTTCAAATCCTCTCCTGATCTTACTTATGCATGGCTTGTCACATTTACTTGTATTTTGTATAAGTTTTCTATAATCAAACACTAAGATTGTTGATTATGTATGAAGGGCTTTTCAAGAAACATGACATCAGCAATTTGAGAAAGTCAAATATGTACACCTTGTTACTCATTGCACAGATAAAGAAGAATCTTGTGTAGAGTTTGTAACATTGGTGATCATATACTAATATAATTAGTGTATGACATGTACTAATATAATTATCTTGATGTATTAAGTTATTGGAATAGTTTATTTCTTTATGGATATCACTTGTGAAGAAAACATCTCACTTTCATTCACAGATCAAGAATATTTTAGGGAAGAGGATGCTAGAAGTTTTATAAAACTCTTAATAGGGATCTAAATGATTTTGTGATAACTGAGAGAAAAGTGGAAGAGAATTTGTTGAAGCTAACATAAAAAAAAACACTGTATGTGCACCCTGTATGCATGAAAAATGTTTTATTTTATGTGAAAACATCCTTGGCTTGGACGAGGTTAAAAAGGTTTAGTATGAAAAGAATCCAAACACGTTTAACATTTTAAAGCTTTTTTTTTTTTTTTGACAGTTTCATGAATTTGAGGTTGCAATACATGTTCAGTAGGTGATTTATCTGCAATGGGATTGTGATAGTTAAAATGTGATACATACATTTCAGATTGTAAAGAGTGTAAATGTCTTTGAATCACAGCATCAATTATAGTTCCATGATTAGTAGTCAATACAGATCTAGAAGTATTTAACATTAGCCCAAATTTATTTCTAAGAAGGCAGTCAAAGGTTTGGATTGAGTATCTGCAAAATTAACATTGAAATCTCTACTAAGTATCATTGGTATTCAGCTGCATTTCTTGTGAGAAAATTGTAGCAATGCAACTCCTTCAATCGTGTAAGGAAGTAAAACGAAATGGTTAGTAGTCGATACAGATCTAGAAGTATTTAACATTAGTTCAAATTTATTTCTAAGACGTCAGTCAAAGGTTTGGATTGAGTATCTGCAAAATTAACATTGAAATCTCTACTAAGTATCATTGGTATTCAGCTGCATTTCTTGTGAGAAAATTGTAGCAATGCAACTCCTTCAATCATGTAAAGAAGTAAAACGAAATGGGCTAATTCAATGATGTGTTTGATCTTTTGGTTAGGTGAAATGTAAATGACTACCGACAACATCATTTGACCATCAGGAAGAAGGCATTCAGCTGCACAAATGTCTCCAACAGGTCTAACACTCATGGATTTGCCAACAATTTGTCGATAAATCACTTCCATATGAGAAGTAACAACACGAGTACAATTTTCTCTCTTATGATAAACTGCTACACCACCAGCTTGTTGATCTTCTCGTTTGAATTAAATGACACAATCGAAGTTAGGTATGCTTATTTTTCTTTGTCATTTAGCCACGTTTCAGAAAGTAGAAGTAAATTGGATTGTTGTGTGAGTGCATCAATGAGATCGTCACTGTGAGTATGTAAACTTTGACAATTTAATGTTAGAATTGAAAGATCTTGTCATTTACTGATGAACTCGCATAAAAGTATTTTGTATGGTAAATAGAGGATTACTCGACAACCTGGTCATTTCAGCTTGAAGTGCAAGAGTAGATGTAGTGCTCCCAGTCCATGATAAAATTTCTTTTCTCCATTTGCAGCAATAATGTAAAGATTATTGATATTGGTAACTCGAGATAATGCACCATAAACTAGTTGTTGTTTGTGACATTTCTCGTGTATTCATATAAACTACAGAATCGAAAGTAGTTCCCTGAGATTTATGGATGGTAATAGCACAAGCCAGTATTACTGTAAAATGATTTTGTTTAGCCGAGATCATTCTGTTACTATCCAACGAAACACTTGTACTTCTTCTTGCGATTGGTATGGCTTCTAAATTGATTCCTCTAGCCATAGCAAACTGACGAGCCTTTGTTTTAGCAGGTCCTTCAAAGTCGAAGCTGGTTGTTGCAGTGTACTCTGTCTAGCTGGGTCAGGAAACAGTTGAAAATCCTCAGGTAATTAATTTGAACTGAAATCTTCAGGAAGTTCTTGAATATAATTTTGTGATGTCGTTGGTCGAGCTCCTTGATGAGAAGTCAATGTAGAAGGTTGATGTTGATCAAAATCTTGAGAAGCAGATTTTATTAAACTCTGCATTTTTATTTTTTTATGTTCTCTATGTTTTTTTACTTTTTTTTTTGTTGATATGGGAAGCTTCTTTGGTGGCTTTGAAGCTTTTATTCTTTCATACTTCTCTCGATTTCCCTCAGCTGAAGTTCTACCCATCTTCGAAATACTTTTATAAGTATTTTTACAATTCAATAGTTAGTGAAATCCATTTGTAGACTAGTATGATGTCATAACCAAAAACTACTGCAAGAAGTTATTGTTTGTTGAAGTGATTGTTTTTTTGTTGCATTCTTGAATCATAGCCATGTGAATTTTAAGCAATAAATGGTCTTGTGTGAAAGAATATTCTTTAAAAAAAAAATCTGCAGATTTTATTAACGTCTGCATTTTTTTCATTCTCCATGTTTTTGAACTCGTTCCTTTTCGACACAAGAGGCTTCTTTGGCGGCTTCAAAGCTTTTATTCTTGCATAATATACCCACTGCTTATTCTAACAAATCGTAGGGGCCAGACGTGTTCAAAGCCGCTAAGTGGATTTTTCTTATTTATTGATTTGAAATTATTGTTTTTCTAAAACTTTTGATTTAAATTTAGTAGTATAGCATTATTTCGTGATATTTCTGATTAATCTGGTGTATTTATTCTTTACTCGGCCTTGTAATTGCATAAAAGTATCGGTAAGGGTATCAACTCCACGTGTTACAAGTTACAACTCCGCTGAACGAGAAGTTTTTTTAGCCAAATTTAGCCGCTTATTGAATATTTTTTACATCAAATTATTTTTTGTAAGTAGCTTATAGACCTAGTAAGGATCGTTGGTTTATTCTGAATTGGGACAGCGAGATTTGAAAGTTAATTAATACTTAAGTGTCCATAGATTACCGTTCGTAACTTCCGCCTTTGTCTTTGTCATACGATCGTTATATATCGAACCTAGATAGCGTTAGTATAGTATACGTTATAATATTTTCAGCGATCGGTAAAATCTATTAAACTTGTTCAACTTTGTTGGCATTTAAATTGCACTTTTAACTAAATACATATACCGACTTAGATTACAAACGTAACATAATTAATTAATACATAACTGATACGGAAGTTATATAAAGGGAACTCTGAGATAATTAATACTTGACTGATTGATTAATACTTGACACTAAAAAATATATATCCTGTTATAACTGTGTTGGGAGATAAGTTAGGGTTATAAACTGAAATTGAAATTTTATTTAAATTAAAAGTAATCATGACTCAGACCAGAGCAGCAAAACAAAAGGCTCAAGCTAATGGAAGTGCTGTGGCTCAGAGGAGAACTGAGGGGGGCAGTTGCCTTCTGAGTTTGTTATGTTATTTGGTTTTTTTAGGAGCATTAGCAACTAAGGCTATATTGCTCCGTGATATGCGGTGGTCATTCCCTGACCTTTCCGCATCCTCCGTATTTGGTGGTGACGGGCTCGAACCCCGGTCTAATCAAGAAGCGACTGCTGCTCCTTCCCACCTGGCTACGGAGGCGCCCAGCCTTCTGAGTAACAGCCTTCTAAAATGCACAGCTTGCATGATGTTTGTGGAGCATTCAGGTACGGGACATGATATTGCCATGGGGGATGTCTTTGTGTGTGCACGATGCAAGGAGTGTATCGAAATCAGGCAACAACTCAGCGTTCTTATGGGCCTATATGAGAGCTTGAAGGACAGGGTGGATGCCCTCGAAGGAACTAAATTGAGGGGCCCATCAAGCTCTCAGCTGCCCACATCAACGCCAGAGCTTGCACTTAGTCATCGTGAAACACAGTGGCAACCCCCAAGGCAGAATGCGCTGGTCCCAAAGAAACTAGTAGTAGTTGGTGACTCTACTGTCAGGGAAACGGGGAACATGCTTTGTAAAAAGGATAGGTGGAACAGGACCAGGGTATGTCTGCCAGGGGCAAAGGTTGATGATGTAGAGCAGATATCATCTTTTAAGGGCACAAAAGGTGATATAGTTGTACACGTGGGCACTAACGATATCAAGGGTAGGAGACCGGCAGAATTGCTTAACAAGTACAGGTCACTGTTGAAAAAAAGCCGTGAAATAGGGTTGAATTTGAAAGTGTCTGCAATTCTGCCCAGACACGATAGGAGGGAGTATATGATGAGAGCCTTGTCGATCAATTCGGCCCTGGAAAGATTGTGCAAGGCTCAAGGGGTAGAATTTTTTTCAGCCTGGACTGTACTTGTTAACAGGAGGGATTGCTTCTACAGGGATGGGATACACTTAAATAGAAAGGGTGCAAGAATATTTGCTGATGCTATCGAGGCAGTGTTAGGTGGGTCGGAAAACTGCTAGCTTGGGGGGATACAAAGACAAATAGATTAACAGTAGCCACTGGCAGAGGTGAAAGAGATTCTTGCACTGCTTCTATTGGAATGAGCAGAAGCCTGAAAAACAAGATTCAGGATATTTCAGAGACTGCTGGGAGTCATTGCTGTACAAGTAAACACATGGGTTGTGTTAGGGTAGCTAAGAATAGAAATAGGTGCATGTATACTTGCATGTACACCAATGCTAGGAGTTTAGTAAATAAATTTGATGAATTTGAGGTATTGCTCAAAACATCGAAGGCAGATATTGTTGGGATATCAGAGACTTGGTGTCACACAGATATAAGGAATGCAGAACTGGAATTTGGGGAGTACAACGTCTACAGAAAAGATAGACTGGATAGGAAGGGAGGAGGGGTTATGCTGTTTGTTAAGAAATACATAAAATCCAAGGAAGTGAAGCCAGTGAACATCGCTGGACAGTGCAGTGTCAAGTCAGTTTGGTGTGACATAAGCATTGGGAGATCAAAATTGAGAGTAGGAGTGTGCTAGGCCTAATGACTCTGATGAGTATAATAAGAAACTGTACAGGGAAATAGAGTGGGCCAGTAAATGAGAGAGTCTTATAATGGGAGATTTTAATTTCCAAGATATTGACTGGAATTTGTGGGCTGGTCACTCACACACTAGCAAGGCTTTTGTGTTTATTGGATGATTGTTTTCTACATCAGCATGTTCGGGAGGCAGCTAGAGGGAGGAATACTCTTGATTTGATTATCAGCAGTGATTCTTCATGCATTAAGAATCTGCAGATAAATGAACCACTAGGTGGCAGTGATCACAGTGTGCTGAAGTGGGATTTACTCAAAGAGGTAACTACCATTAGGGGTAAAGGGAAGGGTTATTGCTTTCGTAAAGGCGACTACGATGGACTGAGACAGTATTTAAATTCTATACAGTGGGACCAACTGATGATGTTACCAACAGCAAATGCAAAATGGGAAGCATTCAAAGAACTTATCTTGGAAGCTACTAGACTTTACATACCAACTAAGAAATATTGTTCAAGGTTTAGGCCTAAATGGATGTCAGATGAACTGATGAGGCATATGGCAGAGAAGAAACATGCATGGGATACATACAAATTAACACATGACACAGAAGCCTATGATAGATACAAGTTGATCTGTAACCAAGTTACAAAGGAGGTTAGGCAGGCGAAGGCAGATTACGAGAAATCTTTGGCAAGGGATGCAAAGAAAAACAGCAAAGAGTTCTTTACTTATGTAAACTCTAGAAGGAAGGGGATGAATCAGATTGGTCCACTTGATATCGATGGGTCAACTGTTGATGATCCTGCTCAGGTAGCTAACAAACTAAATGAATATTTTGCATCGACATTCACACATGAGGAGTTATTTAGCGAGGGGAAAGCCAGAGGTATATTCAACTCTAGCAGTAAGCTAGAGAATCTTGTAATAACTGAGAGTAAAGTGGAGGAGAAATTGTTGGAGATAAACACAAGAAAGGCACCTGGGGTGGATGGGATCTATCCAGTTATATTAAAGGAGGCAGCAAAGGAAGTAAGCAAACCCTTAGCCATAATTATGCGAGCTTCCTTGGACTCAGGGGATGTACCCGTGGACTGGAGATGTGCAAATGTGACCCCAATTCACAAGGGAGGATCAAAGGCTGACACAAGTAATTATAGACCTGTGAGTTTAACTTCTGTTCCAGGAAAATTAATGGAGGCACTAGTTAAAGAAGCACTGCAGGATCATTTAGACAAGACTTCAGTTATAGCTTGGACACAGCATGGTTTTGTTAAGGGGAAGTCTTGCCTGACCAATTTGATTGGATACTATGATGCAGTCACAAAGGAACTGGATGCAGGGAATAACTTTGATATTATATACTTGGATCTTAGAAAGGCTTTTGATACTGTTGCACATGGAAGACTGCTGCACAAATTGGAGCAGTGTAACATTGGAGGCAAATTGCTGCTGTGGGTAAAGGGGTGGCTGAGGGGGAGAAGACAGAGAGTGATAATCAATGGACACTGCTCGTCGTGGACTAATGTTATTAGTGGAGTCCCTCAGGGCTCAGTGTTGGGTCCATTATTGTTTTCTGTATTCATAAATGATATTTATGATGGTATATCAAGCTTAATGTCGAAGTTTGCAGACGATACAAAGGTAGGCAGGGTTGTCAAGGACACTACTGACACTATGCTGCTGCAACAGGATCTGGAAAGGTTGAGCAGATGGGCTGAGAGGTGGCAAATGAAGTTTAACATTGACAAATGTAAAGTACTACACATGGGAAACAGCAACCCCGGAGCAACGTATCAACTCTGTGGTACTACACTGACAGTGGTAGAGAATGAAAGGGACCTGGGGGTGGTTGTGCAGGCAGATATGAAGTTCTCTGAGCAGTGCAGACGGGCTGCAAGAGTAGCTCATGGTGTATTGTCAATGATATATAGGAATTTTTCTAGCAGGGATAAGGAGGTGATTATTCCCTTGTATAAGGCAACGGTCAGGCCACACCTAGAGTACTGTATACAGGCCTGGAGGCCTCATTTCAAGAAGGATGTAGAGCTGCTGGAACGAGTACAGAGAAGGGCAACAAGATTAGTGAATGGAACAAAGGGGTGCTCTTACGAAGAAAGGCCTAAGATTTGCAAATTACAGTGTCTGGAGACTAGGCACCGGCGAGGTGATCTGATAGAGGTGTATAAAGCATTGAATGGTTTGAGCATGCTCAATGCTGATGGGATTCTTCCTCTCGTCGCTTAGAATAATCACCTGAGAGGGCATAAATTCAAATTGAGGAAAGACAGCTGTAGGATAGACGTGCGGAAATTTGCCTTTAGCCAGCGAGTGGTTGGTTGGTGGAGCAGACTTCCATCCCTTGTCGTGGAAGTTGATAGCCTAAATAATTTTAAGGCTCAGCTGGACAGGTATTTTGAACGAACAGAGGGGTGAAGTGGAAGTGGTTTTTTTTTTTTTTTTTTTGGCTGATGCTGCATAAACTTGCTTTCTTGCATCAAATGCCTCTGCTAATGCTAATGCTAAAATGCTAAATCAACATTAGTGACTGAGTTCGTGGCCTTTAGGAAGTGACATCATTTCTGTGTCAGTATGAACTTACTCTACTGAATCAACTACGTACCCTATCAAATCAACATTACTGACTGCGTTAGCATCATTTGTGCCATTTTTGGAAGTGACATCATTTGCATCATTTAAAATCTAACAGCCACCTAATAGGAAGTGATGTAATTTTCATCATTTAGAATCTAAATTGTCAGTTTTCTTTGTTACCAATCAATTGTCAGTTTTCTTTGTTACCAATCAATTGTCACTTCTGTTACAAGAAAATTTCATTACCAATCAATTTTACTCTAGTGCTGCCATAGATGTTTTCACTTCAAAAATTTGATTCTGTTGCACATAAAAGACTGCTGTACAAATTGGAGCAGTGGTATTAAGCACAAGTTACTGCTCTGGATAAAGGGATGGTTGAGTGGGAGAAGACAGAGTGATTATTAATTGACACTGCTCTTCATGGATTAATGTTATTAATGGAGTCCCCTAGTTTTCATTGCGGGCACATTCTTGTGTTCTATTATTAATGATATTGATGAAGGTATAGCAGGCTTAGCATCTAATTTTGCAGATGATATAGGGTGGTTAATGATGGTAATCAATATAAGCTACTGCAACAATATGGGCTGAGAAATTGCAGTTGAAGTTTAACATTGACAAATGCAAGGTGCTGCATGTGGGTAGCATTAATCTCAGATTAATGTATCAACTGTATGGTACTATATTCAGATTTGTGGAAAATGAAAAAGATCTGGGGTAATTGTGCCTTTAGATATGAAGTTCTCTGAGCAGTTCAGACAGGTTTCCAGGACTGCTTATGGGGTTTTGTCAGTGATATATTAGAACTTTTCTGGCAGAATAAGGATGATATTGTCCCATCGTACAAAACAGTGGTTGGGCCATAACTTGTGTAATTCATACAGATCTGGAGGCCTCATTTTAGGAAGAATGTAGATCGGCTGGAACAGGTACGGAAAGGGCAACAAGATTAGTGAAGAAAAAAGGGTAGTCTTACCAAGAAAGGCTTCAGTTCTACAAATTGCAATGTCTGGAGACTTAAGTAAGGTGATCTGATTGAGGTGTGATCTGGAGACACCCCTGCAAGGTGATCTGATTGAGGTGTTAAAGGCTTTGAATGGATTGAGCAAGCAAGCTTTGTGCTAATGATGTTATTCCTCTAGCTCAAACTACACGTGAGGTGGCATAAATTCAAATTGAGGAAGGATGGCTGTTAGATGGATGTGCTGAAGTTTGCCTTCAGTTAGTTGGTGTTTGATTGTTCAAACAAACTTCTTCCATCTGTTGTCTTAGTGGTGGGTAGTGTGAATAAATTCAAGGAAGAACTAAACGATTATTGGAGGGGATGGACAGATAATTTGGGAAGTTTTTTTTTTTGCTGATGCTTAATTAGCTTGTTTTCTTGTATCATTTTCCACTACTGATGCCAATATTAATACTAACTCGTTCCTAAGTAAAGGAGTCTTTGCTGCTTTTCTTTGCATTCTTTTCCAGAGACTTCTTTTAGTAGTAGTAGTAGTGGTATGTGATGCAAGAAAACATGTGTATGAGCTTATGCAGCATCAGCCAAAAAAAAAAAAAAAAAAATCACACCATTGCCTCCAAATGCCTGTCCAGTTCCTCCTTAAATTTATTCAACCTATCAACTTCCACAATGACAGATGGAAGTTTGTTCCAGCAATTAAGGCAAATTTCCACACATCTATTCTACATGTCTTTTCTTAATTAATTTATGAATTTATGCCCCCTTAGGTTCGTAATCTGAACAAGTGGAAGGATCTCATCAGAATTCAGCATGCTCAACCCATTCAAGGCCTTATATACCTCAATCAGATCACCACGCAGGTGCCTAGTCTCCAGCCACTGCAATTTGCAGAACTTAAGCCTCTCTTGGTAAGAGGATCCCTTCATTCCCCTCACCAATCTTGTTGCCCTTCTCTGTACATGCTCAAGTAAATCTACATCCTTCCTAAAATGAGGCCTCCAGACCTGTACACAGTACTCAAGGCGTGGCCTGACCATTGCCTTATACAGAGGGATAATCACCTCCTTCTGTATAAGGCAATGGTCAGGCCACGATCTGATCTGATCTGCCTTAGCTTGCTAAATCTCCTTTGTGATTTTATTGCAGTTTATATCTACTGTAGGCATCTTTATCAGCTGATATAATTTATATGCCTCCCATTCATTTTTCTTCACTCCCACGAGTCTTATCAATTTGTTTGACATCCATTTAAGTTTGTGCCTTGAACTGTATCTCTTAATTGTTATGTAAGCATAAGTTTAGTAGCTTCTATGATTATTTCTCTGAATTCTTCCCATTTAGAATTTTCTGTTGGTAACATCATCAATTGGTCTCATTGCATATAATTTAAAAGTTATCTGAGACCACTGTAGCCATCTTTACAAACCCTTGATTGTAGTTACATCTTTAAGTAAATCCTATTCACTATGTGGTTATCATGTCACCTAGTGGTTCTTTTATCTGCAGATTGCTAGTGTCTACTTGGCCAACCACAAGTTCCAGTTAGTATCTGGAAAGTTAAACTCCTCCCATTATAAGACATTTCTGATTTATTGGCTCACTCCATTTCTCTATATAGTTGTTTGTTATACTCATCACAGTCATTAGTCCTGTAATGCACTTCTGCTCTAATTTTTGTTTTCCCAGTGCCATGCCAAACCAACTGAAGATTGCACTGGCCATCCATGTCAACTGGATACACTGCTGTAGATGCGGACAAGAGCAGACATGCAAGCGAGAAGTCTGCTTGATTGTAAACAATGGGAGGACATGATCATTGACCATTATAGGATACTGCTGATTCTCAATAATTATCTCAGGGTACAATGGATCTGAAGACTTCCCCAAATACAACAAAGTAAATGTTCACAGGTAAGGGCTATTATATTTTTATTCATTGAGTTTTTGTGGAGATCCTGATTGTTTAAAGCCATTACGTGTTAACAATGGCATGATCAACAGTGGCTGCCATTGTTATAACATAGTTGTTTGACATCCATTTAAGTTTGTGCCTTGAACTGTTTTCTTTGTTGCAGGTATAAGCTGCCATGCTCATATCACACTAAAACCTGGCAAAGAAGGAGAAATCCTCATTGAATTTCATAAAACTGTTCGTAATATTTTTAGAATTACTTACGTTGATCAGTTTTTCATCATATTTAATAGTGAATCTTATGAAATGCAGTCTACGGGAAGTTCCCGTAGACTGCATTTCATAAGAAGTTAACTGTGTGTTAACTTTGCCAGGCATAGCTCAGCAAATAACACTAGTCAACATGTAAAATGTTACAAAAACTAAAATACCCAAATCTTGACTAATTTTATGCTGCTGAACATGAAAATCACGTTAAAATTTGTCGATTGGCTCTTATTTTCAAATTACAGTTGGAGTCTGATATTAGCGAGTTACTCTACATATCAACTACTGCTCTTGACAAAATGCATGGCAACACCACAGTTTCAGTCCCACCACATTCTTATCACGTCACTGGCAACTGTTGCCTCTCTACATCACTTGATAAGCTGTTGTCACCTCAAATTGTCTTCAACTCTGTTGCAGTAATTCTCGAGTATGGCTAGATACTGGGTGATTTGTTCTCAGTCAATGGTTGTTCTCTGTGAGATTCCTACTATTTTGTGCAGTATTTGTGTCATGTAAGATTAATCTGCCCCGTAACTCTGTGAATAGTAATGATAACTTCTGTTACGTATGTGGAGAAGTTATGTTATCTTTAAGAAAGTGTCCCTTAACTTGAGCCATAAAAAAGGCCTACTTCTTGTACTTTGGTTGTAACGTAGGTGGCCAGGACAAGAACTGATGCCTCCTATTAGAAAAGGGATAACAATGAAGAAAAAGTGGACAGTGACGTACCCAAATACCATCTGCAATTTGTTTTGTGCCTCACAGTGAAGTACTACCTATTCCTGAATCACCCATCCATTTTTCTGTACACTCTGATGAAGATGAGGACATTGATGAACATCAACTTGATATACGGTACACGAAGTGCAGCAGCTGTTTACATTAAGGGATCCACCATTTTTTCCAAACCTTTATGCTTTTGAACCACATAAGATCACACAAAGTGAGCTAAATGACCTCATCAGGGATCTCAAACTGCCAAAGAATAAAGCAGAGGTTTTGGCCTCGAGGCTACAACAGTGGAAATTTCTAGATCATTCTGTGAAAGTAGCAATATTTCATACTTGAAATAAAGACTATGATAAATTCTATCAAACAGAAGGTGAACTCACTGTTTGTAAGGATGTTGATGCTCTAATGGCGGCAGTGAACACGAGGCAAGTTCCCAAAGAATGGCAACTATTTATAGAAGCTTCTGAGGTTAGCCTTAAGGCTGTGTTATTACACAATGGAAATATTCTGCCTTCAATACCTCTTGCAAAAAAGAAACATGTGTAAACATGGAGAAGGTTCTCTTAGGTGTACACTATCAGAAGTATGAGTGGCAGATATGCAGATATTTAAAGATAATTGCCATTTTATTAGGACTACAAAAGGGTTACACTAAGTATTGTTGCTTTCTCTGTGAGTGGGATAGTCGTGCCATAATATGTACTACGAGAAGAGGAGTTGGCCTGAACAAAAATTGTTAACATCTGGAATGAACAACGTAGCATTTGAACCTCTGGTAGATCCAAATAAAGTTTTGCTTCCGCCACTTCACATCAATCTGAGATTCATGAACAATTTTGTGGAGGCTTTGGAAGTTTTTTTTTTTTTTTTGGTAGTTGTTGGCGCATAGGCTTCTGTGGCCATAATGCACCTCCCAAGGTTTTTGCAGTACTTTGATCCAAGCCCGAGGCGGGAATTGAACCCGCGACCTTTGGGTTGCCAGGCAGGCACTTTACCCACCCGGCTAGCCCGGTCGGCTGCTTTGGAAGTGAACAGTCTTGCATTCACATACTTGCAAGAGAAATTGTCAAGACCTAGT
This sequence comes from Mastigoproctus giganteus, assembly GCF_048544385.1. Lineage (NCBI taxonomy): Eukaryota > Metazoa > Arthropoda > Arachnida > Uropygi > Thelyphonidae > Mastigoproctus > Mastigoproctus giganteus. The sequence goes on from NC_143579.1 coordinate 90,409,614, forward strand.
ACAAAGACGATTAAGGTATTTTCCACAAATAAGGCAACTTTTCAAAGACAAACAGTTTGAATGTGCCCTTAGTGATAGCGAGAAATCAGCATGGAAAGTTTTTAGAAATGTTTCAACTAGTATTCTAGGAAATGTTAAAGCTGGCAACTACAGTCAGCTTGTGGAAGATCTCATTACTCCTTACTAAAAACTGGAGTGCAACATGTCACTGAGGATGCATTTCTTGCACCTACACCTGGATTTTTTCATGCCAAGCTGTGGTGCCGTCAGTACGAACATGGTGAGCACCATCAAGACATTGCAGCAATGAAACAAAGATACAAAAGCAAATGGAGTGCTGCTATGTTAGCCAATTGTTGTTGGATGGTGAAAAGGGGTGCTCCTGAAGCTGAATACAAGTGAAAGGCGAAAAGGCCCCATGTTTGCTACAGGTATCTTCCTAGCTACATCTTACTGCCACATAAATAAAAAATACCTTGTATAAATATAAAAAACTACTTTTTTCCAAAAACAAGAGCCAATCTGCCATTTTAAGCATTATTTCTGTGTTTAGCACCCTAAAATATATTTACTTTCATGCCCCTAATAAGATATGAGCCAAAATTTGTTGTTCAGTGTAATTTTAATTTTTTTGTACATGAAATATTGTCAGAATCTGTAAAATTTATAGTACAGTAAACCCCCGTTATTTGCGGGGGTTACATTCCTGAGAAATGCAGCGAATACCGAAAATGCAAATACTAAGTTATGGCTCCCATAGTAATAAAAGGGTTCCGTTCCAAAGTATGAAATATATAAGAAAAACTAGTCTAAAATTTTGTCTATGTATGTATTATATGTACCTTCATAATATGACTATGTACATAGACAGTACATAGTGAAATGCAAGCATATGGCATCGAAATGAAAATAAGAAACAATTTAATATTAAATGTAATATTTATTAGAAATTTCAAACAAATCTTTCAAACCAGCGCCTCTGCTAGCTAAAAAACTTATCCCGCCAGTGCTATCACCAGTTTCGCTAAAGTGTTGATAAAGGAGTTTTGCCTTTTCACGAATGATGAGTGAACTTAACTCAATTTTATTTTGAGTTCGGTCTTCTATCCAGATTTAAAGCTTTTTCCATTTTTTCTAATTTAACATTACGAGTTACAGAGCAAATTTTTGAAACAATTAGCATGTTTTCACGGACACTACAGCGGATTTTTTCTTCTGATTTCTTGATTGATCATACCATTGACTCATTGATTTTATAATGTTTTGCCACCGAGAAGACACTTTCACCATTAGAAATTTTATCTAATAACTCAATTTTATTCTCTGATGTCATCATCATCATCTTTGATCTTTTCACATTTCTCTTGTTATTCGTAGCCATATTTTTGTACGGGTTAAAAAGAACTTGTCCACAATAAAGTCACTTTCTTCCATTAACACACTCGAATAAGTCTGTTTTACACTGTAAAACAGTAGTTTATCACTTTTGTAAGCATATCAATTTATAAATTGATAAATTTATTCAATTTATAAGCATATAAATTAAAAGCAAACGACGAAACCTTCCATGACAAGTGCATAACACATACTGAACAAGGATTAGCGAGAAACATCCATGCTCGCGATTTTGCCATCCCTCTCCCCCACCCATTAAGCGCTGATTTGACCGGGAAAGATAATTTTAGCCACGCCCATATTTTTTATGGTGGAAAATGTTCACGGTGCTTTAAAATTTACATTTTTAGGTTTCATTTTATATTAAATCAGCGACCGCGAAACCACGAATGCAGATACCGCGAATAGCGGGGGTTTACTGTACATGATTTATACCCTACCATGTCTGAGAAATCACTACATCATAAGTTACAAAGCACTTAAAACCATTCAAAAATATGGAAAAAAATGACCTCTGAATTTCAGGTGGAAGAACAGATTCAAACCCTATAGTTTGCATTATATGAACTAAAAATTATTCAATACACACCACAGATTCTATCTGATGATGAGAATATTAGGCCAAGGCCAGCCCTGAGAGCATGAGCAGAAATAAAACAAAATCAAGGACTAAATCTCTGTTGCATATGGATAAGAACGAAGAAACAGACAAGACAGAGGACACAACAGAGGGCATTGAACAAGCTGCCCAGGTAGTTGGTATTGTCAGGGATAAGGTAATCTTTCTGTGATTACAATTAGAGGAGCTTACAGGTAAGGTTAATGCCATAGTTTTTTAGAAGCATCATAGAATATTAGACTACACTTTTGGAGGGGAGGGGGGGGAACGAGTGACTGATTTACACATTTAAAACATGTTGCCAAAATGGCGGCAAAAGAATGTTGAAACCAGAGACAACAGCAGATGACTTTTGAACATGGTAAAAGGACCCCACCATGAACAAAGAATGAACAAACACCAAACCAAAACCATATTGAACAAGAAAGATGACAACATAGTCATTATTAGGCCAACTGAGATAATTAAATTGGATTCCAGCAAGGCTATCATAAAGAATTTGTAACCAGAATTTAAGACCATCAAGATTACACAACTGAGAAAAACCAGAAATATGGGGGTTGTTATTGAAGCTGCTACTAAAAAAAATGCAGACCAGATAAGAAACAACCCTGAATCATAAACTTAGGTCTGCCATAGTAATAAGTAATACACCAAGAATAGAGGGCCAAATATATTAATCTTTGATCTGGACAAGTCTAAAACAAAGGAATAAATAATGACAAAGATATATGTCAAGAATTTTCAAGTATATATAAACAGGGATCAGTTAAACTGAGGGTTTTATTTAAAATAGTCAACTAAATCAAAATCTGCCAAATTGTGTAATTGGATTGCAAACCTATCTTCAAGAGTCTAGCAGGGTAACAAAGCAGGAGAGAATTTATATAGCATGAAGTAGCCACAGGTATAGGGACCACTTCCCTATACCTACACCTACACTGGTGTTCAAAGAAAGTGCGTCACATAGGAATTTCACATTTCTAACCCCTTTTCACGATGGTATATTACGTTAATGACTAGCATCACAAATAGAAATATAAACAAAAGCTATTTATTAATAGTTAAGGCAAAGCTAAGTAATATTTGACAGGTGCTCTCAAAATATTCCAAAATGAGCATTTGCAACCTTTATACAACAGTTTTGGTAAACACAACAATTATGGCTGAAATGATATCAGAAGCCCTCAATTTGCTTCAGTTTCTCATTTTAAATGGAAAACAAAATCAAAAGTTCACCAGGTAGGGGCAAACTGATATTTAGTTGAACCAACTCTGGCCCTGATGACAGTAGGTATCGACAAGATCAATTTCTGAAGATAATCAACTGATAGTTTGTGGTTCCAAACATGAATTATGGCTTCCTGAAGTTCTCAAAGAGTCTTTGGTTTCTTTCTGGCAACTGCAGATCCTACACGATGCCAACAGTTCTCTATAGGATTCAGGTCCGGGCTGTTTCCTGGCCAGCTAAGAGTTGTAATGGACCGTTCTTCAAACCAGTTTTTCACCTGTAACAAATGTAAACACATTACTGTCGAACCTCTAATGCAGAAATGAAGTTAAAGTAACTACAGAAGTGCCAACTTACACTTTTTGCCCCATGACAAGGAGCAGAGTTGTCCTGAAAGATGCAGTTACTTGGCAGGTTGAAATTATGTCTAATGGTTGGCAGCAATTTGCCTTCCAATATAGCCAGGTATCCATTGGCATTTACGGAACCTTTTATAAACTGCAGGTGGCCTACTCTGCAATATGAAATGCACCCCCATGTCATTTGGCTGGTAGGGAATTTCACTGTAGACACCATACAATCTGGATGGTATCCTTCACTATGTGTACGGCAAATCGTTTGTCTTCCATCAGAGCCATGGAGGTTGAATAACTGAGAAAATAACTCACTTCACTGCTCAGGGGTCCATTTGACATGCTCCTTACACCAAATTAATCGAGCCCTTTTCATTTTTTTTCTGTGAGGAGGGACTTCTTCTTAAGGCTACAAGTCCATTTTTGGAGAGGCATCTTCAGACTGTTACTGCACTTGCTACTACTCCTTCAGACAAAGAAGCTTTACAGTTTTTAAGGCATGAGCGCTTCAAAACGCGGTCCTGTTTTGGCATAGAGACTCATTTGCATCCAGTTTCTTTTTTTCTATCAGCAGAACCAGTATTCTTGAGTTTGGAAAGAAATCTACTCACTGTCAACTGATTACAAGACACTCTGTAAGCAGTATGATGGGAAGAACATCCTTCCTCATGTAAATCAACAATAGCACTCTTTCTTTGTGGCGTCAACTGCACGTAACTCGCCATCCTGACATAAGCAAGGAATGACTGCAACTCTTGCAGAGTGTGCTTATATAGTTGAAAGTGGCAGCTGATGCAATATTATGTCATCACCTATGCATGTCAATCTTATCTAATGCAATCTTTAGATTGCATTAGATAAGATTGACATGCATAGGTGATTGACATGACTTCCTGTAAGAAATATTGCCATATACTTACATTATTCGGATGACCATTACATTTTAGGGGGAATTGCACTTTCTTTGAACACCAGTATGTTTGAAGCGTATTAAATTCAGACATACTTCCCATGCCTACTCGCACTGTAAGGTCACAAAATACAACCAATGCAAAAAGACATAAGAAGCCAAATGTGCAGACTGTTAATCTTTTAGGCTTCCTTTAACTCAGTGAGGGACCCTAAGTGCCAGTCTACATGAAAACAGTTAAACAAGCTAAACAGAAAATAGATTATCGATACTCTTCATAATCTGCGCATAATTACCAGGCCTTGAAGTTCCTGCAACTGAATGCCCAGCAAGCATGTGCAGTGGTTGACCAGCTCATAGGAGTAATGGACAGACACCAAGTAAATGTAGCATGTATTCAGTAACCCTGAATACATGCTACATTTACTGAATTCCTCTCAGAGAAAGAGAGGTTTCAGTTAAAACCAGATACCAGTACATTACAAGAAGAGTGACATAAGGATGCTCCCGGGGTTCAGTGCTGCATCCCCGTTTTTGAAAACTAGCATGGATGAGTTCCTGGGGATGGATATAATCCCGACAGAAGAGGTTGCATTGGCATTAGCATTAGTAGAGTCATATGATGCAAGAAAGCAAGGTTATACAGCATCACCCCAAAAAAAAAAAAAAACTTCCCATTTTACCCACCAGTCTACTCCAAAAGTTTGTTCACTTCTTCCTTGAATTTATTTAAGCTATCAAATTCACAATGTTCGATGGAAGTTTGTTCCACCAATTTGTTCCACCAAAAGGCAAATTCTGCACATCTGTCAATTCGACAACTGTCTTTCCTCAATTTCAGTTTATGCCCCCTCAGGTTTGTAATCTGAGCAAGGGGAAGAATCCCATCAGCATCGAGACTGCTCAATCCATTCAAATCCTTATACACCTCAGTCAGATTACCTTGCAGGTGCCTAGTCTCCAGATGCTGCAATTTGCAGAACTTAAGCCTTTCTTCGTAACCCTTCACCAGTCTCGTTGCCCTTCTCTGTACTCATTCTAGCAACTCTACATTCTTCCTAAAATGAGGCTTCCAGACCTGTATGTAGTACTCAAGGTGTTGCCTGATCATTGCCTTATACAAAGGGATAATCACCTCCTTATCCCTGCTAGAAAAATTCCTATATATCATTGACAAGACCCCATGACCTACTCTGGCAGCCTGCCTGTACTACTCAGAAAACTTCATATTTGACTGCACAATTACCCCCAGATCTCTTTCATTCTCCAGCACCCTGAATGTAACACCACCCAGTTGGTACATTTCTCTGGGGTTACTGCTGCCCATATGTAGTACTTTACATTTGTCAGTGTTAAACTTCAGTTGCCACTTCTCAGCCCATCTGCCCAAATTTTCCAGATCTTGTTGCAGCAGCATACTGTCATTACTGTTTATTGACAGCTCTGCTAACCCTTGTATCATCTGCAAACTTTGACATTAAGCTCGATATACCTTCATCAATATCATTGGTAAATATGCAAAACAACAATGGGTCATCACCGAACCCTGGAGGACACTACTAATAACATTAGTCCATAAAGAGCATTTATTGTCCATTGATTACCACTCTGTCTTCTCCCACTCAACCATCTTTTTATCCATTGTAGCAACTTGCCCTTAATGCCATACTGCACCAATTTGTGTAGTCTTCCATGTGCAACAGTATCAAAAGCTTTCCTGAAATCCAAGTATATGATATCAAAATTATTTTTTGCATCCAGTTATCCAGTGACGTGTGACCACATCATAGTATCTAATCAAATTGGTCAGACAAGATTTCCCCTTAACAAACCCATGCTGTGTCTGAATTATTACCCAAGTCTTGTCTAGATGATCCTGCATTGCTTCCTTAACCAGTAACTCCATTATTTTCCCTGGAACAAAGTCAAACTAACAAGTCTGTAATTACTCGTGTCACCCTTTGATCCCCCTTTGTGAATTGGAGATACATTTGCACATCTCTAGTCTGTGGGGACTTCTCCTGTGTCCAGGGATGCTCTCATAATTATGGTTTGCTTACTTCTTTTGCTTCCTCCTTTAATATAACTGGATAGATTCCATCCACTCCAATTGCCTTTCTTATGTTTAACTTCAACAATTTCTCCTCCTCTTTGCTCTCATTTATTACAAAATCATTTATAGTCAAACCATTGATATCAAGTTAACCAATCTGATTCATCCCCTTCCTTTTAGAGTTTATATGAGTAAAGAAGTTTTTTGCTGTTTTTCTTTGCATCCTTTGCCAAATATTTCCCATAATCTGCTTTCACTTGCCTGACCTTCTTTGTGACTTGATTACAGACTATCTTATATCTACCATAGGCTTCTGCGTCACCTGATAATTTTTATGCATCCAATGCATTTTTCTTCTCTGCCACAAGTCTCATTAGTTCATCTGACATCCATTTGGTCCTAAACCTAGAACAGTATTTCGTAGTTGGAACAAAAAGTCTAGTAGCTTGCAATATTAGTTCCTTGAATGCTTCCAATTTAGAATTTTGCTGTTGGTAACATCATCAGTTGGTCCCACTGTATAGAATTTAAAAAATCTCTGACACCACTGTAGTCACCTTTACAAAAGCAAAAGCCCTTCCTTTTACCTCTGATGGTTGTTGCATTTTTAAGTAAATCCCACATCATACACTGTGATTGCCACCTAGTGCACCTTTATCTGTAAATTCCTAATGTATGAATAATCACTGTTGATAATCAGGTCAAGAGTATTGCTTCCTCTCGTTTTCTTTATAACATTCTACTGTAGAAAACAGTCTTCTGATAAATCTGTCTTCTGAAGACGTCTACTGATGAATCTTCTGAAAACAGTCTTCTGATGAATCACAAAAATCTTGATCTTTGCGAGAGACCAATCCACAAGTTCCAGTCACTATTGAAAAGTTAAAATCCCCCAATATGTTTCACTCTGGCCCACTCTGTTTCTCTGTATAGCTGTTTAGTATACTCATCATTAGTCTTATAACACTCCTATTCTCTTTTTTTTTTCTTCTTTTTTTTTTCCAATGCTTATGTCACACCCATGACCCAACATTGCACTGAGGAACCATGTTGATTGATGCAAAATTTCTGATTTAATGTGCTGCTTAATTAAGAGCATAAAGCCATCTCACCTCCCCTGTCTTGTCTCTCCTTTTTGTACTCATTGTATCCCCCCCCTATATTCAAATTCTTCATCACTTATGTCTGAGTGACACTGTCTCCCCAATATCCCGACAATGTTTGCATTTGATGATTTAATCAGTACTTCAAATTCATCAAATTTATTTACTATGCTCCTACAATTAGTGCACATGCAAGTATACCTGCCCTCTTGTTCTTACTCTTAGTTACCCTAACACAACCGATGTATTTACTTGTTCCATGATGACCCAGAGCAGGGCTTCAAATCCTCAACACTATGCATTCCAGTCTGCTGCATGTTCCAATAGAAGCAGTGCAAGGATCACTTTCATTTTTGTATGTGGCTCTATTTATTCTATTAGTTTGTGTATTCCCTCCCAAGCTATCACAGCCATCTAACCTATTTCTAACATTCTGACCCATCTAACACACACACACACACACACACACACACACACACACACACACACACACACACACACACACACACACACACACACACACACACACACACACACACAGGTACAGCAGTCTACCTAACATCAGTTAGGTAGACTGCTGTTATTGTTATGTTTGTTATATTGTAATTGATAACATAGCTTGGTTTTGTAGGCAAATGAATTTATGAAAAATTGTTTCAAGTTTTCAGAACTTGAAACAATCTTTCAGAAAAAAAAAAAAAAAAAATCTGTATATATATATATATATATATATATTTAAATTTTTTTTTTCACATTAATATTTACTTAACTCACTGCACATTAAAAATCCTTTTATGATGTATATAATTTATAAAGTAAAAAGAAAAAAGAAATTTATAAAGTAAAGTATATTTTCTAAAAGTGTATTTTATTATATATATAACCCTATCTTTAACCAGAAAAATTAAACAGATTTTTATTCATATAAATCATCGTTTTAAGTATATATTTAATCAATTAATATATGCTGAAAGTTATCCTAAGCTTTTTAGTGTATATTGACTCATTTGGTATATGCACAAGACATAGCAAGTAATCTTGAATGTTTATTCTGTAAATTTTCAGGTTTTATTTACAACTTTGATAAATGTTTTATTATTTTTATTTTTTTTAATTTCTTTTCCCTACTGAGAAACTTTAACAGAATTAAACCCAGTTGCATTCATATTTGGTATCTGCATAGCTAAAAGGATGTATAAATCATTGAGCAGCAACACAATATCTTCAATATCTTGATGACAACATCCTCCTTCAATTGAGCAGCAATCTCTTTTTTGCTAAAGACCAAGAGGTTGCTGCTCAGTTTCAGGAAGATATTGTGATGTACTGTAGTTTTCATTATCCATGATATGCTGAAACCAAAGGACACCATTTTTAACAACAAACTGCTATATCTGTGGCAAGATATATATGTAAGCATAAAAAAAAAGCATAGTAGACCATTATATCAGATATCCTGCAGCCAAATGTCAATAGGAATACTAATCTGGGGGAATGGGTTAGCTTTGATTTAAGAAATTTATAACTGATCATTCTATCATTAGTAAAGGTTATATAGAGCAGAACCCATACAGTGTCTGTTCTATGCAAAACATCACTATTTTGTGTAAGAACTGTTTTCTTAAGACATTAATTAAAAAACCTACATTATAATTGAATTTTGTTTTTTAATTTATGAATCTCTGCTTATTTTCATTTATGAATTGGCTATAAGATGTGCTGTGGTAGTCTACGTTGCAAAAGGAAATGTGCAAAAAAATGTGTTTTTCTCTGTTGTGCAATCATTGCTGTGCAAACTAATTAACATTTCCTTTTAGTAACATTCCAAAGAAATGCAGCATAATATTTCAAAAACCATATAGGCATAATTTTCCATGGATTATAAAATCTGAAAAAGGTAACACATTTGCCATATGTATTGTATGTCGTAGCCAAGTGGTCAGGAGCGAGAGTGCATAGCACGCGTTCCTTGAGGGACCAGGGTTCAAGCCCGTGACTACTAAATACGGTAAATATTTGTATTGATGATTTATTGTTGACTTGTTTGTCGTGCTGGAGTATAAACAGAAAATTTATTTATTTATTTATGATTTTCAATTTCAAGCGGCTGGAAATGTAGTGTAATTTCCTTCTATGCACTGCACTTCCTGTACAGTGCATAGAAAGAAATACAAAAATAGATGTTGCATTTCATGGTGACAGTTATGTCATTTGTGCGAAATATGCACAGATGATATCATTGTTGAACAGAAATATGTTCTTAGGTAGTGAAATAGTAAAAACGATAAAGTTGCTGAAGAACAAAAACAATAGACATTATTATGGAAATTGTATGGATAGGAAAAGAAGAGATAATTATGGCTCTAAAAAATGGGCCATTTTCAGTTGCTACAGATGGCAGTAATTAAAGCAATTCCAAGCTCTATCCAGTTGTAGTAACCTTTATAAATAATAATAAAATCATCATATCTAGCAGTTGGTCTCAGTACCAGCATTAGAAGATGACTGCATAGATAACCTGAAAGCATGCGGGATTCCTTCAAAAAATTATCCTTGGTGCCTAGTGTTGATAATGAGCCTATGTTAGGTCTAAAAATTGGGGTAGCAAGAGTATCAAAAGAGGCGATTGAGCACTTGGTTGTAATAGGCTTTCCTTGTCATCTTATTAATTTTTGTGTCCTGAACAGAGATCTGCCTGCCTTCTTGTGAAAGTGGATGAATACTTAGTAGACATTTACTACATCTAGTAGACATTTACTACATCTATAGAGAAGTGCTAAAAGGAAAGATAGATTTAAACAATTTCAACTAGCGCATGCCACTGAAGTAAAAATGACTTTGAAGCACATGCAGTGTACTTGTCAGCTGTCTTTGGTTAAATGTATAACTAAATTAAAACAGCAAGAACTTTGGCAATTGGTTTTAAGAAGAAATTAGACAAGGTGAGAAAAGCAATATGAGCACATTTTAGAGTTACTAAATCAAAAAGTACAACAAGCAATCACTAAAAAGTGGCATTGACTTGTGTTTAAATCCAGTTCATGATCCAAAAGTTTTGAAAAAAAGACAAATTAATGAACTCAACAAAAAGAACTTCTGAATTGCAAACTTCTAGTAAATGCAATTCTAAAAGGCCAAGCAAGCTGATAATTCTAAGCATGTTATCCTCACTCATGCAGAAAGTCTGTTCACATCTCTCTCTCTTCTGGCTTGAATAAAGCAGTAGAATTAATTAAATAATGAGAACTTAAACCTGCTTGGAGTTTAACTTCCTTTAATTTCTTAAACAATTACAGGTTATTCTCAAACATTTAATGGTACTTCCTGTACCATTTCTTCAGTGGTGGTGGTAATAGGCTTCATTGAACTTTTGTAATGCTGTCCCTATGACATAAGGTCAGCATGCTTGAAAAGTCTTTTTAGACTGGAGAGTCTAAAGTGAGAGGAGAAGATTGTGTTCTTTTGCTCAGTAATATACTTTATGGCTGCATGTGACATTATGCACAAGTTTCCATTGAAAAATGATGTTCTTATAAATGCTGAGGGAGCACAGATTTCATCAATTGATGGCATCATTTTAAAATTTGAAATTTTTTGTAAACAAGTTTCCAGTACTTATTGGTATCATCAAAGATAAAGAAACAGATGAAGCAGTAGATGTTTTGCAGTATCAGTTTTGTCAGTTTCAGTGTGTCAGCCTACCAGGTGCTGTTATGAAAGACGAAAGAATTGTTTCATAGTCGACCTTGGTTGAGGAACTGACATATGCACAGTTAAGTTTGAAATATAAAAAATTATTTCAAGTAATTGTGGCATTTTAATAATTCCTCATAGCACTGCTGAGTGTAAGAGAATATTCAGCCAAGTTAGGAAACTTAAACTGAGTTTAGATCTTCCCTTTCCGATGAAACTTGGAAAGTGCTCCTGACAGCCAGATAGCAAGGCCATTATGAACAAAACTTCGACTCATCATTTCTGAATAGGACAAAGTCTGCATTTCTATTAGACATCAACTGATTTTTCTTGAAGTAGTCAAAATCAATTGATGTCTAACAGAATATTGAAACAGAAAGCCAGACATAGAAAAATGTTAGGTAAGCTAATGTTTAAAAGCACATTGTACTGGTAAACAGTTCTGTGGCTTTATTTTAATATAAATTTTGTATTTTTCCAGTGAAATATAATTTCCACTGCAGTGTGGACTTTAAAGAAAACCTCCTGCTTTTTCAAAAAAATCTCCTGTTTTTTGGGAAGCATAAAACTTTCTGTTTTCGTTATGCTTAAAAATGGCTGATCTCCAGTTTTTTTTTTTTTTTTTGAAAGTCAAAAGTTGACAGCTATGCTAAATTATCATTTGTTACATAGCTGTACAGAAAGGAAGTTTGAATAAAAAACTTCATTATACAACATCAAACTTTACATATTGTGATTCCCTTCATCATGTGAGATGTTGCATAATTTTTCAATGCAAATTTCGTTTTCTTTTATTATATAGCTACATTTAAAATTATGCTTTAGAACTGAATGAGTATTTTGCATCTATATTCACACATGAGGAATTATTAAGGTTTAAAAATGGCAGAAGGTTATCAAATTGTAGCAGGATACTTAATGATTTTGGAATAACTGAAAGCAAAATGGAGGAGAAACTGTTGAAGTTAAACATAAGAAAAGCACCTGGGGTGGATGGGATCTATCCAGTTATATTAAAGGAGGCGGCAAAGCAACTAAGCAAACCCTTAGCCAAAATTATGAGAGCATCCTTGGACTCAGGGGAGGTTCCCATGGGGGTCGCCTCCGTAGCCAGGTGGGAAGGAGCAGCAGTGTGTAGCACACGCTTCTTGATTAGACCGGGGTTCGAGCCCGTCACCACCAAATACGGAAGATTGCGGAAAGGTCAGGGAATGACCACCTCATTTCCCAGGGGCAATATGGCTTAGTTGCTAATGCTCCTAAAAACCAAACAAAAACAAACAAGAGGTTCCCATGGACTGGAGATGTGCAAATGTATCCCCAATTCACAAAGGGGGATCGAAGGGTGACACGAGTAATTACAGACCAGTTAGTTTAACTTCTGTTCCAGGTAAAATAATGGAGTCACTGGTTAAAGATGCATTGCAGGATCATCTAGACAAGACTGCAGCAATAATTCAGACACAGCATGGGTTTGTTAAGGGAAAGTCTTGTCTGACAAATTTGATAGGATATTATGATGTGGTTACAAAGGAACTGGATGCAAAAAATAATTTTGATATCATATATTTGGATTTCAGGAAAGCTTTTGACACTGTTGCGCATGGAAGACTATTGTACAAATTGGAGCAGAATGGTATTAAGGGTAAGTTGCTACAATGGATAAAAGGATGGTTAAGTGGGAGAAGACAGATAGTGGTAATCAATGGGTGCTGCTTTCGTGGACTAATGTTATTAGTGGAGTCCCACAGGGTTCGGTGTTAGGTCCACTGTTGTTTTGCATATTTATCAATGATATTGATGAAGGTATATCAGGCTTAATGTCGAAGTTTGCAGATGATACAAAGGTTGGCAGGGTTGTTAATGACAGTAATGGCAGTATGCTACTGCAACAGGATCTAGATAATTTGGGCAGATGGGCTAAGAAGTAGCAACTGAAGTTTAACCTTGACAAATGCAAAGTACTGCATATGGGTAGAAGTAACCCCAGAGAAACGTACCAACTGTGTGGTACTACACTTAGGTGATAGAAAATGAAAAAGACCTGGGAATAATTGTGCAGTCAGATATGAAGTTTTCTGAGCAATGCAGACAGGCTGGCAGGGCAGGTCATGGGGTTTTGTCAATGATATATAGGAGTTTTGCTAGCAGGGAGAAGGAGGTGATTGTCCCTCTGTATAAGGCAATGGTCATGTAAGCCTTGAGTACTGTGTACAGGTCTGGAGGCCTTATTTTAGGAAGGATGTAAATTTATTTGAGCGTGTACAGAGAAGGGCAACAAGATTGGTGAGGGGAATGATGGATCCTCTTACCAAGAGAGGCTCAAGTTCTGCAAATTGCAGTGGCTGGAGACCAGGCACCTGCATGGTGATCTGATTGAGGTATATAAGGCCTTGAATGGGTTGAGCACGTTGAATTCTGATGGGATCCTTCCACTTGTTCAGATTACGAACCTAAGGGGGCATAAAGACAGATGTAGAATAGATGTGCGGAAATTTGCCTTTAGCCAGCGGGTGGTTAATTGCTGGAACAAACTTCCATCTGTCGTTGTGAAAGTTGATAGGTTGAATAATTTTAAGGAGGAACTGGACAGGCATTTGGAGGGAATGGTGTGATTTTTTTTTTTTTTTTTGGCTGATGTTGCATAAGCTCATACACTTGCTTTCTTGCATCACATGCCACTACTACTACTACTGGTAATACATCAGTTATGTTTTCCACGACGGGAAGCTTTTGCTCAAAAATTACATGGTAATTGGAAATACTGTTGAATAAATTATATTACAGTTTAAGAAGGTTGAACTGATGGTGAATTCTGCCACTAAACTGCTCCGTACAGTCATGATTACCATATGCTGGGGAGGAATCAAGAGAAAACGTTTGTGGGAGCAAAATATATATTATGTACTGTTCCTCCTTCACCTCTTTATAAACAACAGCACTAATGTGTTACAAACCTTATTCTCACAAATATACTGTGTATGAATAAAATATAAACAAAACAAGTAAACAAAGTGATTGGTTGTTTGGCCCTGGGTGCTAAGCATTTTTTGGGGACAAGCTATATTACTGCAACATATAGAGTGCTCTTGAAAAGTGATTAAAGTTTTATTTTTAATTTCCTATCTTTCTCTCAACAGTCTTATTTAAAACAGTTATATACTTGGAAAACTACAAGTTAGAATGCAGAAAGGAAACTTACCTTTCTTTACTTTTTTTATATCTTTCTAGTTTTATATTTTTCAAGGGCTAAAAGGAGCAAACATGGCAAACCACAGACCATGTTTCTGCTACTCAAACTAGCAGAAAACTAGATGAAATGAATTCATATACAGCTAAGCAACAAAAGGCAGAGGCACTTCCTTCATTCACACCACTCTTCTTAGTTATTCATTCTAAGAATGAACAGCCTATCGGAAGTTTGTCACCTTTCTGAATTAACAAAAAAAAACTCTAGAAAGCATAGCTAGTTCTCCTAAAACAGTCAGAAGATTAAATCAAGGGATCTACTAGTAGAGATGAAAATCAAAAACAAGCAGAGCATCTAATAAAAATGAGAACTTTTGGAGAAATTACAATAACAGTTATTTCTCATTACACCCTAAATACCTCAAAAGGAGTAATTACAGAGTGGGTTCTCCTCACTGTTCCTGAAGATGAAATCAAAGAAGAGTTGAAAGATCAAGGAGTTATTCAAAGAGAAGAAAAAGAGAAGAAGAAATTATCCCTACAAGAAATATAATTTTGACACCCCAAAACCACCAAAAACTGTAAAAGCTTGATATCTGAACTGCCCACTGAGACCATATATTCCAAACCCTGTCTGGTGTTTTAAGTGTCTGAAGTACGGACACTCTCAAGCAGTATGTTAGAGGTTTTGCTATCTGTGCAAAATGTGGGTCACGAGAACACACACAACATGACTGTACAGCACAAAATTCAAGGTGTCCCAACTGCAGAGGAGAACATAATGCCTACTCAAAAGAATGTGAAGAATGGAAGAGAGAAAAGAAAATACAGAAATATAAAGTAGAAAACAATGTAACATATCAGGAAGCCAAAAAAACAATACAACCATAAAGAACAAATAGACCATTGTATGCACAAGTAACACAAACTTATAGAACAAAAGAAACACAGACAGAAGTAATGATCCTACCAAAAAAAAATCCATGTCATATTGGGCACATTCTCAGCAATGAAATCCACAAAACAAGATGGAACCACTGAAGTAAATGGAAATAAAATAGACACCATGGAAGTAGAAGAAAAGAATCATCCAGAAGAAGCAATACTAGAAGATTTTGCAGAAGAAGAGATGAATACCGGAAAACCATACTTCCCTAAAAAAGGAAGACAAAAACAGAGAACCATAAGGCAACAAACTGAGAAAACAAGCAGAAAGTAGTATCAGAACCAAATAATGAATACATTTTTACATTGGAACTGTAGAGGATTCTGAAGCAATTTTGAAGGTATCCACAATATCTGAGCACAGTACAATCCAATTAGCCTATGTTTGCAAGAAACATATCTTAAACCTCAGAATAACATATCACTAAAACATTACAGTACATACAGAGAAGACAGAATTACGAACAGAACAGCACACAGTGGGGTAGCAATCTTAGTAAATTCCAGTATACTCACCCAACAGATTCCCTTGCAGTCTAATCTAGAGGTGATAGCAGTATGCGTTGCAGTAAACTGTCATGTAACAATTGTCTCCATCTACCCACCATTGAGGTGCCTCCGTAGCCAGGTGGGAAAGAGCAGCAGTGCGTAGCACACACTTCTTGATTAGACCGGGGTTCAAGCCTGTCACCACTGAAAGCGGAAAGGTCAGGGAGTGACCATCGCATATCCCGGAGCAATATGGCCTTAGTTGCTAATGCTCCTAAAAAAAAAAAATAAATAAATAAAAAAAAAATAACAATACCCACCATTGAACCAAGATATAAGTTATACTGAACTAGAAGACCTGGTAGTTCAACTACCACCTCCTTTCTGTATCATGGGAGATATGAATGGCCACCACCCTCTGTGGGAAAATTAAAATCTAGATAGAAGAGGTCAAATTCTAGAAAAACTTTGATAAACTCAACCTTACATATTTAAATAATGGGACACCTACATATATACGTCTGTCCACAGGAACTAGCACAGCCAAAGACCTTTCTATATGCTCTCCATCAATATACTCTCGACTTCCACTGGAAATCATCTTATATTGCTGAAATTCGTTAATTGATAAGATTTTGGGTCCTAGTGATACCAACTTTTGGCAATTTTTTTTTTTTTTTTTTTTTTTAAATTTTCTTCCGCATCCCTTTGAAACATGCAAATAACAAATTGAATGCATTTGATCATTTAGACCTAAAGTATTCTGAATGAGCAAACTTAAGTTACAGCCACCTTGTGTGAATTCTGTGTTCTTGTGCACTAAGACAGGCCAACGTATGTTACATTAAAGACAAAACATGTGCTAATTGGATATCTTTGGCAGGCTTTGTTTATCAAATCGGTTTTAGAATTACTTATTGGAATGGATTCTTAAAACCTTAAAATTGTTTCTTTCAATAATTTAGTCATTTAGTTTATCTAAATGACTAAAAATGCTTTATCTTTTCTGTGTATTCAGCTTAGTTATATTGTTAAGTTTTTAGTAAGTGGTCATAGAATAAATTAGTAACTGATTTTTATTTCAAAATTGAATAATATTCACTATCATGGTAACAATTGCACACTTTTTCAAATTCCCACATGAAATATATCTTTGATAGGATGGTAATTTATAGTTTCAATGGTATTACACCTAGTATAATATCAGTATTAGAACATTAGGTTTGTCTATCAAAATGAGATTATAGGCAGAAGTTCTATAAAATTTATATTTTTAATTATAAATTTACACAACTGAAAATAATCTCTCTCTAGCTCAAATGGGTCCAGATTCTGGAGTAAAATCGATGGTATCAGAAACTGGGGACCTTATTCCTCTGAAAAGGGAGAGATTTACTTTTAAAACTGCCCATTTGACAGTTTTAGAAAAGTATTATGAGCAGGATCCCTATCCTGATGCCGAAACACGAGAACTGATTGTAGAGGAGTGCAATAGAGCTGTGGAAAAAACAGGTAATTTGACAAGACTATGTAGCTGAAGCACAATGAATTTCTCCAACAAAAGATAGTTTATTGTCATATTATTTACCATATACAATGTTAATATTATCTTGTATTTATGTAAAATTATTTAAATACCTGTTTACTAATATTATATGTTGAAAACAGCAATACTAATAATATTTTAAGTGGGTACTGCTATTATCAATACTTATAATACATTTAAAAGAATGCTACACTAAATATATAATACTTCTTATGTTAAAAAAAAAAAGTTCATACTTCATTGCTACTCCTACTTAATTATGCAGTGTTGATGACTAAGAGAAACATATCCTATATACTGTAACCAACATTATAGTGTGTAGTTTTTGCACAATATTGCACATAGTATAAGAAGAGTGTAATTGAAACAGTAGGTTTATATAGCAGAATGACATGTAGACAGAGTTCTATAAAATTTTTATTTTTACATGCAAGTTTTTACGCAACTGAAAATAATCTCTCTCTCTAGCTCAAATGTGCCCAAATTCTGGAGTTAAATGGATGGTATCAGAAACTGGGGACCTCATTCCTCTGAAGAGGGAGAGATTTACTTTTAAAACTGCCCATTTGGCAGTTTTAGAAAAGTATTATGAGCAGGATCCCTATCCTGATGCCCAAACACGAGAACAGATTGTAGAGGAGTGCAATAAATCAGTGGAAAAAACAGGTAATTTAACAAGACTATGTAGCTGAAGCACAATACATTTCTTCAACAAAAGCTAGTTTACATACTGTTTGCCATAAGAATTGTTACAATTAAATATGGATATTTGAAGTTACTTGTTATCTCTCTTAGCTTCACTAATAGGTATAAAACAGCGTACAAAGTGAAGTCTCCCCCCCCCCAACATTGTCTCATTTTGAAAAATTGTAATATATACCCCACAGGAAGTTAGATACATTTAATGTACTAGTGATTTGACACCTTGATAAGATGCAGGAAATTAGCTACTACTAATGTACAAACTTGTTATTTTGTGTAAACGATTGAATTTTTTTTTGTCATTAGAATGGAAAATCTATTTAATTTTCATATTAGTGTGAAAACAGTTACAGCTCAGTACAAATTAGTAATACATTTAATAGCTTTCAGTTTAATGTTTATTTATATTCATATATTCCGTTACGCTTTCTCTAGAGATTGTTTATTGTGTTTGTATTATAATTATATTTAAAAGGAATTCTGTTCAGTTTTTTTGGCTCAGCTGAATGGAAATGTTGCTCAGCTAATTCAGTTTTTCCCATAAGTCACTATTCCTTTTCAGCTTTTCATTTAAGTGTTATGTCACCTTTTCTATTACTACTACTGCTATCAGCTTACTGTGTCTTACTAAATATCTTTTGAAAAACAATATTCATTTTAAGCAAATGAAATATAACCACTAAATTTACTGTACTGACTCCAGAAAACTAAAAATTTCCAGAGACAATACTGTCTTAATGTGAATACTGTCTTGAAGCAAATGAACTGTCTGAATCAGCCTGGCAATTTTTGCAATGTATGGATGGTTTAGAACAAAAACGCAGGGTTAAAAAATCTACTGTATTACTAAATGTGCATATTCTGTGTACTTTGGATGCAAGGTTGGTGATCAGGACATAATTTGGTCTCCAATTGTGATCAGGACATAATATGCTATATTACCTGCACCACAAATCTGAGGATGCAGCTAACTGTGAAAATTAAAATTATGCCATTTGATCTTCTTGTGGTGTGGCTAGAACCTCACATTCACATTGACTATTGATATTCCTGCATGATAAAAACATCAGGGATGTCCTGAAAAAGCAAGCACTGCATCAAATATCCGAACTGATCATCTTCAATAAAGCCTATTCCACATAATGAAGACCAGCCAATAATATATCGCCCAAAATTATGAGATATAGGAAACAGGGATGAATGTAGCAAGGATTCTTGTGTTGCAGACTTTGCAGCACTGTTCACTTTGATAGATTTGGACTTTCAACCAGAAAATTATAATGGGCCATACTTAATTAAGCAAGAAGAGTTGAATGACTTAATTCATGATTTAAACTAATCTGAAGAGTAAGCAGAACTTCTTGATTTTATATTAACAATAGTGGAAGTTATTTGAAGCAGGAACTAAAATTACAGTATATCGAAAATTCACAGTGTTTTCAATACATTTTGTTATGGAAGACGGTATCTGTTTCTGAAAAGATATAAATGGTATTCTAAATGAACTGAGTATTGAAAAGAATCGTAATCAATATTGATGCTTCAAAATTAAGTTTAAAAGCACTTTTAGTGTACAATGGAAATACTTTCTTATCAATTTCTCTACTTCATGTTGGCTTGAAAGAAACATATAAAAGTATGTCCAAGGGCCTCAGCATTAAAGAATCTTGACTTTTGCTTGGAATGTCTAAAGTGAATTTAAGGTTATTGGACTACTCAATGAATTTTTACCAGAGAGAAGTAACACAAAATATATTCCACTGGTTAAACTAAAAAAGGTTCTTCTTCTATCTTTGCATATAATAATAAAGCATGGATTAATGAAGAATTTTGGTAATGCTTTGGATAAAATCGGAAATGGATCCCGCTACCTAAGGGAAATGTTTCCCAATTTAACAGATGCAAAACTAAAAGAAACAGTTTTCTTGGACCCTCAAGAAACTCCTCAAAGATAATGTATATGCAACAAACCTACAGGATATAATACTGACCTAACAGCTTGGTGATCATTTAAAGCAGTTCCAGTTATACTTGGATATCTTGTAAGAAGAAAACCATTTTCTTCATTCCATCTTAGTTTTTCTCTCAAAACTTGGGTGACATCAGTAAAGAGCAAGGGAACACTTTCATGAGAACATATCCACAATGGAAAAGTAGTACTAAGGTCACTGGGATAAAGCCATGATGGGAGATTAGTGCTGGTTTTTTAAGTAGAAAGGAAATTGGACTATAAAAAAATTCTATGGAAATTAGAATGTATATAGTGCATTATATGTTTGATTAAAATATTTTGAAATGAATATCACTCATTTTTAAGATAGTATATGTATTATTTATGATATTTTAAATTGGTCATTCATTAAGTTAATAAATTTTCAGTATAGACTTCAATGGAGACGTGACAAAGCCACAATGTTGGTATTTTTGGAAAAGCAGATCAGTTTCCTTTAGAATCTGCAACTTTTGCTCTGGAGGTATGAAAAACATTTACTTTTGTTGGCCAGTGTTTTCAATAGTGACTCTTCATGCATTTGAACTGCCAGATATTAAAGGAACCACAGGTGACAATGATCATAGTATACTGATGTATGATCTCCTTAAATATATTACTGTCAAAGTTAATAGGGAGGGATTTTTATAATTTATTTATACAAAATATACTTTTTATAAATAACTATAAGAATTATATATAATTTTTATAATTTATACTATAATTCCATTCAGTGGTCAACAACAATAATCAGGGTATTCTACTGCAACAAGATCTAGAAAAATTAGCCAAATATGCTAAAAAGTGACAATTAAAGTTTAACATTGATGAATGCAAGCTACCACATTTAGGTGGTAGTAAGAAAGCAGAGCCCAGACTAATGTACTCACTCCACTACCATGAATGTCATAACACATTCAGGGTATGGAGAATGAAAAAGACGGGGATAAATGTGCCATCTGACATGTTGTTCTTTGAGCAGTGTAGACTAGCAGCTAGTACAGCTCATGAGGTTTTGTCAATGATATGCAGGAATTGTTCCAGCAGGGATAAGGTTGTATTTATTCTATAGTATAAAGCAATGATTAGGCCTTGTCGAGTACCGCATACAGTCTTGTTTTAGGAAGAATGCATAACTGTTGAGAACAGGTGCAGAGAAGAGCAACAAGGTTAGCAAGGGTAACAAAAAAATACTCTTACCAAGAATGACCTCAGTTTTGTAAATTACTGCATCTTGAATCAGATCTGTGAGTTTTTTTTTTTTTTCAAGGCCAGATCAATCCATTCAATGCCTTAAATATCTCATTCAGTTTCTTCTACGAATTCTGGTTGAGTAAGCTAAATGCAGCTGGCATCCTCTGTTGCTTATTGTTGTTGATAACCCACATGAGGGGACATAAATTTAAATTGAGGAAGGATGGTTGCAGGATAAATGTGTGAAAATTTACTTTCAGCAAGAGAGTAGTTGATTGTTTGGACAAATTTCCATGTCACATTTTAGAAATGGTCAGTTTGAAATAAATTTAAGGAAGAGTTCAACAAATGATTAGATGAATGGACAGGTGATGTGGGAATTTTTTTTCCCCCCTCAAGCTTATTTCCTTGTATCATTTGCTGCTACTAATACTAATACACAAAATCGGTGCTCCCTCTGACTGATAGTTTCATATAGAAATTCAATCTTTGCAGGTCTTTCAGTGTATTTTAGAGGCGCCTCCGTAGCCAGGTGGGAAGGAGCAGCAGCAGTGCGTAGCACACGCTTCTTGATTAGACCGGGGTTCGAGCCTGTCACCACCAAATATGGAGGATGCGGAAAGGTCAGGGAATGCCCACCGCATATCCCAGAGCAATATGGCCTTAGTTGCTAATGCTCCTAAAAATCAAATAACAAACAAACAACAGTGTATTTAGTTAAAATTAAAATTTCTTCATGCACCAGTTAGATTTGGATTAGTAATGTTGTATTAGATTTGTCAGAAATTTTTGTATCATATAAAGTCACCTCTTTATATACATAAACAGTGAACTGAAGCATACTAATCTTTATTTGTTTTTTTATTAGAGATAAATGGAGATCTGGTTAATTGTACTCACTCATTCCTTTAAATATAGTCCGTTTCACCTTTCAGGTTGAAATTAATGTATAGGTTTTCAATGTTGCCTATAGAGATGAGAATTTCATCGTCTCTGTCTCTCTCTATCTCCCCCCATCTGAATTATACCTATCATATGTAGAAGAAAAAATCATAACACTTGTACCCCAGAATATTAAATTGTCCGTTAAGGCCATCAGTGATTTTTGATTTAATTTCTTTGAAACTTGACTTCTCCAGCCTAACTTTCTAATCAATGAGGTAGTTTTCCTTGATGTTCGCAACTTGAGTTGGCTCAGTTTTCTAGTTACACAGACCAAGCTGATTGAGATGCTGAGGCTTTTTCTGTTATTAATAATCTTGCACACTTCATTACTTCATTCGTTTACCTACCAGAATACCAGAAAATCCTAAACACCCTTGATCTTTTTCCCACCAACGACCAACAAAAAACGTACACAGTCAATGTTAGTGGTTCTCTCACTTCAGATCACAACTTGGTGATGATCTCTTCACCAGTGGAGCCTCTCTTTCTCAATGGACATTCTCAGCCTTGTATCATCTGGCATTACAGGAATGTGAAATGGGATGATCCATGTGATTTCTATTCTTTTTCCTGGTTGAATTACTGTTTTGAATTTTCTGATGCAGTGTTTGCTGTTTATTTCATATCAGTGAAATTATTCTTGTAAGGATGAAATCCATTATTCTCTATTGCATTCCACCTTCAAATCTTGTCCCTTATGTAAACCCTGGTTTAACAATAAATGTGCTAGGATTATTCAAGATAAGAATGTAGCATATCACAATCAGTTTGTATCATAATCTTCAGCTTCATGTCTTCTGTGATAGTATAGTGATTTTGCAACTTGTTACTCATTGGAGAGGACTGGATTTGAGGCGGCCTCTCAATGACAGGAGGAAATTTTTAAGTCCTCTTCGATCAAAGCTGTAGTTAGCTCTGTCTCTCAGACAGAGGAATAGTGTTATGGTCTCCATAGATATAGAGAAGGCATTTGATACCACCTGGCGGTATGGCATTCTCAGTGACCTTCATACTCTTGATCTACGTGGCAACCTGCCCATATTTATTAAGAACTTCCTCCAAAGCCGCACTTTCCAGGTTCAATATCAAAACTCCCTTTCTACTATCTTCTCACAGGAAAAAGGAGTACCGCAAGGGTCAGTACTGAGTGCAACCCTATTTGCCCTTAGAATTGATTCCATTACAAAACAACTCCCAAATACTGTGGAGGCATATATCTTTATGCTGATGATCTCTCTATTACTTGCCATTCTTCAAACATGACATCTATTGAATGGCAACTGCAGATGACCCTCAATAAAGTGCAAAAGTGGGCTGAGCTCAACGGATATCGTCTTTCATATTGGAAAAGTTTGCGATCCACTTCTGCAATCAACACAAATTGCATATAGACCCTGAATTTCGGATATCAAATTGCACAATTCGAATTGCCGATAATATCAGATTCCTGGGATTGATCCTCGACATCAAGTTAAACTTCTTTTGGCACATTAAATTAATACGCACTACCTGTCTGAAAAAGCTGAACATGCTAAGAGCATTGTCTGCCCTATCTTGGGGAGCAGATCGTATAACTTTGCTGCTCTTATAAAGAGCACTGATTAGATCCCATTTGGATTATGGTGCTCCAGTTTATGATTCTGCCCAAAGGAGTGTATTGCATTGGCTGAATCCTATACAACACAATGCACTGTGGATTGCTCTTGGCGCTTATAGGACATCTCCAACCTATATTCTATACATTGAAGCCCATGAGCCCTCTCTGTACCTCCTTAAATATGCAGCCAAAATACAAAGTTGCTCTCTGCACCCTATTCAGCCATACCTCTTTAACCCACCATTTCACAATCTCTATAGAAATAAACCAAGTAAAATACGACCAGTAGGCCAATGGCTTCTTGAAATAACACAGAATTGGAATGTTCCTCTCCACAATAGGCAACAGGTAAAAAATTACTCTCCTCCACCATGGACCATCTTTCCTCAACTGACGTGTGATACATATTTTCTTCAATGGGGAAAGAACTATCTACCGACTCTAAATGTGCAACAACTCCATGTTAGCCATATTCAAAACTATGCTGACTTTATACCGATATATATACTGACGGTTCCAAATCTCACTCAACTGTTGGAGCAGCAGCAGTGTTTCTCTCTGCTATCATATCAGCTTCTCTTCCACCTGAGTACAGCAGCCTTTCAGTGGAACTATATGCAATACAATTAGCTCTAGAAAATTTGAATCTTCACCCATCTGCAAAATATTTAGTTTACACTGACTCTCAGCTCAATTAGAGCAATGCAGAATCCCTTTCACAAGGATCGCCCTGTTATTATAATAAGATCAGGATTTTACTGTTGAAAATTGAAGACTGCCAACAACTAGTGAAATTTTGCTGGATTCCAGCACATTCAGGCATTAAAGGGAATGAACTGGCTGATATTTCTGCTAAAAATCCATCAACTTTAAACTTAACCTCTGTCTTCATTCCAGCTTCTGATTATAATATCATAATTCAAACAGCATACCATGCACAGTGGACAGAGCTATGGCATAAACAAACAAATAATAAGCTCTTCCAATTGAAACAAGATCCGAAATTTTGGCACTCAAGGATTCAGACAGTTCGGCGAGAAGTAGTACTTGCACAGGATTAGAATAGGACATACTCATCTGACTCACCTCCATCTACTCACAGGCAATGATCCTCCTCAGTGTTCACACTGCTCGGAACATCAAACAGTCAAACATATTTTGATCGACTGTGCACATTATCGACAAAATCGAACTTCAGTATTTCTTTCTCTGGCTAATCTCTGAAAATTGATGACATTAAATCATATCATTGGAGAGAAGGCAAATATTAGTGAACTTTACTGTTTTTTGAAAGAAATTGGAATCTATTATTGAATATAAATAGTTTCTGAGCTGAAATGAAATGGAGCTGAATTCATATTAATTATTATTTATAACATTGCTATGAATAGGCACACTATAGCCACAGCAGCTTTTGTGCCATTAAACATGCATGCATGCGCGCGCGTGCACACACACACACACACACACACACACACACACACACACACACACACACTCACTCACTCACTCACTCACTCACTCACTCACTCACTCACTCACTCACTCACTCACTCACTCACTCACTCACTCACTCACTCACTCACTCACTCACTCACTCACTCACTCACTCACTCACTCACTCACTCACTCACTCACTCACTCACTCACTCACTCACTCACTCACTCACTCACTCACTCACTCACTCACTCACTCACTCACTCACTCACTCACTCACTCACTCACTCACTCACTCACTCACTCACTCACTCACTCACTCACTCACTCACTCACTCACTCACTCACTCACTCACTCACTCACTCACTCACTCACTCACTCACTCACTCACTCACTCACTCACTCACTCACTCACTCACTCACTCACTCACTCACTCACTCACTCACTCACTCACTCACTCACTCACTCACTCACTCACTCACTCACTCACTCACTCACTCACTCACTCACTCACTCACTCACTCACTCACTCACTCACTCACTCACTCACTCACTCACTCACTCACACACACACACACACACACACACACACACACACACACACACACACACACACAAAGAGAGAGAGACAGGAATAGTGTTTTTCCCTGTAAGTAATTCTGGGCTTTTCAGTCCATACAACATGAAGATTAGATTTTTACAGCCATATAACACAGAACAATATATTTTAAGTCTCTGGGCTTATAAATAAAAATAGTAACAATACAACACTTGCAAAATAGTTATTAATATTAATCATTGGGATTAGTAGAGGCATTTGATGCAAGAAAGCAAGCTTATGCAGCATCAGCCAAAAAAAAAAAAAAATTTCCACTTCACCCCTCCATTTTTTAAAATACATGTCCAGCTGAGCCTTAAATTTATTTAGGCTATCAACTTCCGCAACAAGGGATGGAAGTCTGTTCCACCAACCAACTACCCGCTGACTAAAGGCAAATTTCTGCACATCTATCCTACATCTGTCTTTCCTCAATTTGAATTTATGCCTTCTCAGGTGATTATTCTGAGCAAGAGGGAGAATCCCATCAGCACTGAGCATGCTCAAACCATTCAAAGCTTTATACACCTCTATCAGAGCACCTCGCCGATGCCTAGTCTCCAGGGCACCTCCGTAGCCAGGTGGGAAGGAGCAGCAGTGCGTAGAACACGCTTCTTGATTAGACCGGGATTCGAGCCCGTCCCCACCAAAAACGGAGGATGTGGAAAGGTCAGGGAATGACCACCGCATATCCCGGAGCAATATGGCCTTAGTTGCTAATGCTCCTAAAAACCAAATAACAACAACAGCCTAGTCTCCAGACACTGTAATTTGCAAAACTTAAACCTTTCTTCGTAAGAGCAACCCTTTGTTCCATTCACTAATCTTGTTGCCCTTCTCTGTACTCGTTACAGCAGGCTCTATACCCTTCTTTAAATGAGGCCTCCAGACCTGTATACAGTACTCAATGTGTGGCCTGACCATTGCCTTATACAAGGGAATAATCACCTCCTTATCCCTGCTAGAAAAATTCCTGTATATCATTGATAAGACACCATGAGCTACTCTTCCAGCCCAGCTGCGCTGCTCAGAGAATTTCATATCTGCTTGCACAATTACCCCCAAGTCCTTTTCATTCTCTACCACTGTCAGTGTAGCACCACAGAGTTGGTACGCTGCTCTGGGGTTGCTGTTTCTCATATGTGGTACTTTACATTTATCAACATTAAACTTCATTTGCCACCTCTCAGCCCATCTGCTCAACCTTTCCAAATCTTGTTGCAGCAGCATAGCGTCAGTAGTGTCCTTAACAACCCTGTCAGCCTTCGTATCGTCTGCAAACTTGGACATTAAGCTTGATATACCATCATCAATATTATTTATAAATACAGAAAACAATAATGAACCCAACACTGAACTCTGAGGGACTCCACTAATAACATTAGTCCACGATGAGCAGTGTCCATTGATTACCACTCTCTGTCTTCTTCCCCTCAACCACCCGTTTATCCATAGCAGCAATTTGCCTCCAATTTGTGCAGCAGTCTTCCATGTGCAGCAGTATCAAAAGCCTTTCTAAGATCCAGGTATATAATATCAAAGTTATTCCCTGCATCCAGTTCTTTTGTGACTGCATCATAGTATCCAATCAGTCCAAACTCCATTTGATAGCCTAACCAGTAGAACATTTGCTTGTCCATATGGTAGTTGATCATTCTGATCTCTTTCCAAAGCTGTTGGCTGCACTTCTGTCCATCAGTACTCCACTTCTGTTACACCATCACTGATGGTGTAACAGAAGTGGTGCCACTGATGGTGTAACAGAAGTGGTGCTCTGCCTTCTAAATTCTCCATAAATGCTGATGTGCTCCAAGGTTCAATTATTTCTCCCATAATTTTCCTCTTGTATATTAACATGACCTTCCACTGAATAGAAATCATATCCATGATTTTGCTAATGATAGCACACTACATTCCATTTTCCATTCAACAAACCTTGTGCTGCACAAATAGTATTAGAAGCAATTAGATATGTTTATGCAACACAACTATTGCTTTTTCTGCATCCAAAAAACTAGGGTTTCTCCTTCACTCTCAGCATTATAGTACTTTTCTTCTAAACAAGTGCTCACTCTGCTCACAAGTCTCAAATCCACTCTACCATAGAATATATTTTTTCCTCATTGGAGTGAAGCCCCCAACCTCTCTTGGGCTTCTAGTCTCCACTGAAAAGAGGATAGTGAAGTGAGTTAATGACTAAAAGTTTCATACCTATTAAGAAATATTGTTCAAGGTTTAGGCCTAAATGGTTATCAAATGAACTAATGAGACTCATGACAGAGAAGAAAAATGCATGGGATGCATATAAATTATCAAGCAACTCAGAAGCCTATGGCAGATATAAGCTAGTCTGTAATCAGGTTACAAAGGAAGTTAGGCTGGCCAAGGCAGATTACAAGAAATCTTTGGCAAAAGATGCTAAGAAAAACAGCAAGAATTTCTTTACTTATATAAGAAACACCCCTTGTGCAAGGCTCAAGGGGTAGAATTTTTTTCAGCCTGGACTGTACTTGTTAACAGGAGAGATTGCTTCTACAGGGATGGGATACACTTAAATAGAAAGGGTGCAAGAATATTTGCTGATGCCATCGAGGCAGTGTTAGGTGGGTCGGAAAACTGCTAGCTTGGGGGGAGACAAAGACCAATAGATTGACAGTAGCCACTGGCAGAGGTGAAAGAGATTCTTGCACTGCTTCTATTAGAATGAGCAGAAGCCTGAAAAACAAGATGCATGGTATTTCAGAGACTGCTGGGAGCCATTGCGGTACAAATAAACACATGGGTTGTGTTAGGGTAGCTAAGAATAGAAACAGGTGCAGGTATACTTGCGTGCACACCAATGCTAGGAGTTTAGTAAATAAATTTGATGAATTTGAGGTATTGCTCAAAACATCAAAGGCAGATATTGTTGGGATATCAGAGACGTGGTGTCACACAGATATAAGGGATGCAGAACTGCAATTTGGGGAGTACAACGTCTACAGAAAGGATAGACAGGATAGGAAGGGGGGAGGGGTTATGCTATTAGTTAAGAAACACATAAAAACCAAGGAAGTGAAGCCAGTCGACATCGCTGGACAGTGCAGTGTTGAGTCAGTTTGGTGTGACATAAGCATTGGGAGATCAAAATTGAGAGTAGGAGTGTGCTATAGGCCTAATGACTCTGATGAGTATAATAAGGAACTGTACAGGGAAATAGAGTGGGCCAGTAAATCAGAGAGTCTTATAATGGGAGATTTTAATTTCCCAGATATTGACTGGAATTTGGGGGCTGGTTACTCACACACTAGCAGGGCTTTTGTGGATTTATTGGATGATTGTTTTCTACATCAGCATGTTCAGGAGGCAACTAGAGGGAGTAATACTCTTGATTTGATTATCAGCAGTGATTCTTCATGCATTAAGAATCTGCAGATAAATGAACCACTAGGTGGCAGTGATCACAGTGTGCTGAAGTGGGATTTACTGAAAGAGGTAACTACCATTAGGGGTAAAGGGAAGGGTTATTGCTTCCGTAAAGGCGACTACGATGGACTGAGACAGTATTTAAATTCTATACAGTGGGACCAACTGATGATGTTACCAACAGCAAATTCAAAATGGGAAGCATTCAAAGAACATATCTTGGAAGCTACTAGGCTTTACATACCAACTAAGAAATATTGTTCAAGGTTTAGGCCAAAATGGATGTCAGATGAACTAATGAGGCATATGGCAGAGAAGAAAAATGCATGGGATACTTACAAATTAACACATGACACAGATACAAGATACAATGAGATACAAGTTGATATGCAACCAAGTTACAAAGGAGGTTAGGAAGGCGAAGGCAGATTACGAGAAATCCTTGGCAAGGGATGCAAAGAAAAACAGCAAAGAGTTCTTTACTTATGTAAACTCTAGAAGGAAGGGGATGAATCAGATTGGTCCACTTGATATTGATGGGTCAACTGTTGATGATCCTGCTCAGGTAGCTAACAAACTAAATGAATATTTTGCATCGACATTCACACATGAGGAGTTATTCAGCAAGGGGAATGCCAGAGGTGTATTCAACTCTAGCAGTAAGCTACAGAATCTTGAAATAACTGGGAGTAAAGTGGAGGAGAAACTGTTGAAGATAAACACAAGAAAGGCACCCGGGGTGGATGGGATCTATCCAGTTATATTAAAGGAGGCAGCAAAGGAAGTAAGCAAACCCTTAGCCATAATTATGAGAGCTTCCTTGGACTCAGGGGAGGTACCCATAGACTGGAAATGTGCAAATGTGACCCCAATTCACAAAGGAGGATCAAAGGCTGACACAAGTAACTATAGACCTGTGAGCTTAACTTCTGTTCCAGGAAAATTAATGGAGGCACTGGTTAAAGAAGCACTGCAGGATCATTTAGACAAGACTTCAGTTATAGCTCAGACACAGCATGGTTTTGTTAATTGGAAGTCTTGCCTGACCAACTTGATTGGATACTATGATGCAGTCACAAAAAAAACTGGATGCAGGGAATAACTTTGATATTATATACTTGGATCTTAGAAAGGCTTTTGATACTGTTGCACATGGAAGACTGCTACACAAATTGGAGCAGTGTGACATTGGAGGCAAATTGCTGCTATGGATAAAGGGGTGGTTGAGTGGGAGAAGACAGAGAGTGGTAATCAATGGACACTGCTCATCGTGGACTAATGTTATTAGTGGAGTCCCTCAGGGCTCAGTGTTGGGTCCATTATTGTTTTCTGTATTTATAAATGATATTGATGATGGTATATCAAGCTTAATGTCCAAGTTTGCAGATGATACAAAGGTTGGCAGGGTTGTCAAGGACACTACTGACACTACACTGCTGCAACAGGATCTGGAAAGGTTGAGCAGATGGGCTGAGAGGTGGCAAATGAAGTTTAACATTGACAAATGTAAAGTACTACACATGGGAAACAGCAACCCCAGGGCAACGTATCAACTCTGTGGTACTACACTGACAGTGGTAGAGAATGAAAGGGACTTGGGGGTGATTGTGCAGGCAGATATGAAGTTCTCTGAGCAGTGCAGACGGGCTGCAAGAGTAGCTCATGGAGTATTGTCAATGATATACAGGAATTTTTCCAGCAGGGATAAGGAGGTGATTATTCCATTGTATAAGGCAATGGTCAGGCCACACCTAGAGTACTGTATACAGGTCTGGAGGCCTCATTTCAAGAAGGATGTACAGCTGCTGGAACGAGTACAGAGAAGGGCAACAAGATTAGTGAATGGAACAAAGGGGTGCTCTTACGAGGAAAGGCTTAAGTTTTGCAAATTACAGTGTCTGGAGACTAGGCACCAGCGAGGTGATCTGATAGAGGTGTATAAAGCCTTGAATGGTTTAAGCATGCTCAATGCTGATGGGATTCTTCCTCTAGCTCAGAAAAATCACCTGAGAGGGCATAAATTCAAATTGAGGAAAGACAGATGTAGGATAGACGTGCGGAAATTTGCCTTTAGCCAGCGGGTGGTTGGTTGGTGGAACAGACTGCCATCCCTTGTAGTGGAGGTTGATAGCCTAAATAAGTTTAAGGCTCAGCTGGACAGGTATTTTGAACGAACAGAGGGGTGAAGTGGAAGTGGGTTTTTTTTTTTTTTTTTTTTTGGCTGATGCTGCATAAGCTTGCTTTCTTGCATCAAATGCCTCTACTAATGCTAATGCTAATAAACTCTAAAAGAAAGGAGATGAATCTGATTGGTCCACTTGATATCGATGGTTCGACTATCGATGATCCTTCTCAAATAGCAAACAAACTGAATGAGTATTTTGCATCTACATTCACACATGAGGAGTTATTAAGGTTTAAAAATGGCAGAAGGTTATCAAATTGTAGCAGGGTGCTTAATGATTTTGTAATAACTGAGAGCAAAGTGGAGGAGAAATTGTTGAAGTTAAACATAAGAGAGGTACCTGGGGTGGATGGGATCTATCCAGTTATATTAAAGGAGGCAGCAAAGGTAGTAAGAAAACCCGTAGCCATAATTATGAGAGCATCCTTGGACTCGGGGGAGGTCCCCATGGACTGCAGATGTGCAAGTGTATCCCCAATTCACAACGGGGGATCGAAGGGTGACACAAGTAATTACAGGCCAGTTAGTGTAACTTCTGTTCCGGGTAAAATAATGGAGTCACTGGTTAAAGATGCATTGCAGGATCATCTAGACAAGACAGCAGCAATAATTCAGACACAGCATTGGTTTGTTAAGGGAAAGTCTTGTCTGACAAATTTGATAGGATATTATGATGTGGTTACAAAGGAACTGGACGCAAAAAATAATTTTGATATCATATATTTGGATTTCAGGAAAGCTTTTGACACTATTGTGCATGGAAGACTATTGTACAAATTGGAGCAGAATGGTATTATGGGTAAGTTGCTACAATGGATAAAAGAATGGTTGAGTGGGAGAAGACAGAGGGTGGTAATTAAGGGTGCTGCTCTTCGTGGACTAATGTTATTAGTAGAGTCCCACAGGCTTCGGTGTTGGGTCGTCTGTTGTTTTGTATATTTATCAATGATATTGATGAAGGTAAATCAGGCTTAGTGTCGAAGTTTGCAGATGATACAATGGTTGGCAGGGGTGTTAATGATAGTAATGGCAGTGTGCTACTGCAACAGGATCTAGATAATTTTGGCAGATGAGCTAAGAAGTGGCAACTGAAGTTTAACCTTGACAAATGCAAACTACTGCATATGGGTAGAACTAACCCCAGAGAAATGTACCAACAGTGTGGTACTCAAGTTCAATTAACATGCAATTAAACTGCGAATGAATGCTGGTTACATGATCAAATATTTCGAAGAAAGATGTTGGATTATATGATTTACAGAATTACAGATGCCAATTCAGAAGCTCAGTGTAATCTTAGTTTTAGAATTAGCATGATGACAAAGAATGCAAGAAAGCAAGCTTATGCAACATCAATCAAAAAAAAAACCACACACACACTTTCCAGCATCACCTGTCTATCCCCTTGAACAGATTTTGTCTAGTTTGCATGTCAGATATGCCAGACAAGCTGTACTTGCTACCTGGGAATCTAAAACGCTGATGGAACTGATATTCGGGTGACACTCAAGTGAAGTGGATCCAATTTCGGCGAAGTCCGGACGGTCTGTAACAGCCAAATCCTCTGCTTGCACCTTCACGATGTTGGGACTGTTAGTAATCCTGGGTATAACCTCCATGCACAAGTACATGGTGGGTGACCACCCAGGTATGAACAAACGTAAGCAGGGGTCGAGGTGTGGTGCCCACACCACATGGAGGAATACCACCCCTCTATGTTACCAGGCAGTACTAGGTGGTAGATGACTCTCATCAACCGGTGCAATACCACCACTTTGCTTATTGGAGGCTTGAAGTGGTGGAACCCATGTTTTGTCTGTAGAGCTAAGTTCCGGTCAACCCTTCCCCACCTCTTCCTTCATGCGGTATGATTGATGACTTTTGAGGTTATGTGAACATCATGGCGAGATCCAATATTCCTTACATTTCTAGGGTACAGCTCTAAAACGGTGTTCGCAGGCCGGCAGCTAGTTAGTACACTGGATCGAACCTATCGGTAACTCTCTAGGAGGCTTCCGGATTAGCTAGTGTATAATCTTGCTACCTCTACTCTGCCAGATAGTGACTGGAGGGAGTCCGAGTATTGTGTATGTGGGGAGCATTGTCGAGGCCATGTTATGTCAAGGATCTGGGTATATTCTAACCATGTGTACGCCATATCCAAAAATTTCATTACTTCATACAGCATGTCCCATCCTCACTTTTTCTTACTATTGAATACACCATGAATTGTCAAACTAATAGAGCAAGCTTATCTGCAAAAAGATCTAAACCTCCCAAGCACTTCTAATTCATTTCACAAATATACATGGTCTCAATTCTAATCTCAACCATGTCCATTTCCACTTGCAGTCTGCCAAACCCCATGTACTTTTTCTGACAGAATCTCAGTTATCGGTTGATTCAACTACTGCTCATCTCAGATGCCCAAATTATTCGCTGTATGATTCCTTTCTCCTCAAAGGTGGTACTTGTGCATATGTCCGTTTTGATATTCCCTGTCAGAGACTTGGCAATTTGGAATCTGCTCTCTTTGATCTTCTCTGGCTTAAAATCTCTCTACCTCATTGTGTAAAATTCATCTGTTGACTCTACCGTTCTCCCAACTCCACTAATCACTTGGAGCTCTTTGCAACTTGACTTTCTCCAGTCCAACGTTCCTAACAGTGAGGTAATTTTCCTTGGTGATTTTAATGTTCACAACTCCAGCTGGCTTCTGTTTTCTAGTCACACCGACCCAGCTGGTCGAGATGCTGAGGCTTTTGCAATTACTAATGAAGTTGCACAGATTGTTCAATTACCTACAAGAATACCAGACAATCCTAATCATACAGCCAATACGCTTGATCTTTTTCTCACAAACAACCCTTCTAAGTACACTGTCGAAGTGAGTGGTCCTTTAGGCACTTCAGATCACAATTTGTCTCTTCTCCAATGGAACCTTTATCTCATGGCTATTCCCAACCTCATGTTGTTTGGCATTACTAGAATGCAAAATGGGATGACCTGCGAGACTTGTTTTCTTCTTTTCCTTGGTCGGATTACTGTTTCAAAACTTCTGATGTCAACGTTTGCTCAGATTGTGTCAGTGAAATTATCTATTGCAGGAATGGAATCCTTTATCCCACACTCCCCTTTAAAATCTCGTCCTTTATCTAAACCTTGGTTTTCCAATAAATGTGCTAAGGCTGTTCAAGAGAAGAATGTTGCATATCGTAATTGGCTTGTTTCTAATTCTTCAGTTTCATTTTCTGCCTACACCAAAGCTCGCAACAATTGTAAAGCAGTTTTTAATCAGTCCAAACTAGAGTTTGAACAGTCTAAGAGTAGAAAATTTGCTTCCTGCCCTAATGGTAGCCGAGCATTAGGCTACCATTAGGGCAGGAAGCAAAAATGGTAGCCGAGCATTCTGGTCTCTTGCCATAGCTATTGTCCACAACTTTTGCCCATCTCTGCTCCCACCTCTGTCCAAACCAAATGGTTCTGTCACTTCAGCCATGGATAAAGCTGACTTGCTAGCATCCCATTTTTCTTCCAACTCATGTATTAATGATCTTGGTAAAACACCTCCCACCATTCCCAACACACTCCATTAAATGTCTCCTGTGGTCTTCCATCAAAAGGATGTCAGAAGGATTTTGACGAATCTTGATGCTAAGAAAGCTCCAGGTCCCGATGGTATTTCTCCACTTGTTTTCAAAACCTGTGCTCCTGAACATACTCCTGTTCTTCGCCGCCTTGTTTCACTTTCTTATTCCAAAGATATTTTTTCCTTCTGCTTGGAAATTTCCTCATGTCCAGCCATTTCCTAAAAAGGGTGACAAATTCCTCCCATCCAATTATCGTCCCATTGCAATTACTTCTACTCTTTCTAAAGTAATGGAGAAATCAATTAACCGCCAACTCTTATACTACCTAGAAACCTTCCATCTGAACAGCGATCGCCAGTATGGATTCTGTCAGTGTCGATCCACTGGTGATATTCTGGCTAATGTTACCCATTTATGAACTAATTCAATGGAAAGGTTCGGTGAAACACAAGTAGTTGCTCATGACATCTCAAAGGCTTTCGATCGTGTTTGGCATAAAGGTCTAAACAAGCTTCCATCTTATGGTTTGCCAACTGTTTTTTGTAACTGGTTATCCAGTTTTCTCTCTGACCACTCACTGAAGGTGATGGTAGATGGCTCTCTGTCTTCTAACTTCTCCACTAATGCCAGTGTCCCCCAAGGTTCAGTTCTTTACCCCACTCTTTTCCTCTTGTATATTAATGACCTTCTTCCATTGACTGGAAATCCTATCCATAATTTTGCCGATGATAGCACATTGCATTCCAATTTCCATTTTGAGAATGGAAATTGGAATGCATTGCCAATGTCTTGTCCTGCTCAATGTCTTGTCCTGCTCAATCAGCTTCAACTTCCCAAAAATCTGCTACCAATTCATTAAATGCCGATCTTCAGGTAATTCTCCAGTGGGGCAAAGACAACATAGTTGATTTCAGCCCTTCTAAAACTCAGTCTTGTCTTATATCTCGCAAAAAGGATTCTTCTGCCCCTATGCTTATCTTTAGTGACACTCCAATTTCTAGGCAAAAAGATATATCTCTTTTGGGGATTACCCTGACTTCTAATCTC
The DNA here is from genome assembly GCF_048544385.1 of Mastigoproctus giganteus. Taxonomy (NCBI): domain Eukaryota; kingdom Metazoa; phylum Arthropoda; class Arachnida; order Uropygi; family Thelyphonidae; genus Mastigoproctus; species Mastigoproctus giganteus. The sequence continues at coordinate 90,445,833 of NC_143579.1, forward strand.
TCTCTCTCTTGGCACAAGCACATTACAAATATTGCTTCTTCTGCATCTAAAAAACTTGGTTTTCTCTTTCGCTCTCGGCGTTACTTTTCTTCCAAAAAGCTGCTCACTCTGTATAAATTGGAAATCCACCCAGCCATGGAATATTGTTCCCACAACTGGGGTGATGCTCCCAAATCCTCTCTCAGGCTTCTTGATTCCATTCAGAAGAGGGCAGTTAGGTTAATTAATGACTCATCTCTAACAGAGTCTCTCCACTTGCTGTCTCATAGACGTACTGTTTCTGCTGCTTGCCTCTTCTACAGATACTTCCATGGGCACTGTTCTTCTGAATTGGCTTCTATAATTCCCGCTCTCTCTTTCAAAACAGTCCGAACACGTGCCGCCACCAGTCAACATCCATTCACTGTCCAACTTCAAACTCACAGAACCAACTTTTCATCTTTCTCATTTATTCATTCAACTGCTGTTTTCTGGAACAACCTTCCTTCATACGTATTTCCTGAAAATTACAGTCTACAGAAGTTTAAGTCCAATGTCAACAAATATCTTCTTTTGTCTTCTGAACCTCCAACCCAAGCACGGTACTAAGTACTATAGGTTCTAATACCTCTCGTGTTTGGGGTTTACATAAAAAAAAAAAAAACTTAAGGTGGTAGAAAATAAAAAAGACCTTGGAGTAATTGTGCAGTCAGATATGAAGTTTTCTGAGCAATGCAGACAGGCTTCCAGGGCAGGTCATGGGGTTTTGTCAATGATATATAGTAATTTTGCTAGCAGGGAAAAGGAGGTGATTGTCCCTCTGTATAAGGCAATGGTCAGGCCACGCCTTGAGTACTGCCTATACAGGTGTGGAGGCCTCATTTTAGGAAGGTTCTTGATTTGCTTGATCGTGTACAGAGAAGGGCAACAAGATTGGTGAGGTGAATGATGGGATCCTCTTACCAAGAGAGGCTTTAGTTCTGCAAATTGCAGTGGCTGGAGACTAGGCACCTGCGCGGTGATCTGATTGTGGTGTATAAGGCCTTGAATGGGTTGAGCACGCTGAATTCTGATGAGATACTCCCATTTGTTCAGATTACGAACCTAAAGGGGCATAAATTCAAATTAAGAAAAGACAGATGTAGAATAGATGTGCGGAATTTTGCCTTTAGCCAGCGGGTGGTTAATTGCTGGAACAAACTTCCATCTGTTGATGTGGAAGTTGATAGGTTAAATAAATTTAAGGAGGAACTGGACAGGCATTTGAAGGGAATGGTGTGATTTTTTTTTTTTTTTTTTTTTGCCTGATGCTGCATAAGCTCATACACTTGCTTTCTTGCCTCACATGCCACTACAACTACTTCTACTATCAGCATTCACAAAGTTCCATAGTCACTGTTTTTCATTGGCATCTGTAATTTCTCCACAAACCAGTCCACAAATGGGCCTCTAGCAGTCAGCACACATAGTTAGTTGCAAAATAAAAAATAATGGCACTTTTCTTGTTTTTGAAACTATGTGTGTCTGAATACTTTTGATCAGGGCTGTTTTTCTGTTAAAATGTTTACTGCCACCCTTTCCAAACAGAGGTTTAATGATGTATAAAAGACATCTCCAAATAAAATGATGAAATTCGGGAGAACGAGTGAAGGACTCTGGCAGTAATATTCAATGTCACTTATTTTTAAAGCTTACTGGTTAATAGCATATTAATTATGTTTAATGGTATGAAATTTGAGATAATTACCAGTGCCTGTTTTGTTAGCCAGTATGCTTACCAACTTGTGCTAACAAAAAAAAAAAAAAAAAACCTTTCCTCCTTTATGTCATATAGTCTCTGCTGATAAGCTTGACTAAGCTGTTGCCTTTGGTTATTGGTCTCACTTTTTAAAGTAACATGTTATATCAACATGACTTCTAATACCTATTGATGTTCCATAAACTATTGTTTTATCAGGCTATCAGCAATACAGTGTTTCTAAGTTGTATGTAATTGATTTGAAATTCAGTAATTAATCTATTGCTAATGGTAATTTTTTCATAGTTATAAGCAAAATAACCTCATGAATTTAACATACTAAATGATGTTTCACATCATTTCCTATCCAATTGGTTAATGAGAGCCATATTAGTATTTTGCAACATGAGTTGATCTTGGAATGAATTTTTACCTAAAATTTAAATGTTTATAGCATTGCCCGTTATGAATATTTCCCATTAATTTCTTAAATAATTCTACAAGCAGTGCAGAACTAAAACATTATTTGTAATCATTTACCTTTTACCAGCTGGCACAATTCAGCTTGCTGCATATCATTGACAAAACCCCATGAGCTGTCCTAGCAGCTTGACTGCTCAGAAAACTTCATCGGACTGTAATTTCCCCTAGGTTTCTTTTTTTCTCCACAACCTTGGCTAGTACCACCTAATTAGTATGTTATTCTGGATTGCTGCTGCCCATCTGCTTAATTTTCATAGATCTTGTTGCAGAACTGTAGTCTGATTACTGTCACAAACCACTCTACCAACCATTGTATCATCTGCCGACTTAGACATTAAGCATAATATGACTTTATCAGTATCATTAATAAATGCTGAAAACAATAATTGACCAGCACTGAATCTTGGGGACTTCAACCAATCCACACTGCTCCAGTTTTCCATCAATCTTTAATCATATTTACCTTCATGTAGAACAGTATCTAAGCATATGATCCAAAAATTATTATTTTTTTTTGTGTCTAGTTTTTTTGTTACAATGTCATAGTTATTAATCAGTTCATTAGACCAAGATCTACCCTTAACAAATCTACAAATCTATCCTGTGATTTCTGTGTAACTCCATTCCTGTCAATTTGATCCTGCAGTACTTCTTTAACCAATTTCTACTTTCTCTTTTCACTTATTTTACTTCTTATTTTTCCTAGAACAAGTTACGCTTACAAGTCTGTAAATAATTGCTTCACCTTTTGATCCCCCTTTGTGAATAGGAGAGACATTTTAACATCGGAAATCTATAGGGGTCTCCTGTGAAACCAAAGATATTCACATAATTATGGCTAAAGGTTTGCTTACCTCTTTTGTTTCTTTTAATATAATTAAATACTTTCTTTCAACCCCAGATGTCTTATTTACTTTTAGGTTTAACAATTTCCCCTCCACCTTCTCAGCTGACACAAAAAGTTGGTATAGTGTTGGTATCTCGGTCCCTAATAACTTTTTTTCTTGTGAATATAAATGCAAAATATTTAATTTGTCGACGCCATGAACAGGATGTGTGATAACATTCAAGTCTAGTGGACCAATGTAGTTCCTTTCCTTCTAGTATTAACATAAGCAAAGAATATTTTGCTTCTTTTCTTTGCATTTTTTGCCAAAGACTTCTCATAACCTGCTTTAGCTTTTTACCCTTGGTGACTTGATTGCAGAATAATTTGTGCTTACTGTAGATTTATGTGACCTCTGCTAATTTATAATTATGCCATGCACTTTTATTCCCTGCCACTGGTCTCATCAGTTGATTGACATCCATTTAGGTCTAAATCTTGAACATTAATTCTTAGTTGGTATAAAGAGCTTAGTAGCTTCAATGATTACTTTCCTGAGTGCTCCCCATTTCGAATCTCCAGTTGGTAACTTCATCATTTGGTCCCATTGAAAGGTATTTAAAAACTATCTAAGAACATTATTGGTACCTTAATAAAATCATAGCTGCCAGCTCTCCTTTACAACTGAGAATCCACTTTTTTTTTACTTGATTTGACATTTTTCCATCTCACCATTGTGATGTGTCAGTGCAAAGAATTTCTCCATCTTTTACTAAAAATGCTTGGCTAATATAAAGAAAGCCTGCACTAGAAGCATGCAAAAGTTCGATGAAATTTACCAGTAAAAGTACTTTACCATAATGGCATTTGTATTGTTGCTCACTCGGTAAACAGACGGTGGGTGTTATCAGTCTGGAGTAGAAGCTGAATCCCACGGGAGATTTAAACCTTCCCAAAGTAACCTGCCCTTTTTTATTTAGAATCACTAATTGAATCACAAACAGAGTCATATTGGAAGTTCTGGCATCGTAAAAAATGTTTGTAACGTAGCAGTAAACTTTTTCGACGTTTGCCATGCTTCTCGTGTGCACTTCCTTTGCCTGTTTTTTTTTCCTTAATAAACAATTTATCCACTAGTCCACCAGTGATTCTAAATAAAAAAGGTCAGGTTATTCCTTCCACTTCAGGAGGGTTTCAATGTCCCATGGGATTCAATTTCTACTCCTGACCGATAACACTCACTGTACGTTTACTGAGCAAGCAACAATACAAATGCCATTATGGCAAAGTACTTTTACTGGTAAATTTCATCGAACTTTTGTGTACTTCTCGTACACGTTTTTTTTTTTACCTTCGCCATATTCTTTTCTGTTCTTTTCTCAAAACATAATAAAACTACATTAAAATTGAATTTTTTTTTTTAATTTTGCAAATTAACAAATTTGGCTGTCAGGCATGTGTGCTGTGGTCTATAGATTGCAGAATAAAAATCAGCAATAATAGAATTCTTTGCTGTAATGTTCAGTTATTTCTTAGTACAGTCAGTCCCCATATAGCATGGTAGTCGTGTTCATGAAACCCCCATGCAGTGCAAAATTGTACACTAAAAATAACAGGCCTTATGGGAAGATTGAATACACATTTGTAACCAGAACATTACCAAATGCAATAAATAATCATAATAAAATACTTACATATAGGTAACCCCCATATAACACGGTACTTCTACAACAAGGTTTCGCTCTAACACAGTTTGAGAATTGTGGGAATATCTCGCATAACACGGTATTTTCAAGCTTTTGTGCTAGGAAAACCCTGCTAAACAACTAAACATTGAAAATTACATCTAACAATGATGTTAGATGTAATTTTCAATGTTTCTATTCCTTTTTTGTGAATCCCTGCTGTTGACTCACTAGTTGTTATCTCCTTCATGGTATTTTCCTAAAGTACAATTCTGGAAGTCACTACCATAAAACAATAAAAACAATTTGCACTTTCCTGTTTATTGGTCTTTTCTGTTAGTGTAATCAATTATAAATGGGTAGTAAACTCAATCTTCTTGCATTTGCTATAGTACTGATAGCTGGAATTCTGTGGGTTTTCACGTTAATATGGTGAAAAGTGTTTCCCTTTCCATGAAATATTCAATCATATAAAAAACATAAATAAATTTTCAGAAACTCATTACTCTGTATCGTGATTGTTGCAACTTGTGCACGCCATGTTCTTTGTTATTAATCTTATCATTTTTGCTGTTTTAATTTTACAATAAAAAAAAAAGTCAGTGACAGAAATATCAATTAGTATGTACATATTAATTAAGCTATATATATATGTAAGCACAAATTTATTTTTATTTTGCTAACTGGAAAATATTCTTCCGAATTGCATGTATCATTTAAAGTGGGGGTCCACTGTATTTTGTTGGAAAATCCCTGGGTTAGGTTCTGTGCTATTGAACTTGTGCTTGTTTGAGACCATAAAAAATAATTGTGACTTCGAAGAGTGCAGTTCGTGACTGTAGTGGATGCTGCAGAAGAGATTGCGCTTAGCAGCGATGAAGAGGAAGAAAATTAAATGAACATACATTATCTAACATATAAGTATCACAGTTTGTAAGGCAAGACATTTGTTCAGTTCTTACTATTTAAGTTACTACTATTATAAAAACAATAGTTAAAATATTAGGTTATTACTACTTTAAAAATTAAGTTTCCCATAGTTATAAAAAAATATAAATAAATTTTCAGAAACTCATTACTCTGTATCTCACTTGTGCGTATCGTGTTTTGAAACTTGTGCGAGCCGTGTTCTTTGTTTTTAATTGCTTATCATTTTTACTGTTTTAATTTTACAACAAAAAAAAAAAGTCAGTGAACAGAAATATCAATTAGTATGTACATATTACATATAATATCGGTGTTTAGAATCACCATAGATAACTCTTAATAAACTACAAAGTAGTTGTTGTAGGCATCATTTGCTCTTTCTCATATTGTGCTCTGCCTTCACGACGAGTTGCCATGATATTGCACTACTTCGAATACGTAACTCTTCACTAAAAGAGAAGACTGTTGTTACTTATTCTCAGTTGAGTACCACCACCCAGACAGCACTGTTTCACGGCTATTGGCCGATCATCAGTGGGTGGGCAGGTACCCTGGTATTGCAGACATGACGACCCAGTTGTGAAGTTAATCACACAATATGAGAGATGCCAAGAGGTGTAGATGTCAATATTTAAAATAAATAAATGCACAAGGCATAATACTTTAAGAGTTTGGTATCTATATAATATCGGTGTTTAGAATCACCATAGATAACTCTTAATAAACTACAAAGTAGTTGTTGTAGGCATCATTTGCTCTTTCTCATATTGTGCTCTGCCTTCACGACGATCGGCCCACTGATGATCGGCCAATAGCCGTGAAACAGTGCTGTCTGGGTGGTGGTACTCAACTGAGAATAAGTAACAACAGTCTTCTCTTTTAGTGAAGAGTTACTTATTCGAAGTAGTGCAATATCATGGCAACTCGTCGTGAAGGCAGAGCACAATATGAGAAAGAGCAAATGATGCCTACAACAACTACTTTGTAGTTTATTAAGAGTTATCTATGGTGATTCTAAACACCGATATTATATAGATACCAAACTCTTAAAGTATTATGCCTTGTGCATTTATTTATTTTAAAAAGTACATATTACAGTAGGTATTAATTAAGCAATGTATGTAAGCATAAATTTATTTTTATTTTGCTAACTGGAAAATATTCTTCCGATTTTCACATATCATTTAAAGCAGGGATCCACTGTATTTTGTTAGGAGATCCTTGGGTTAGGTTCTGTGCTATTGAACTTCTGCTTGTTTGAGACCATAAAAAATAATTGTGACTTCGAAGAGTGCAGTTCATGACTTTTAAAGAGAGCAGATGGTACACAAAATCTAGATGCTGCAGAAGAGATTGTGCTTAGCAGCAATGAAGAGGAAGAAAATTAAATGAGCATACATTATCTCACATATAAGTATCACAGTTTGTAAGGTAAGTTTTTTTTTTTTTTTTTTTTCAGTTATTACCAGTGCTTTTTTTGTAAAAAAAATAGGTGCCGGTACTCATTCTTTGCTATCAGGAAAAATTGAAAATTAAAAGGATATGAAAAGTACTCTAAAATTTCTTTTTTCCTGATAGTTACTTTCGTAGTAATGTTTTTGGAATAAGAACAACAAATATAGTATATTAACACAGTTTATTAAGTATAAATTTATTATTCAAGTATATATAGAAAAATAAGTAAAATGTGAATAAAATAAGTAAATAAATCGGTCAACTACTGAGTGCTGGGCACTCAGGATGACACGAATTGTCATTAGTGTAGTATCTCAAAAAGAGAACTTTATGGAAACTGAAAAAAGGTTTCTAGTACCCCGGCTTGGCCTAAAACTGGGGATCTAACAAAAACATTTGTCTATTTGAGTCTTTCCAATTGTTGTGAATACCAAGGGTAGGAGAAGCGACTCCGACTTCTTCCTGCAGAAGCATTAGTCTTGGGGGAGAAGCGACTGGCAGGTGAGGCCCCTACAAGACTCTGTGCAGGTGCCTCCCCACCACCGCCGCCTCAAAACTGGCTCTCTGAGTACCTCCTTGCCGGGACAACCCCAGCTTTGAAAATTGTTAAAATATACTTCTTGTCACAAAATTTAGAAATGACCTTTATAGAATTATTAACTAACTATTTAGCAACCTTTTTGTCACTAAAAGGAGAGTTACTTAGTAAAAAGAAGCACGCTATTGAAGTTCAATAAATTGAAGTGCAACAAAAAAAAAGATTTTGAACTAATTTTAACACAAAAATAGATAGATTTCAATTGCAATAGTTTTCCCTTGATAAGCATCGAATAACGCATGGTTAATGTGATTTTTAAATTTTTAGCTCCATTAGTGACGGAAATAGAGGGGGGGACACGAAAATTACTTACATTTTCCTGTCTGACGCCGCCATTTTTAATTTTTTAAATATTTAAAATTATATTTTAAACATACTCGTTGAGCTCTTTCCAATGGTGTAACTATAGGTTGTCGACAACATTTTTATCCCCCCCACATTTTAACCCCCCTCCATTTCTCAGGCAAATTTTTGTCAACAATGATCAATATGATGTCATGTTGGCCCACTTGATGTGCAAACCCATGCAAAATTTCTAGTCAATAGGTTGAATGGTTCCAGAGATACAATGCTGTGACAGATGGATGGACAGGCAGACAACCGAGTGACATTTTAAGGGTCCTTCATTAAACTATGGCCCCTAAAAATAATAAGTAAAAATAAATTACATAACTAAAAATAATTTTATAATAAAGTTTTTTTAGAATATTCCAAATTTTTATTAAGTTCTCATCCGACCCCCTATTCCGACTTCTTTTCTTCCTCTTTGTGTGTCTCTTGCTGAATGAACTTTCCGAAGCAGCCACGAATCGACATATTTTGCTGGATCGAAGCGGACCAGCGGTGGGCCTATAAATTTTAAGAAACAGTAGTGAAGAAACTGTTTTTGTCATCAACAAAGCTCTGGTTGGGCTGGTGATCGGATTCATTTGTGAAAATCCTCATTCACATTCACTCGATGAAATTGGTATCATACTCAGAGTGTCCATGAAATTCTTCAATTAGGTACCCCTGAAATCCACGAATCGCATTTAACTGTAACCTACCTGACAATTTTCTAACTTCATTTTCACCAAATGCCAACAATTCGTGCTTAGAAGGTTTAATGCCTTCGTTGTCCTCGTTTTTCTTGTCATCGGTATTGTCACTAGTTCTTAAATTTGAATTTTTTTTTTCTGAAAATGTCAGTGTCATTCGGATATTCAGGTACTGTGGCTATGTAAACAGAGATAGGGAAAATTTACGGAGAAATGTGGATAACGCACTTCAGCGAAACAACAGATGATTATTTGTCGGGGTAAAAGAAATTACTCCCTCCTAATTCTCGAACGGAGCGCTTACAGTTGATTCACGAAGATGTCTAACCTACGGTCCGCGAGGAAAGCGAACTAAAACAGCATTTTAAATTTTGTTAATTATGAAAAAAATTCTCATTAAATGTTTTGTTCAGTAAATGTAATTGTGTATTGTACTTAATAAAATTTTTGAATATTTTCAATTTTACTTTTACATGCAACAGGATGTGGAAAATGTAACACACTAAAGAAATCTAACTTTGAATTTTTTTGAATATGACACCTGTACGAGAAAAGGTTGGACACCACTGCAGTAGAAGGTGGGCCAGAGCCCATTGGGAATACACCTTGATCTGCTAACTGTTGAGCAGAGTAACTTCTCCATACGCGGTACAGGTGGTCGGATAGGTTTTACCAGGTACCACTAAATTATAGAATGGTAATCCCTTTAGCTCTCTTAATTCGCTCAGCAGAATTAATTGCCTAAATTGCCTGAAGGTCAGAAATGCGAACAGTGCGTACTGAGTTAATTCTCTCCTAATCCGTTAACTATATGAAAATTTTCTCGCTCAACAGAAACTATTTTAAATGTAACTTCCAAGGGGAATTCAAAATAATTAAACAGAGGTCCGACTGAGCAATTTAGAATTATAGAAATGGTTATACAGTTTTATATAGAAAATATCTTAACAATAGACAGTGAAAAATGTAAATTTAGGTAATTTTAAGCTTATTTGAATAGTAGATAAACATGTAAAAAAAATGTACGGAATATTACAAATTTCGAAGTGCACTGCATCCAAATGTCACACGTCACTGTTAATAAAGGTGCCGGTACGCCTTACCATTGCGTACCGTCACAAAAAGAGCACTGGTTATTACCATTTAAGTTACTACTATTATAAAAATAAAGTTAAAATATTAGGTTATTACTATTATAAAAATTAAGTTTCTGATAGTTATAAAAAAAAAAAAAAAGGCGTATTTTTGTTAGCTTTTGGAGCGTAACCCCCCTTTTTGTACTGGTTCTTAGTCCCATATAACACGGTTTCGCATTACACAAGATTTTGTAGGAACCAAACTACCGTGTTATACGAGGGTTGCCTGTATTTTATTATGATTTTAATGTAATAAAATATTTCTAATGCTTTTGTTTTTATCGTAAGCAAACTTGTTCCTGATCTCTTTGTTTGATCTTCTATCCAAACAGATAACAGACGTATCATCTCTTCCAGTTCTTTGTGTCTTGATATAATGTCTTTTGTTACACTTTGAGTTGTTCCTGCTATAAAAGTTGCCTTTTATTTTCTCTGCAGTCTTTCTAATTGTTCTGAGTGGTCAGGTTATGTTATTTCCTAACCTAACTTTAAGGTTAAGTTAGGAAATAAGGTTTCCTAACTTTGTCACGTTGACATGTCAATCAGTATATCGTTCTCGACTTCTAGTGCCACTACCGATAACATGCACCGAGAATGCAGGGAGAAAATGTGGTAGCAACAAACCAGTTTGTCCGGCAAGGTACCCGTAGTTTGCCATGGATCTCAGGTTGGCTTTCTTTACATTAGCCACTTTTCTTTTTCTCTCTGAACTTGCAGTATCTTCACCAGCACACTTCCTTTTCACACCGTTTTCAAATATTTTACTTAATTTTAGGGGATAAAGCACAATTGCAGTATAAAAAGAACAAAAATGATGCACACAAACAAAGCAGTGTAGCAACTGAATAAACACCACAGTAAGTGTTGCATTCAGCTGTTGTGATTCCTCCGCATTTGACTGCCATTTCTTGTAAATGCAAAGCCGAATCATGCATAAGCGAATTTGGTTCGTGTTATATGTGACATCGCTCTCCTATTTATAAATCATGTATGATCGAATTCGTGTAGTGTAAACACATATTATACGAGAACTGACTGTACTTATGAGTATGAAGCTAATTAGTCTTTCAATAAGATGCCAAAGAAATACTATGTAAAATTTCATAATGCATTTATGCAAGATTTTCTGTGCATTGCCCACCTCAAAAATATTTAACACATTTCCTTGTGTACTACATGTAGATGTGATTTATCAGTTTTAATTTGCAGAAGATATGATATAATCTGACATTTCAAAATAAATAAGCATTAGTGGCAGCTTGAAGTGAACAGAAAGAAATACAAAAACAGATGTTGCACTTCATGGTGACAGTAATATCATATATGCTGATTATTTATTTGCATCATCATCTGAGTTATAGATGAGTGATAGTACAGGCACTTTGTTCAGAAATATCATACCAAATAGCAAAAAAAAAAAAAAAAAAAAAAGGGATTAATCAATTTGATTCTTGGCTATATTGTGGAGAAGTTTTGTAATAATAATAATAAAATGATAAAAAAATTATAAAATTGAAACAAGCTTGCTTGCCCTCGGTACCAGCATTGAAGGAACTCTACAGGGTACAACATTGGGCAACTTATTATTATGACTTTTTCTCCTTATGGGATTTTTTCCACCCCTGACAGGTACTGGTACCAAGTGCATCTGGTAGTTGGTTTTGTCTGGTTACTGTTATTATTACTGTTGGTTGAGGAACTCTCTAAGACTACCTACAGGTGTTCAGGATCATAGTTTTGTGGAGTTCCATGTAAGTGTTCTCTGGGAGGCCTATTGCTGCTAGGTTCTTATGGAGGCTCTTTCTGATGGTTGACACAGTGAACAAGATTGTTATTACTTGTTTCACGTGCCACATTTCTTTGACTTCCTGCCTTGGGTCTGTGTTTCGTTCCTTGTAGGATTTTTGGAGGTTGCTGGTGTTGGGCATCACTATGTTGATCAGGTAGGTAGCCCTTTCTTTCTTGTCGTTGAGGGTTATGTCTGGTCTGTTGTGCAGAACTGTCTTGTCCATTATTATGACACGGTCCCAATATAGTTTGTGAGTAGGAGTTTCTAGCACAGCCTGGGTTTTGTACTTGTAATATGGTACACTTTCTTTGATTAACTGGTATTTTTGCACTAGCTTCTCCTGATGACTTGGTTATGTCTACGAATGTACTCCATCTGGATGATCATCCTGCAGTGATGTGTTGGATTGCTTCTGGGGCTAGGTGGCATTGTTGACATGTTCCTGGTGTTAATTACTTGGTCTTGAATAGCATGCATGAATCCTTCACACTCAGAGAAGAGCTTCCTGCTCATGAGCCATGTGTTGGAAACTATCTTATCTATATCACCTTGATGAAGGCCATTGTAGTATTTGCCAAGGGGTGCCTTCTTTACCCCTCTTCCTGTCTTTGTTTCTTCTGTCTGTGTGAGTAGAGTCTCCTTGCTGAGGTTGAATGGCATGTGCCATTTGTCTGTCTTTCTTGTGGCTTGGTAGATTGGCACTATGTTTTTCCTGCAAATAATCCCTCAGGTTCTCAGTCACACCCTTCTGTTGATCATTGAGGTCTGTCAAATCCCTCCCTTCTTCTTCTTTCTAGGCTATGGTCAGTCTCTTGATGGCTGACTTCGGATGGTGGTGGCGGCTCTTGGTCATCATTATCCTGAGTCGATCTCATAATCTCCTCCAACTGGGCATTGATCCAGTCTATGATCCCAAAGGAGTATGTTAATACTGGGACAGCATAAGTATTTATGTTCTGACCATGTTCCTGCCATTCAGCTTTGTTTTTAGCAGGCTCCTCAATCAGGCAGGCCTTGATCTCCTTGTGTTCTAACTGATGAGCCTGCCTCATCACTAGATATTTGTAGGTCTCTCCCTCTGTCATGGCTTCAATCTTTTCACTGGTCTTCAGGTGGTAGTTTAAGTTGACTGGATTCCTCTGATGCAATCCATGGGTCCTGCATTTGTCTAGGCCAATTTTCTTCCTGATATCAACTGAACTCTTCAGCAATCCTGAGCAGCTGTTGAAGTTGATTCTTAGTTACTTTAGTGTTTGATGTCATTCGTATGCATCAGGTGAGAGAGAGGGTGTACAGATTCTTCCTCCCTTCTTTTAGATATATATTCTTACTTGCTGTTGTTGAGCATGGTGGGTAGTGGGTTGAGCACTAGACAGAACTATAGTTGACTTAAGGCATCTCCCTGGAAGATTCCTCTTCTAATGTGGATCGGTCTGGTCACGATGTTCTTGACCTTGATAGTGGTCCTCCTCTTTGCAATAGTTGCTTCTAGGAAAGTATCAGGTTGACTTTGTAGATCTTCAGTGTCTCTATCAGCCTGTATGGAGTAAATGGCCTTGCAGTAGTTGATGTAGTTGTGTACAGGTTGCAGTGCTTATTATCATCTCTTTCTTCTCCTAATGGGTTTTTTCTTATCCTACATTAGACACTGATACCAAGTGTGTGTGGAGTGGTCATTATGTCCTAACTATTATTAGTTGAGGAACTCTCTGACTATTCTACAGATGTTCAGCAATGTGGCTTTCTGGAGTTTCATGTATTCTGTGCAAGGCCCATTCCTGCTAGGTTCTTATGGAGGCTCTTTGGCACCATGCCAGTGGTTGACATGATGATTGAGATACCCATTGTTCCATATGCCACATTTCTTTGACTTCCTGTCTTCCTGATGTACTTCCTGATGGTCTGTGTACTTCCTGATCTTTTCCTTGTAGGTTTTCTGTAGGTTGCTAGTGTTGGGCACTGCTATATCAATCAGGTAAGTAGTCATTTCATTCTTGTTGATGATAGTTGTGTCTGGTCTGTTGTGCAGGATCATCTTATCTTATCTTATCTTATCTATTATTATGGTGCAGTTCCAGTATAGTTTGTGATTGGGGAATCTCTAGTATGGCCTGGAGTTTGTACTTGTAATATTTTACACTTTTTTTTGATCAATTGTTATTTTTGTGCTAGTATCCTGATTGCCTGGTCATGTCTATGTTCAGGGTGATATTCCATCTGGGTGATAACCCTGTATCCCGTGGTGATGTACTGTATTGTTTCTGGGGGCAGGTGGCATCATAAAATATGTGTCATCTGTCACTTTGCAATGTATTTCCTGTGGTTCGTCGTGTTTATAACCTGATTTTGGATGGCAAGCATGAATTTGTAGGTCTTGGGGTAGAGCCTCCCAATCATGAGCTGTGCATTCAGTGCCATGTTATCTAAATAGTACAGGTTACTCTGCTTATTATCATTATATTGAAAACTTAAATAAGTTCAAGGCAAGCATTTGGAGTGAATGGATGGGTGAAATGGGAATTTTTTTTATATATATATATATATATATATTTTTTTTATTTGGCTGATGCTATATAATATATAAGCTTGCTTTCTTGCATCATATACCTCTACTAATGCTAATGCTAATTATTAATATTATTATTGTTAGTAGTGGTATTACAGGCAAATGATTCACAAAAGCAAGCTTTATACAGTCAGCAAAAAAAAAAATAAAAAAAAAGTATGCACACACACACTACCCACCTCATCTGCCGTCCCCTCTAATAATGTGTCCAATTATTCTTTAAATTTATTCAAACTATCCACTTCCAAAACACCAGATAGTAGTTTATTTGAATTATCAGTTACTCTCTGGGCATCCTTTTTCAAATTTCTGTTCATTAGTTGATGTTACTTTGTATTCGTTGTTTGAGAAAGAGTTAGAATACAACTTATCAAGGCGCCTCCGTAGCCAGGTGGGCAGGAGCAGCAGCACACGCTTCTTGATTAGACCGGGGTTCGAGCCCGTGACTGCCAAATACGGAGGATGCGGAAAGGTCAGGGAATATCACCGCATATCCCCGGAGCAATATGGCCTTAGTTGCTAATGCTCCTAAAAACCAAATAACAACGTAACAACAATAACTTATCAAGTTAGCTCAATCTATTCAGAGATTTGAACACTTCATGTGATCCCCTTGCAGGAGATCAGATTGAGGTGTTTAAGGCTTCAAGGTACCTAGAGACTAGACACCTTGGAAGGCAGTCTTGAGACTGAGACACCTTCTCAAGACTTGGATGGTGTTTTGAGACATGCTGCAAGGTGTCTCGTCTCTAGGTGCTGTAATTTGCAGAGCTGAATCCTTTCCTGTTAAGAGCATACTTTTGTTCCCCTCAGTCTCGTGCTATTCTTTGCACCAACTCCAACAGATCCACATCCTTCTGCAAGTGACTCTTCCAAACCTGTTGAGGCCACACCTTGAATACTGTATGCAGTACTCAAGATATGGCCTATTAATTGCCTTATACAATGTGATAATGATCTCCTTGTGCCTGCTGGCAAATTTACTTTATGTCATTGACAGAATCCTGTTAATTGCTCTAGCAGCCTATTTGCACTGCTCAGAGAACTTCATGTCAGAATGTACCATTACCCATAGGTTTCTTTCATTCTCTACAATCTTGAGTGTGATACCACTTACTTGCCAAGTTATTCTGGAATTACTGCTGCCCATATGCAATTCGTTGCATTAACCTGTGTTAAATTTGAGTTGCCATTTCTCAGCCCATCTGCCTAACTTCTATGAAGTCTTGCTGCAGCAGAATGTCTTGATTATTTCATTAACCACCCTGCCAACCTTTGTATCATCTGTAAACTTAAACAATAAGCTTGATATGCCTTCATTAGTATCATTAATAAATACTGTAAATAGTTTGGGGTCTAGCACTGAACCATGAGGGACCTCACCGATAGCATTAATCCACAAAGGAGAGCAGTGTCTATTTATAATCACCCTCTGTCTTCTGCCACTCACCCATCCCATTATCCTTAGCAATAACCTTCCCTTAATATCACACTGCTTCAATATTTATAGCAATAACAATCATTTGTGTGAAACAGTTTCAAAAGCTCTACTTTAAATCTAAATATATGACATCAAAATTATTATTTGCATCCAGTTCCGTTGTTACTATATCATAGTAGCTAATGAGATTGGTCAGACAGGATTCCCCCCCCCCCCAACAGATTCATACTATGATTCCTGAATAATTCCCTTCAGGTTTAGATGAACCAGTAATACTTCTTTAACCACTGATTCTATTATATTTTCTGTAATTCCTAATGCCACCCTTTGATTCCCTTTGTGAATAGGAAACACATTTGTGCACTTCCAAACTATAAGAACCTCTGAGTCCAAGCATGATCTCATAATTATGGTAAATGATATGCTTAACTCTTTTGTGACTTCTTTTAATATAAATGGATGGTTCCCATCAGTCTCAGGTCCTTATTTACTTTTTTATTTTTAATTGTTTATTTACTTTTTTTTTTTACTGAAGCTGTCCTTTATAACTTCACAGATGTATTTGAGAGTTGTTTGGGATAATTTTTATTCATGGTTTCTAGTCAGTCAGTTGATCCAAAAAAGTTATTGGATTATGATGTTGCATCATTAAGAGACAGACAGGTTTACAATCTCCTCAGTTATTCACACAATTCTTATTTTCATTAGGAACAGTATGATTTGAATTTAGTAGTGTAAATACACTGCTTATTCTCATATTTTGATTTAAGTTATTGATTAGGTTCTTTTTACTGTAGTCAGTGTATTTCTAGTAGTGATGGAGATTATTTTGGTTTATGGTGACCATCCTTATTTCGTTTTGCTCCCCCCCACCCCACACACACACAGAAACTTATGACTGTTTTTGTATTACAAAAAATTCATAAACAAATTTTATGGAAAATATATTTAAGGAACTGATTATTCCAAACAAATTAATATCAGCTATCACTGGTGGTTACTAGATACCCTGCTGTTGCCATCATGTTGCTCTTATATTATACTATGGGACTCTGTTTGCTGCTTATCAACCTCTAGTTCCCTAATGTAATGAATGCATTTTGAACCTTGATAAATGATTTGCAGCAAATTTTGCATTTGGTGTAGGTTGATGAAATAATAATTGAAAGATAAATTGAAATTAAATGATAAATTGTGCCTTGAAAAAGTAAAAATGTATGAAACCTATTTATTACCCTGCATTCATATTGCTGATAACTTATTTGAATACAATACTGCAAATTGTATTGCTTTCCATGAGATCTTTGGCATCTGTAATTTTAAAATTTTAATTTCAGTGCCAGCTATAGTTCTTCATCAAGCCAGAGCTGTATAGAGCAGTTCATTCTGATCAGTGCAAAGACCAGGGGTAAACATCCTTATTATAAACTGTTTTCAGTTGAGAAAAAAAGGTAAACTGTGACCATCCCTTGTTTTCAGTATCATACAGAAAATTATGACAAAGTTGCCCTGTTTCTTGCCAGTTGAGGTCATATGATAAATGATCAGTTTGTCCACTTTACATATAGATATTTTCCAAAGAGGCTGTTAAGATATTTGCTATGAAATATCTGTTGTTACAGATATTTGGTATCAACATCACAATAGAGCCTATTTTCAATTTTGGTTCATTGTAGTCTATACAAAGACTATAATGAACCAAGTCTATGAAAAGGCTAGAATGAACCAAGTTTCACATTTCACTTGCTGCCACTTTGTGGTATTAAGTGAAATCTGAAGTGGAAGGTACTTGTTTGGACAATTTCAGGTTGTTAATAATAACTCATCATTTATCTCTTCCATCCTTGAAACCATGCCCATGTCTCAGTATTTGTAACTCATGCACTAGAAAATTTTAACATACAGTGGTATATACATATGGGTGTTTCAAAAGTACGTGCAAAAAATTCTGAGATGTAGTCGAGGGTCTAAATTTAAAAAAAAAAACGTATATAAAAATAGTCATGAAATGTGTCTAATCTGAATAATTAGATTTATGACCATCTTAATGTATGCAATGCATTATATTCTAGGCATATTAGCAAATAATAATTCATGCTTTATAACAAAAAAGAACAAAAATCAATGACTTTTCTGTGTGAACCAAGAAAATTTAGTATCTGCAGATCTGCCACATTGCCCATTCATTTCTCCAACCAGCACATGGCAATAAATGTAATGTCCAGTGCTTCAGCTACAATATGCAGTATATGGATATCCTATGTGATACTTATGAAAAAAATAAGCAATAATTGTTGAATTTCTATCGGTCCAATTTTAATGAGATTTGGAACAGCTCAAAAACTCATTCTAAAAGAGCAAAATATAAAATTTCATGAAAATCTGACCACTGGGAATAGAGTTATTTACATGCAGATAGTTGGACAAAGAAATATAATTGCTGAGTTTCTGTTGGTCTGATTTTAATGGAATTTGGGATGGCTCAACAAATCTTTTTAAAAGGTCCAAATATAAACTTTCATGAATATCCATCCATTATTAGTCAAGTTGTTACATATGGATGGACAAATGGAATGGTGAAGACAATGGGTACATTATGCATATGTGCTAATGCACCCAAAAATGGCTACAGAGCTTTTAATGGTAAAAAATTATTAAAATAAAAGGATTGTAAATAAACAAAATTAAACAAACACATACCTAGTAAATTTTTTTATATTACACCTATCTCTGCTTATTCTAATTTATTTTTCTATTATTTTTTACTATTCAAAACACCATGGCTGTTTTTAAAATTCAAGCAGTCACTCTGTAACATGTTCAGAAATGGACATGTTTATGCTACTTTTTTCATTATATTGGACATTCCAGAATTTTTTATTGTTGTGTACGTTTGAATTAATTATTACTATTCAGATTTTATGAATTCTAAATTTAAATTTTACCTAATTAGCCAACTTTTTTCCTCTTCAGTGGGAAAGCTATTCTCCATTTCTGATTTAGTCTAAAAACAACATCAGTGTACTTCTGAAATGAACATAAATCAATTTTATTTGAAGAAAATAAATAATAAACAATGGTTGTCTCTATTGGCTCTTCAGTACATATTTGGCTGTGTATTATAGATAGCTATTCAATGGAAATTGTGTCACATCTCATGCTACAATCATTTTGCTTTTTTTTTTTTGTTTATCTTCAAATAAAATCAGTTTACATTCATTTTGTACACTATATTTTTAGATTGAACCAAGGAACAACTTTCCCATTTGGAAAAAAAGCAGTTGATTGAGCAGAATTTAAATTTAGAACTTGTAAAATATCATTATTATTATTAGCCATATGGTGCAAGGAAGCCTAAGGCTTATGCTGCACCAGCTAAAAAAATTCCCCAGTTACCCTGAGAGAGAGAGAGAGAGAGAGAGAGAGAGAGAGAGAGAGAGAGAGAGAGAGAGAGAGAGAGAGAGAGAGAGGAATCACCAAGAGAAGAATGATAATATCCAGCTCAGGACCTTGGGTGCCCCAAGCCCATACTCACCAGATGTAAGCCCCTGGGGTCACATTAGTCTGATTTTATCATCAAATTTAAAAGATTTTGGTCAGATATGACAAAAAAGATCATATGATAAACCTGAGCCTAAAAATAAGTGAGATAAAAACCCTGGTGCCTTTTAAGGCTTTTAATTGAAACACATATATGATAATTATTTAAATACAGAATATAAAATATAAAAATGTGTGCGTGTAGATATCATATATTTTGTTTGGTTAGAACTGCCTTGTCATGAAATTACCCTTTTAGAATATAAAAATGCTCTTCTAAACTATCAGAATATAACTGCTCAGTGACAGCTGCTGATACACAGAGTGGTGTGGTATTTGCTCAACGATCTTAGCAGTTGTCCTACATAACTATCTTTCTGTTGACCATATTCAAATATCTTTCATAAATTACTGACAGTTTATCTATTCATTGTGACTGCATACAAATTGAATTTTTAAGGGCAGCTCGATTTTAAGCACATTGGTTCAAAACGGGCCATGAATTTTTTTGTGGCAATATATGGGCCTCCCCTCCCCCATGACCTCCTTACTCTTGACCACACTTGCTAACCACTGAATTGGAGCCATCTCTGGTCCAGTGGTTACTCCATTACATATTATAATAATGTAGCTGCAACTCTCTGGATTTACAATGAAGAATCTGTCTTTTTTACCCAATTTGATCCCATCTCTGTTTCAATCAGAATATGGTTGTTTACAAATAGTATCTTTGTCTTTTTGTAAAAACAGTTTTTATCTTCATCTTTTTTTTCTTTTCATAAAAAAATAGTAAAACTGTATTAAAATTGGAATTTTTAAAATTTTTTTAATATTTGCTTATCAAAATTTTGCTTTTTTTTTCGATTTGCTTCTTTTCATTAGCAAATTGGCGGTCAAGTGTACTAGTCTATATTGCAAAATAGAAATGAATGATAATAACCTTGTTCTCTGTTATGTGTGACCATTTCATTGTTCTTTGTTCTTGTGTGGTGTAAAGCTAATCAACATTGTCTTTCAGAATGATGCCAAAGAAATGCAGTCAAAATTTCAGAAGACACGTATGCAAGATGTTTCCATGTATAGTAACATCTGTATTGTGTACTGCACATAAATGTGATTTTTCAACTGCAAGAAGCAGGAAATGTGATGTAATCAGACTTTTGCGAATAAATAAGCATAAAGACAGCGTGCAGTTCATAGAAAGAAATCCAAAAACAGATGTAGCATTTCATATGATTATGATGATGTCATATGAGCTGAATGTTTATTTATATCTTTTGCCATAGAACATAATTCCCTTAGCTGTGCTGATCATGCAGACACATTTGTTCAGAAATGTTTCTGAGAGTGGAATAACAAAAAAAAAAAAAAAAAACAATAGGCATTGTTCATGGAATTGCAAGGATAGACAAAGAAAGATGGTGATAGCTCTGAACCATTTTTGATTGTTACAGATAGCAGTGATTGAAGTGATTCCAAGTTATCCCTGTGTGACCTTTACAAAAAAAAAAAGGAAAAAAAAGAGAAGAAACAAGTAAAATCAAAAGCAGCTTGCTCTCGGTGCCCATTACCCTATACTCTATAGCAGTGTTTCTCAACATTTTCATTGTTGCTGCACACTTTTCAAGATGCTAAAATTTTGCAGCACACTACAATCAGTATTACTCATATATATTTTATATATAATATATATATAAACATTATAAACATATATAAATAAAAATTATAAATATATATATATATATATTATGTGAGGTAAAAGTTAAGCAAAAGTAATAAAAATAAATAAATATGGCTATGTAGCTATCATTAGAGGCAGCAAATGCACATCCTCCACATGATGCCTAATTATATCTGATAATTAAAATAAATATGATATTTAAAATAAAAACATCAGCCAGTAGTACGGCAATAATACAGAGCGAAATGAAACACAAAATAATATAAAATAAACAAACAGGGAGGGGAACGTAGAGATAATAGGACCAAAAGGTAGTCGATAATCCCCTATATAATTTAGTCAATTAAGTCATTAAACCCAATTAATAAAAAAATGATGTAAATTTAAAATAATGCCAATTATAAATAATTTAGCGGTACCCTCCTCGAAGGTACCAGTTCCAAAAGACGTGAAATATCACCAAAAAAGGTTAAAGAAACTACCAAAAACTAAAATATCAAAATAATAGATCAAAATGATAGACTGACCATCATGCCCCATATCGACAGAGGACCACGAGGCCAATAATGGTCATGGAATCGCTGCATTTCAATCGTCATACAAATCATCGCAAAGGCAGAAATATCGAAGAACCAAACCACCCCTCCATTCTCCGATAGATCAACCAATGCAGAGGATTTGCATGGCGGTGGTCCTTATGCAGCGAAAAATAATCTATAGAACAGACAGCACTCTTGATCAGAGCCACACCACTGACATAATGCAAGCTTAACCAGCTTATATAATAGAAAGGAAAAGAAATAGATGGCGGCACAGGGATTATCGACTACCTTTTGGTCCTATTATCTCTACGTTCCCTTCCCTGTTTGTTTATTTTATATTATTTTGCGTTTCGTTTCGCTCTGTATTATTGCCGTACTACTGGCTGATGTTTTTATTTTAAATATCATATTTATTTTAATTATCAGATATATATATATATATATATATAAATGCCCTTGTTTATACTCCGGCACGACCACCAAGTCAGTGCAGTTTACAATAAATCAATCAATACAAATGTTAATCGTAATTGAACCACGGTCCACTCAAATAGCATGTGCTACTGCACTTGCACTCCTGACCACTTGGCTGTCATATATTCACAAACTGGAAGTTATTTCTGTTGGGTATATTTAATAATACACTTATTATTTGTTTTAAATGCCTTTAATGTTCTTTTTTTAATATACATGAATTGCATGAAATTTAAAAGAAAAGAAATTATTTAAAAGAATATACATGAAATTTAAAATAAAATGTATAAAAAAATTAACATAATTATATAAAAACAAAAAAATATACAATTATAACATTTTAATTAGTGAGACTGTTGGATTTGATGGGAGGCACACAGTTTTTTAATATGAGGATTTATTGTGGATAGGCTTACTCTCAGCCCCCTCTTCTACTGATGTTAGTCTCTCTCTCTTTTTGTTTAATCTCGTTTGAAACAGAAAAACCTGTTTTGTACAAGTAGGAAGTGGAAAACGGAATATTGTTCCCACATCTGGGGCGGTGCCCCCAAAACCTCCTTCAGGCTTCTAGATTCCATTCAGAAGAGGGCAATTAGGTTAATTAATGACTCATCTCTAACAGTCTCTCTCCATTTGCTCTCTCATAGATGTACTGTTTCTGCTGCATGATTTTCTACAGATACTTCCATGGGCACTGTTCTTCTGAATTGGCTTCTATAATTCCCACTCTCTCTTTCAAAACAGTCCAAACACGTGCCGCCACTAGCCAACATCTATTTACTGTTCAACTTCAAACTCACAGAACCAACTTTTCATCTTCCTCGTTTATTCATTCAACTGCCATTTTCTGGAACAACCTTCCTTCACACATATTTCCTGAAAATACAGGAAATATGTCTACAGAAGTTCAAGTCTAATGTCAACAAATGTCTTCTTTCGTCTTCTCAACTTTCAACCCAAGCACGGTACTAAGTACTATAGGTTCTAATACCTCTCGTGTTTGTGGTTTTCATAAAAAAAAAAAAAAAAAAAAAATCATAAAATTCTGATTGCTCCAGTGAAAAAAATATGAGAATTTCCTCACGCAACTCGTACATATGCATAAATATATTTCCTTTCGATAGCCACCGAACCACAGTATGCATTATTAAACAAAAATGATCAAACTCCAGTTCCTCACATAATTAATGGAGGCACTGGTTAAAGAAGCACTGCAGGATCATTTAGACAAGACTTCAGTTATAGCTCGGACACAGCATGGTTTTGTTATGGGGAAGTCTTGCCTGACCAATTTGATTGGATACTATGATGCAGTCACAAAAGTACTGGATGCAGGGAATAACTTTGATATTATATACTTGGATTTTGATACTGTTGCATATGGAAGACTGCTGCACAAATTGGAGCAGTGTGGCATTGGAGTCAAATTGCTGCTATGGATAAAGGGATGGTTGAGGGGGAGAAGACAAAGAGTGGTAATCAGTGGACACTGCTCATCGTGGACTAATGTTATTAGTGGAGTGCCTCAGGGTTCAGTGTTGGGTCCATTATTGTTTTCTGTATTTATAAATGATATTGGTGATGGTATATCAATCTTAATGCAAACAATACAAAGTTTGGCAGGGTTGTCAAGGACACTACTGACACTATGCTGCTGCAACAGGATCTGGAAAGGTTGAGCAGATGGGCTGAGAGGTGGCAAATGAAGTTTAACGTTGACAAATGTAAAGTACTACACATGGGAAACAGTAACCCCAGAGCAACGTATCAACTCTGTGGTACTACACTGACAGTGGTAGAGAATGAAAGGGACCTGGGGGTGGTTGTGCAGGCAGATATGAAGTTCTCTGAGCAGTGCAGACGGGCTGCAAGAGTAGCTCATGGTGTCTTGTGAATGATATACAGGAATTTTTCTAGCAGGGATAAGGAGATGATTATTCCTTTGTATAAGGCAATGATCAGGCCACACCTTGAGTACTGTATACAGATCTGGAGGCCTCATTTCAAGAAGGATGTAGAGCTGCTGGAATACAGAGAAGGGCAACAAGATTAATGAATGGAACAAAGGGTACTCTTACGAAGAAAGGCTTAAGTTTTGCAAATTACAATGTCTGGATACTAGGCACCAGTGAGGTGATCTGATAGAGGTGTATAAAGCCTTGAATGGTTTGAGCATGCTCAATGCTGATGGGATTCTTCCTCTTGCTCAGAATAATCACCTGAGAGGGCATAAATTCAAATTGAGGAAAGACAGATGTAGGATAGATGTGCGGAAATTTGCTTTTAGCCAGCGGGTAGGTGGTTGGTGGAACAGACTTCCATCCCTTGTCGTGGAAGTTAGCCTAAATAAATTTAAGGCCCAGCTGGACAGGTATTTTGAACAAACGGAGGGGTGAAGTGGAAGTGGGTTTTTTTTTTTTTTTTATTGGCTGATGCTGCATAAGCTTGCTTTCTTGCATCATATGCCTCTACTAATGCTAATTTTCCAAAAATATGTATTTTATGTGGTCTAATTTTGATATAATTGACTATTTAACCTCTTGATCAAGTACAAGTTATAAATCGGGTACGACTGTGTTCACTACTAGAACTTCTCTATGTATAAAACAGTGTGTTGTAATAATATTTGAATCGTGTCGTTTTACTAAGTTTGCAAATCCTTTTAGTGCTCCTGTCATCACAGGAGCACTGTTGGTACAAATGCCAATGCACGACTTCCATAATATACCACACTTTTATAAATAATTATCCATTACTTTGAAAATATCTTGTTGTTCTTTCAGTGAGTTCTTTACAACAACAACAAAAAAAAAGGTTAATAATTGTGTCGTTTTCGATTAACCTGACAAATGCTATTAACTGGGCTTTCCCCCTAATTATCTGTAGAATTATGTACCTCCAATGCAAAACAGTCACCCAAAATTATTAATATATTCAACAACTCTTGTTCTTCAGTGTCATGGGACATTTCTTTTATATGCCTGCTAATTGTGCTATTCGAAAGTGGTACTGTCATAATTTTTTTTTTTTAAGCTTCCTTTCCCAAAATACTTTTCACGATTACCTGACATGCTGGTAAAATCAGACTTTCTGCAATCAGGTGAGATTTCTTTTTTTTCTTTTTTTTCTTTGGTTCAGCTACTAAATAGCTGGCTTCTTGCGCTTTATCAGATATTTTAACCATATTATAAAATTCTGCACCTTGTTTTCTAGTAGAGGCCTGCAGTCTTTTAAAATATTCCATAGTTTTCAACAATTAGAAAAATGATGCTGCAATTTACTCGGCACCATTGATTCATTCGACAATTTTAAACCACATACCACACATAAAGGTTGAGGACAATCTTGGATACCAGTATAAGAAAATCCAATCACCAAATAATCATCATCATGCTTACGACAACATGTTTTCTTCTTTTTTGATGTTCATGGTTGCTCGTTTTTTGTTTTTGTCGTTTTCTCCAAGCGCATTGTTATCAAGTTGCCTCTTCTGATTTCTTTCACTAAATATTTATCAATCACTAATAATTTTTATAAAAAATTTAAGTTACTTCTAGAAACTAATACAGTTAATTGAAAATATCTCTTCTGTACGAATTAACTGATGAAGTTTTAGAGATAAACACACAAAAAGTACTTTTAAAACACAAAGGAAATTTCTTATTATGCTGCTTACAAGTTGTACTTCATTCGTAGTCCTTTTCTTTACACACATATATACAACTGCAAAATGCACTGCGGGGTGCCTGGGAGAGACCCTCAAGTGATAAGAATGGCCGAATAAAGGTGAACAATTCTAGTACTAGGAATCAAAAGGTGAATAAAAGTGAACAGATCTAGTACTAAGAATCAACAGGTGAATAAAGATCCAGTACAGATGAACAGATCTAGTACTAGGAATTAAACGTATGTCACATCAACCGCTGGAAAGAACTTGGATCAGTGCAGTGTAAATAAACAAATTTTTTATTTGAATTAATTTTTATTATAATACTTGTATTTATTAATTTTTTTTTATTTTCATTTTCCACGGCACACTTGAAGCACACTCACGCCACACAGGTTGAGAAACACTGTTCTATAGGATACAACATTGAGCGTCTTCCTCTGAATAACCAAAAAGGTATGTGGGATTCCTTCAAAAAACTGTCTGACACTTGGTATTGATAATGCACCTGTTATGGTTGACTAATAGGTTCTGACCTGTAATCTCATTAATTTGTTTGTTGGAAAGGGAACTGCATGCATTCCAGTAAAAGTGGATGTATATTTGATGGACATTAACAGCTATCTAGAAAGAAGTTGTAAAAAGACTTAAATAATTTCAGCTGATATATTCCACTGAAGTAAAAAGATTTTGAAGCAATAGTGTATGTGCCTGTTGTCTATCTTTAGTTAAAGATGTAACTACACTGACAGAATAGTGGCAACTTCAAATCTATTTAAAGAGGAGATAAAAGTGGTGAGAAAAGCCATGTTGAGCACTTTTTAGAGTTATTAAATTAAAAAGTATAACAAGCAATCACTTGTAAGTGGCACTGATTCCTTTCAAATCTAGTTCATGATTCAAAAGAAGTTTTGAAAGAAACCAAACTAATCAATTCCCCAAGAAAAAAGCTTCTGAATTGTACACCTCTAGTGAAGGCAATCTGAAACAGGCCAAGTGAGCTGATAATTCTAGACATTATTATTTTCACTCATACAGAAAGTCTATTAGTGTTCCTTTCTTCAGGCTTGAAGTTTGCTTCTTTTTTTTTATTTTAAATGGTATGCTAATGTTTGTAAATCTCAACATAGCTCTTCAGCCCAGTGTATTCCACATGTATTTTATGAAGTCATTACTCCTGGATATATGATAAAAAATGTTATGGGCAAATATATTATACCAACTGTTATTAAATCTTCCTCTTTGATTTTGGAAGTTGATTGTCTTAGCATACTGAACCAGAAGGATGATTTAGACTATCACAGGCAACGTTTTAGAAAGTCTAGGGTTTAGTTGTGATAAATAAGTAGCTCAAAGATTCTGATCACTTGTTAGGCATATTTTTTTTGTTTTTAGCTAAGGAATTCTACTTTTTATTAAGGATATAACTAATTTAAAACTGCAGTCATAATGGTATAGTGTAACATACAAATTTGTATATCTTGAACTTGATAGCATAAGTTATGACATAAAACATGATAGCATAATATATTATCACTGCATTTAGGAAGCTATTAGGTTAGTGTAATATTTTTAATTAAATAATTAAATTGATTAATTCTATTAATTTTCATTGTCGATCAATTAAATTGTATTTAAATGGAAATCGTGCCCCAGACTAGAGCAGCAAAAGCAACAGGTACAAAGTAGCAGGAGTGCTGAGGCTTAGGAGAGAACTGAAGGAGGTGATTCTTATAGTAGAGTCGCCAACAATAACCACCTTCTGTGGAACGTGCATTCTGCCTTAGAGATTGTTGCTGTTTTGCCTGATGCGCAAGTATGAGCTGTGGTGATGAGTTGAGCAACTGAGAGCTTGATTCCCCCCATTTTAATTCCTTCAAGGGCATTTACTCTACCCTTCAAACTACCATAAATGCCCATCAGAACGCTTAGATAGCACCTAATTTCTTCACACTCTCTGCACTGAACATACACAAAGACATCCATCCCCCTTGGCTGTATCATGTCCTGTTCCAGAAAGTTCAGCGAACATTGCACAAGTTGCACATTTTGTTAGGCCGTGATTCAAGAAGGATAGGCAGAATAGGACCAGGGTATGTCTGTCTGGAGCAAAAGTAGAATGATGTTGTAGAGGAGATATCATCTTTTAAGGGCACAAAAGGTCATATTGTTGTACACCTCAGCACTAATGATATTAAGAATAAGAGATATGAGGACTCACTTAACAAGTACAGTGCAATGTTGGAAAGAGAGAGAAGTTGAGAGAGAAGCCTTGTGCTTCTCTCTCAGTTTGGCACTGGAGAGAAGCGCAAGGCTCATAGGGTAGAATTTTTCTCAGCATGGTCTGTGCTTGTTAATAGGAGAAACTGTTTTTACAGAGATGGGATACATTTAAATTGAAGGGATGCAAGAATATTTGCTGATGCTATTGAGGTAGTGAGAGGTGGGTCAGAAAACTGTTAGCTTGGAGGGGGATACACAGATTACTAGATTAACCTGAGATGTAGACATAGGTAAAGGTGATCCTTGCAGTGCTTCTATTTGAAAATGCAGCAGCGTCAGCGATTTCAGACCATGCTGTGGGCCATCGTGAAACAAGTGAATACACGGACTGTGTGTGAGGGTAACTGAGAGTAACAGCATGTGCATCTATATACTTGAATGTACACTAATGCCAGGATCATTGTAAATAAACTTGATGAATTTGAAGTACTGATTGTCATCAAATGCAAACATTATACTAATAGCAGAGACATGGTGTTGCCGAATATGGGTAGTACAATGTATACAGGAAGGACAGACAGGACAGGAGGGGTGGAGAAGTTATGCTCTTAGTTAAGAAGCATATTAAATTTTAGGCAGTGCATCCAGTCAACATGAATGACCAGTGCACTGTTGAGTCAGTTTGGTGCAATACAAGCACCAGAAAAAGAAAATTAAGAGTAGCAGTATGTTATAGTCCTAATGATTGTGATGAGTATATCAGACAGGTATACAGAGAAATAGAGTGGGTCAGTAAATCAGAATGTCTTATTATAGGGGATTTTAACTTTCCACATGTTGACTAGAATTTGTGGATTGGTTACTCCCACACTAACAAGACTTTTGTAGATTTCCTGGATGACTGTTTTCTACAGCAGCATGTTACAGAGGCAACAAGAGGAAGCAGTACTTTTGATCTCAGCAGTGATTTTACATGCATTAAGAATCTGCAGGTAAAAGACTCACTGGATGGCAGTGATCACAATGTACTAATGTGGAATTTAAAGAAAGACATAATTAATATCAAGGGTAAAGGGAAAGGCTTTTTCTTTCTTAAGGGTTACTACAGTGTTTTCAGACAGTTTTTAAATTCTGTGCAGTGGGACTAACTGATGATGTCACCAACAGCAAATTCTAAATGGGAAGCATTCAGGGAAATAATCTTAGAAGCTACTAGACTTTTCATACCAATGAAGAAATACTGTTCAAGGCTTAGACTTAAATGGTTGTCAGATGAACTATTGAGAAAAGTGGCACAGGAGAAAAGTGCATGGGATGCATAAAAATTATCAGGTGATTCAAAAGCGTATGGTAGATATTATTATTATTGTTGCTCTTATATTATTTCTCCCTGATTGGGGATTCCACTTTGTGACGGGTACTGCTACCAAATACACAGGGTGGTTGTAATGTCTGGTGTTACCGTTGGTCAAGGAAATCTCTGACTATCCTACAGGTGTTCAGGATTGCGACTTTCTGGAGTTCCTTGTAGGTGTTCTCTGGGAGATCTATTGCTGCTAGGTTGCTATGTAGAGTCTTTGGCACCATACTGGTGGTTGGCACTATGATAGGGATGGTCAATACTTCTTGCATATGCCACATCTCCTTGACCTCGTGTCTCAGGTTCGTGTGCTTCCTAATTTTTTTCTCATGGGTTTTCTGGACATTGCTAGTATTGAAACCGCTATGTCAATCAGGTAGGTAGCCTTTTCCATCCTGTCCACAAGGGTTATGCCTGGTCTGTTGTGTGGGATGGTCTTATCGGTTATTATGGCACAGTCCCAGTACAGCTTGTGGGTTCCGGTCTCTAGTACTGCCTGGGATTCATACTTGTAGTATGGTACACTTTCTTTGGTCAACTGGTATTTCCTCGTGGGTCCATTCCTTCGAATTCTGTTAGGGCCTTCTTCCACTCATATTCTATTCTGGATATCATGACTTCATCTCTTTCCACTTCAGCTACTCTGGGTTGTATTTCTTCTTGCTCTTCCTCCTCTGGTTCCTAATTGACCATATTCTTTGTAGTTGATCACTGATATCCTGCTTGATTTTTTCCAAGATGACAGGAGCTATTAGGTTCTTTGTGATGATGGTCCTTCTTTAGTCCGCTAATCGCTGTTCACTGACCTGAATATCCGGGTATCGTTCCAACCACTTGGTATGTAGTCGTGATCTGTCATATCAGTCTCTAGCCTGGTTATTTCATAGCTCGCATGATGTACATATTTATTTTAATGCTTCACTTCATGCATTGATGTTTTCTTCCTTGCTGGGGGGGTTACTAGTGCAGTTGTGCAGGAAGCACTTCCAGTTGGTGAAGCTGGATGGTGTTGCCCTTCTCTTGTGGTAGCCTTACAGGGAACAGCGCCACTTGCTCCACTGTCTTGCTCTGGAGACTGTCTCCAATTTTTCGAACCGACCCCTCTGCCTAAGGCCTAAACGTGAGTGACTTTATCCTGCGTCACACTTGATGCAGTAGGAATAATATTTCTCTGCGACATCATCCATCTGTGGAGGTGGACTTGTTTAGCTTCGGCTTATGTGCAGTGATTTTTTATTTATTTTTAATTCTCGCAAGGGCGCCTCCGTAGCCAGGTGGGAAGGAGCAGCAGTTCGTAGCACACACTTCTTGATTAGACCGGGGTTCGGGCCCGTCACCACCAAATACGGAGGATGCGGAAAGGTCAGGGAATGACCACGCATATCCCGGAGCAATATGGCCTTAGTTGCTAATGCTCCTAAAAACCAAATAACAAACAAACAACAAATAAATTCTCGCAAGTGACACCAGATGGAGTAACTTTTGTGTTATATATTTTTTTTATTATTATTATCATCATTTAATATTATTATTATTATATCGGTCTCCCAGCGTAACAGAGCTGTGAGCCGTTTTTTAATAGAGCCGTATTTGAATCCCGCCTTGCTAGAAGCAAGGCGGGATTCAAACCCAGGTCCATCAGGCTGGTAGTCCAGTGTCTTAACCACTGCGCCATCGTGCCCCTCTTCTTCTTCTAGCAAATTTATATATAAAAAACAATTGACAAAACGTAGCAGTGCTTTAATTTAATATTCAGTGGAATACGTTCAGTAAATAAAAGAATCAGTTCATTTAGAAGAACCTGTGGGTAGGGCTATTTTAACATGGAAGACATTGCTTCCAAGCAGTTTGCTCTTGTATAGTAATAGTCCTATATAGTAGTAGTTTTGTATATAGTAGTAGTCCTGTGTATAGTAGTAGTCCTGTTATTGCAATTCTTTTGAGTAATACGGGGGGGGCATTTTCCTCTTTTCATCTAGGTACCTAAAAAGATAATCCTTTTTGATTAATGCCTATTCCTTCAACTATTTCTCCTTATAAATGCATTTATGCAAAATTATATGCTCTTGTTGCTCTACTTTAGCAATAATTATAAAATGCTTCTGCTCGCTGTGATTATTTTAGGCAGTGCGTTTTTTGGGACGGTATGCAACAGTATGGCATACCAGCACCTTTATTAACAGTGATGTGTGACATTTGGATGCAGTGCACTTCGAAATTTGTAATATTCTGTAAATTTTTTTCACTGTCTATTGTTAAGATATTTTCTATATAAAACTGTATAACCATTTTTATAATTCTAAATTACTCAGTCGGACCTCTGTTTAACGAAGTCCTTTTATAGCAAATCATTTTGAATTCCCCTTGAAAGTTACATTTAAAATACTTTCTGTTGAGCAAAGAAATTTTTCACATAGCGAAGAGAATTAGGAGAGAATTAACTCGGTATGCACTGTTCACATTTCTGGCATTCAGGCAACTTAGGCAATTAGTGCTTCTGTGTGAATTAAGAGAGCTAAAGGGATTACCATTATACAACTTAGTGATACCTGATAAAACCTATCCGACCACCTGTCCCACATATGGAGAAGTCACGCTGGTCAACAGTGAGCAGATCAAGGGGTATTCCCAATGGAATACCCCCTGATATGCTCCCCCTCTGGTCCACCTTCTACTGCAGTGGTGTCCAAACTTTTCCCGTGCAGGGTCATATTCAAAAAAAATTCAAAGTTAGATTTCTTTAGTTTGTTACATTTTCCATATCTTGTTGCATGTAAAAGTAAAATTGAAAATATTCGAAAATTTTATTAAGTACAATACACAATTACAATACACAATTTACAAAACATTTAATGATAAAATTTTTTTTCATAATTAACAAAATTTAAAATGCTGTTTTAGTTCACTTTCCAGGTGGGCTGTAGGTTGGACACCGCTGTGAATCAACTGTAAGTGCCCTGTTCGAGAATTAGGAGAGAGTGATTTTCTTTTACCCCAACAAATAATCATCTGTTGTTTCGCGGAACTGTGTTATCCACATTTTCCCTATCTGTTTACATGGTCACAGTGCCTGAATATCCGAATGACACTGACATTTTGGACAGTTTCAAAAAAAAATTCAAATTTAAGAACTAGTGACAATACTGATTACGAGAGAAGGAAAATGAGGACAACGAAGATATTAAACATTCTAAACATGAATCGTTGACATTTGGTGAAAATGAAGTTAGAAAATTGTTAATTAGGTTACAGTTAAATGAAAGAGATACAATTTGTGGATTTCGGGAATACTTAATTGAAAAGATAGTTTTGGAAGAATTGAAGTATTTGATGGACGCTCGGAGTACAATACCAATTTCATCAAGTGAATGTGAATGAGGATTTTCACAAATGAATCTGATCACCAGCCCAACAAGTACAACACGTGCAGAGCTTCGTTGATGACAAAAACTGTTTCTTAAAATTGTAGGCCCACCGCTGAGCTGCTTTGATCCAGCAAAATATGTCGATTCATGGCTGCTTCGGAAACATCATTCAGCAAGAGACCCACAAAGAGGAAGAAAAGAAGTCGGCATAGGGTGTTGGATGGGAACTTAATAAAAATTGGAATGTTCTACAAAAACTTTATTATGTTATTTATTTTTACTTATTTTGCATAGGTCTGTACATCATGTGAGCCAACATAACGCAATATTGATCGTTGTTGACAAAAATTTGTTTGAAAAATTGGAATTAAATGTGGGGTGGGGGGCAAAAATGTTTTCGACAACCTGTAGCTTATTATACACCATTGGAAAGAGCTCAACATTTAAAATATAATTTTAAAATATTTTTAAAATTAAAAATGGCAGCATGAGACAGGAAAATGGGAGTAATTTTCGAGTCCCCCTTCTATTTCCGTCACTAATGGAGCTAAAAATTTAAAAATCACATTAGCTATGCGTTATTCGATGCTTATCAAGGGAAAACTATTCCAATTGAAATCTATCATTTACTTTTTGTGTTACAATTAAAAAAACAATTTTTTATTGAACTTTGATAGCGTGCTTCTTTGTACTAAGTAACTCTCCTGTTGGTGACAAAAAGGTTGCTAAATAGTTAGTTAATAATTCTATAAAGATCATTTATAAATTTTATGGCAAGAAGTATATTTTAACAATTTTCAAAGCTAGAGTTGTCCCGGCAAGGAGGTACTCAGAGAGCCAGTGTTGAGGTGACAGTGGTCAGTGGTGGGGAGGTGCCTGCGCAGTCTTGCATGGCCCTCACCTGCCCAAGACTTGAGTCGCTTCTCTAACCCTTGTCATTCACAACAACTGGAAAGACTCAAATAGACAATATTTTTGTTAGATCCCCAGTTTTAGGGCAAGCCGGGGTACTAGAAACTTTTTTTTAATTTCCATAAAGCTCTCTATTTGAGATACTACACTAACGACCATTTGTGACTACAGACCCTTCATCCTAAGTGCCTGGCACTCAGTAGTTGACTGATTTATTTACTTATTTTACTCACATTTTACTTATTTTTTTATATACTTGAATAATAAATTTATGCTTAATAAACTGTGTTAATATACTAAATTTGCTGTTCTTATTCCAAAAACATTACTACTAAAGTAACAATATCAGAAAAAAAAAATTTTTAGAGTACTGTACCTTTTCATATCCTTTTAATTTTCAATTTTTTCCTGATAGCAAAGAATGAGTACCAGCACCTATTTTTTTTACAAAAGAGCACTGATTTTAGGCATAAGAACATCACAACATAATCATTAAGTAGTGCATGTAAAAGCAGAATATACAGTCTGCCTTCACATCCCCTAGTTATTGATGTGTAATTACATTATCATTAAACTTTGACATTGTAAAATGTATATGTATTGAATACTGTAGGCATATTGTAGTAAACAGTATGCCTACAGTATTCAATATGTACATTTTACAACAATATATACTGTTTCATTTTAATTACCTATTTAGTTTAAAAAAAAAAAGATGTGCATGAAAATTGGGACAATTCCAAAAAAATGGGATGTCTCTAGTAACCCTATTCAAAGCTGAAGCAAGGACATCAGAAAAGATTATGCAAGCCTCTGGCTGTGATGGGTAGGTTGCAACATAATCTGCATTTTGTACACCCTATTATTATTGTTACAATAAAGATATAAAATTATCTTTATTTTGATTGAAATGATTGAAAAATTCTTTCAATTGATTAACCAGCCTCCGTAGCCGAGTGGTCAGGAGCAGGAGTGCAGTAGTACATGCTGTATGAGTAGACTGGAGTTCAAGCCTCTGACTGCTAAATATAGTTGATCTGGACCAGCGTGGTCCAGATTATGGTCCATTTCCCTCAGAGCCGACTGGGCTAGCCAGGTATGTAAAGTGCCTGCCTGGCAACCCAGGGGTCACGGGTTCGATTCCCGCCTCGGGCTTGGATCACAGTAAAATGCAAAAACTTTGGGAGGTGCATTATGGCCATAGAAGCTGATGCACGAACGAAATTCAATTGATTTGAAATGATTGAAAAAAAACTTTCAAAATGATTGAAAAATTCTGGACCATCCCTTTCCCTAAAACCACATTATATACCACCCACAAGAGTAAACAGAAATTTGAGGACACCTAAGGATCATATGAATGAAAATTTAGGGAGACTAAAATAGACCACTCAGTCCAAATCCCCAGAAGAAGGATCATGATTATAAAAAAAATACTAATTATTACACCTGTTGAAATTTCAGTAATAAACTGTTTAATTCTGTAGTAACTCTCTATGCAACATGACCCAGGAGATCACATAATTGGGCAATGTTTAAAAAATCTTTTCAGTGTAATATAATCTGAATATAGCAGGCCCTCATTATAATGCGATTTTTGCTTTAAGCTGATTCGCTGTAATGCTGTTCTTATATTATAACCCATGTATGACTATAACACTGTTACAAATCACTACAACACTCTTTTACAGATTGCATTTTTGGCATATTTAACAAAATTGTTTTATTTGATGGAGTCAATAGCTTTAAAATGAATAGCAAAACAGCATTAAAACATTTCCCATGCCGACTTAAGAAATTTTCCCAGGCTCAGGCCGACCGGGCTAGCCGAGTGGGTAAAGTACCTGCCCGGCAACCCAATGGTCGTGGGTTCGATTCCCGCCTCGGGCTTGGATCAAAGTACTGCAAAAACCTTGGGAGGTGCAATATGGCCACAGAAGCCGATGCGCCAACAACTACCAAATCAAAAAAAAAAAAAAAAAAAAAAACCCAGGCTCAGTGAAATTTTCTCGCACGCTAATTTAACTGCAGTACAGTGACCTGTTATGTAGTTCAGAGATCAACATTTTAAAAAATGATCAAGTATATTGCTTGTAATATTTGCATTATATGCATTTATCCAAAGTCTAGTCATTACTCAGTACAGTATTAGACGTCGTGTGTAATGGACAGTTTACTCGAACATTGTATCATAATGCAACCAACGCAGTTACATTTTCGAAGAGTTAATAATGGTGGATAAGAATGAAAAAGCGACAACGTCTGGACACAGTACGAAGACTATAAATGTAAGAAAAAGACTGAATTTGAAAATGAAATTAGATGTTTTGAAGCAAATCGATTCCGGTCAACGACAAGCGGATGTGTGCCATAATTTAGGACTGACAGGTTTAACTGTAAGAACAGTTATAAACAATTAATTTTATCAGCGGGAAAGACAGCTGTTCCACTGCAAGCAACTAGGGCTAGGCTGGCTATTAGGATTGAAATGGAGAGACTTTAACTAATTTTATTGAAGATAATATCCAGTGCAGAATTCAGTTAATATTATAAAAAAATTAAAAAAAAGAGAGAGAGAGAGAGGTTATTAGCCTATATGATGATCTGAAGAAAACACCCACCTAAAAAAAAAATGTGGAACCATTTAAAACTAGTAAGGGCTGGTTGAATAGATTTAAAATCCAGGGAGAGGCCGCAAGTGCAGATCAAGGAGCCGAAACTTTCAAAAAAGAACTTGTTAAAATTATTGAAGAGGGGTATTGTGTATTATACTTCTCAACAAGTTTTTAACATAGATGAAGCAGGACTTTTTTGGAAACGAATGCCTAAAAGGAGTTTCATATTGAAAGAAGAAAGAAACATGCCAGGTTTCAAAGCAGCGAAGGATCGATTGACTTTATTATTGGGTGGTAATGCTGCGGGGAATTTAAAGATCTTACCAGGAAGAGGGCCAAAGTACAACACCCAAAATTGACACATTTTTCATGTTTAAATTCATCAATTAAATTCATGATTTTAATTGGAAATTTATGTTTAATTTTGATACATAAGTAGTTGCCACATAATTATATATGTATGAAATGCAGAATTTTATATGTACATTTTATATGTACAAATATTTGAATATTAAATATTTTGACTGACATTTATGCATCTTTTCACTACTGTTTATTATTGATTAGGAAATATCCTATGGCACCAACCTCAACTCACAAATACATATGTTACCTTATGGGAATGCTGTGCTCGCTTAGTGTGGATTCATTTAGCACTCTGTTTTACTAGAACGGATTATCAGCATTAAGCGTGGGTCACCTGTACTGGAATTTGTGATAGAAATTTAAAATGTCCAACAGTTTAAAACAAAAAAATTCTACACATTATGACAATGAAATTTTGTTCATTTTACATTATGTGCTAGTGATGGTGAACCAGTATTGCACATGCCACAATTGATATGCATAGCAGAGTATACCAGCATGAAACTGCTCTAGGTTATACAATAAAAAAAGTTTTTTTTTTGTTTTGTTTTTTTTGGAATAAGAAATCAACTGCTCTAGGTTTTAGCAGCAAAAATTGTAAGTTTAATTTTACATGAAAGTATATTACCCTTACCATTTTTTGTAAATTCTGTTTACTAATTTTATTCAGCTTTTTCCTATGGAATGGGAAAAATGTTATATATTTACTTTTTAGCTTATTTTTAGCATGCAGGCCTTTTGAAAATGTTCACCACTGCTGATATATCATTATAAATACATACATGAGAATAGTTTCCCACCCATTTTGCTTTAAAAAAGATTTTAAAATATAAATAAATAAAAATCAAACAATGTATGTGCATTATGTGTCATATATGTACTGTATACTTATTGGTTTCCTCAGACTTTTATTCTTGTTATATTTACATCATATAAATATATGTGTGGCAACACATATAGAGTATCCATAAAGTTCTTGTTCACTTTAAAACTGCACTAATTTAAGTTCTATATGAGATAAAAACAATCTGTAAAATGCATTGGAAAGTTAATTTATTCTAGTTTTTATGCAAAGAAATAATTACTTAATTTACTCTAATTTTGTTTTTAAGTTTTTCAGATAATTTACCCTGCAAGAGATGGCTTCAGTAGAAGAGAAAGGTGAACTGATTTTCTGGTTAGCAAAATTTAAGTCCATATCAGCAGTTTGAAGAAAATTTATGATACATTACACAAGGAAGCATCGCACAGAATTTCAAACTGGATGAAGAAGTTTAAAGAGACTGTTTCCATTGATGACCTTGGAAGTCTTGGATTAAATGAAGAGACTGTGGTATATGTCAAGGAAGTTTATCACAAAGCCCACAAAAATCGCTAAGAATCTATGCAGGTTATTAAAGCGACAGTGCACAAAATTCTTTGAGTGAAATTCTACAAGCAACCTTACCAAATTCAAGTTCAGCAAATGTTTGCTAGAAGAGGACTAGAGGACCATGCAAGATTAGCTTTCTGTTAAGAATTTTTTCTGTTTTCATCGCTAAACATTATCTCTTGACAATATAATTTTTAGTGATGAAGCAATGTTTCACATTAGTGGCAAGGTAAATTGCCATATTTGCCATATATGGGGATACAGAAACCACACAAGAAGTCTGTCTGGGAAAATGAAAAGGATTCCCGTAGTCAGTGTCTGGTGTACCCTGGATAAAACATGCATAATTGGTCCTTTTTTCTTTTTGGTTATTTCGTAGTGCTGTAGAATTTTTTATTTCCTGAACTGAAACACTTAAGAATTGAAACCAATATGATTTTTCAGTAGGATAGAGCACTTTTCTCAAAACGTTCGACAGTTTTTAAATGAAGTCTACCCCAGCAGATGGATTGGCCGGCTCACTCACCCAAATTGCCCCATTTGACTTTTTTCTGTGGGGGCATGTTAAAAGTGTAGTTTACTCCTCAAAGCCTTGCTCTTTAAATGATATTTATACCAGAATCACAAATGCAATTAATGCTGTAACTGAAACACAACTGGAGAATATATTTATGGAATTGCAAAATCTTACTACACATTTATCAGTAATTATGGGGGTTATGTTGAATCTTAACAATCTTGTGATTACATACTCTAAAAACTAGAATAAATTATCTTTCCATTGCATTTTATAGATTGCTATTATCTCTTATAGAACCTAGGATCCAGGATCAAATGGAGATCCAGTATAACTATGCCCTAGCATTAGTAGAGGCATATGATGCAAGAAAGCAAGCTTATGCGGCATCATCCAAAAAGAAAAACAAAAAAAAAACACTCCCATTTCACCCCTCCACTCGTTCGAAATACCTGTCCAGCTGAGCCTTAAATTTATTTAGGCTATCAACTTCCACAACAAGGAATGGAAGTCTGTTCCACCAACCAATTACCCGCTGGCTAAAGGCAAATTTCCACACATCTGGCGCCTCCGTAGCCAGGTGGGAAGGAGCAGCAGTGCGTAGCACACGCTTCTTTATTGGACCAGGGTTCGAGCCTGTCACCACCAAATACGGAGGATGCGGAAAGGTTAAGGAATGACCACCGCATATACTGGAGCAATATGGCCTTAGTGCTCCTAAAAACCAAACAACAACAACAACAACCACACATCTATCCTACATCTGTCTTTCCTCAATTTGAATTTATGCCCCCTCAGGTGATTATTCCCAGCAAGAGGAAGAATTCCATCAACATTGAGCATGTGCAAACCATTCAAGGCTTTCTACACCTCTATCAGATCACCTCGCCGGTGCCTAGTCTCCAGACACCGTAATTTGCAAAACTTAAGCCTTTCTTCGTAAGAGCAACCCTTTGTTCCTTCACTAATTTTGGTGCCCTTCTATGTACTCGTTCCAGCAGTTCTACATCCCTCTTGAAATGAGGTCTCCAGACCTGTATACAGTACTCAAGGTGTGACCTGACCATTCCCTTATACAAAGGAATAATCATCTCCTTATCCCTGCTAGAAAAATTCCTGTATATCATTCACAAGACACCATGAGCTACTCTTGCAGTCCATCTGCACTGCTCAGAGAACTTCATATTTGCCTGCACAATTCCCCCCAGGTCCTTTTAATTCCCTACCACTGTCACTATAGTACCACAGAGTTGATATGTTGCTCTGGGGTTACTGTTTCCCATGTGTAGTACTTTACATTTATCAATGTTAAACTTCATTTGCCACCTCTCAGCCCATCTGCTCAACCTTTCCAGATCCTGTTGCAGCAGCATAGCGTCAGTAGTGTCCTTAACAACCCTGCCAACCTTTGTATCGTCTGCAAACTTGGACATTAAGCTTGATATACCATCATCAATATTATTTATAAATACAGAAAACAATAATGGACCCAACACTGAACCCTGAGGGACTCCACTAATAACATTAGTCCACGATGTCCATTGATTACCACTCTCTGTCTTCTCCCCCTCATTTG
Source organism: Mastigoproctus giganteus (assembly GCF_048544385.1). Classification (NCBI taxonomy): domain Eukaryota; kingdom Metazoa; phylum Arthropoda; class Arachnida; order Uropygi; family Thelyphonidae; genus Mastigoproctus; species Mastigoproctus giganteus. The sequence continues at coordinate 90,485,703 of NC_143579.1, forward strand.
GCGCCTCCGTAGCCAGGTGGGAAGGAGCAGCAGTGCGTAGCACACGCTTCTTGATTAGACCGGGGTTCGAGCCCGTCACCACCAAATACGGAGGACGCGCAAAGGTCATGGAATGACCACCGCATATTCCCGGAGCAATATGGCCTTAGTTGCTAATGCTCCTAAAAACCAAACAACAACAAATCTCCCCCTCAACCATCCCTTTATCCATAGCAGCAATTTCCCTCTAATGCCACATTGCTCCAATTTGTGCAGCAGTCTTCCATGTCCAACAGTATCAAAAGGCTTTCTAAGATCCAAATATATAATATCAAAGTTAATCCCTGCATCCAGTTCTTTTGTGACTGCACCATAGTATTAAATCAAATTTGGTCAGGCAAGACTTTCCCTTAACAAAACCATGCTGTGACCGAGCTATAACTGAAGTCTTGTCTAGATGATCCTGCATTGCTTCTTAACCAGTGATCAGGCAAGACTTTCCCTTAACAAAACCATGCCATGTCCGAGCTATAACTGAAGTCTTGTCTAGATGATCCTGCAGTGTTTCTTAAACAGTGATCAGGCAAGACTTTCCCTTAACAAAACAATGCTGTGTCCGAGCTATAACTGAAGTCTTGTCTAGATGATCCTGCAGTGCTTCTTTAACCAGTGCCTCCAATAATTTTCCTGGAACAGAAGTTAAACTCATACGTCTATAATAACTTGTGTCAGCCTTTAATCCTCCTTTGTGAATTGGGGTCAAATTTGCACATCTCCAGTCTATGGGTACCTCCTCTGAGTCCAAAGAAGCTCTCATAATTATGGCTAAGGGTTTGCTTACTTATTTTGCTGCCTCCTTTAGACCCATCCACCCAGTCTGCCTTTTTTATGTTTATCCTCAACAATTTCTCCTCCGCTTTCCTCTCAGTTATTACAAAATCATCTAGCTCACTGCCAGAGTTTACTTCACCTCTGGTATTCCCCTTCCTGAATAACTCCTCATGTTTGAATGTAGATGCAAAATACTCGTTTAGTTTGTTAGCCATCTGAGCAGGATCCTCAACTGTTAAACCATCAATATCCAGTGGACCAATCTGATTCATCATTTTCCTTCTAGAGTTTACATAGATAAAGAACTCTTTTCTGTTTTTCTTTGCATCCTTTGCCAAGGATTTCTCATAATCTACCTTTGCCTGCCCAATCTCCTTTGTGACTTGGTTACAGACCAGCTTATATCTATCATAGGCTGCCATGTCACCCATTAATTTATATGTATTCCATGCATTTTTCTTCTCTGCCATATATGTCATTAGTTCATCTGACATCCGTTTAGGCCTAAACCTTGAACAATATTTCTTAGCTGGAATGTAAAGCCTAGTAGCTTCCAAGATTAATTCTTTGAATTCTTCCCATTTTAATTTGCTGTTGGTAACATCATCAGTTGGTCCCACTGTATAGAATTTAAATACTGTCTCAGCCCATCATAGTCGCCTTTACGAAAGCAAAAACCCTTCCCTTTGCCCCTGATGGTAGTTACCTCTTTGAGTAAATCCCACTTCAGCACTCTGTGATCACTGCCACCTACTTGTTCCTTTATCTTCAGATTCTTAATGCATGAAGAATCACTACTGATAATCAGATCAAGAGTATTACTCCCTCTAGTTGCCTCCCGAACATGCTGATGTAGAAAACAATGATCCAGTAAATCCACAAAAGTCTTGCTAGTGTGTGAGTGACCAACCCACAAATTCCAGTCAATATCTGAGAAATTAAAATCCCCCATTATAAGACCCTGTGATTTACTGGCCCACTCTATTTCCCTGTACAGTTTCTTATTATACTCAACAGTGTCATTAGGCCTATAGCACACTCCTACTCTCAATTTTGATCTCCCAATGCTTATGTCACACCAAACTGACTCGACACCGCACTGTCCAGCGATGTCGACTGGATTCACTTCCTTGGATTTTATGTGTTTCTTAACAAATAGCATAACCCCTCCTCCCTTCCTATCCTTTCTGTAGATGTTGTACTCCCCAAATTCTAGTTCTGCATTCCTTATATCTGTGTGACACCACGTCTCTGATATCCCAACAATATCTGCCTTTGATGTTTTGAGCAATACCTCAAATTCATCGAATTTATTTACCAAACTCCTAACATTGGTGTACACGCAAGTATACCTGCACCTGTTCCTATTCTTATCTACCCTAACACAACCCATGTGTTTACTTTTACTGCAATGACTCCCAGCAGTCTCTGAAATATCCTGAATCTTGTTTTCCAGTCTGCTGCTCATTCCAATAGAAGCAGTGCAAGAATCACTTTCACCTCTGCCAGTGACTACTGTTAATCTATTAGTCCTTGTATCCCCCCAAGCTAACAGTTTTCCGACCTACCTAACACTGCCTTAATAGCATCAACAAATATTCTTGCACCCCTTTCTATTTAAGTGTATTCCATCCCTGTAGAAGCAGTCTCTCCTGTTAACAACTACAGACCAGGCTGAAAAAAATTCTACCCAATTATTATATAGGGTCTCCATTTCCTTTGTTTATGTTAGTTAAAATGATTGGTCTGTATGCATATGCTTTATACTGTTGTAATATAAGATGCTATGCTAAATACTCCTCTACAAAATGATTAAATCACAGAATAGTTAAGTAGTCAAGATTGTCAATGGCATCTAATTGAAATCCCTAAACAAAATTAAACTCCTAATTACAAGTACTGTTCAATAAAGAACGATCATAATTTTTTTCACAACATAATTAATCATCCATATTTTGATGTTCCTTTTCAAAACTTTTCCAGGTGTAATGTATAAGATCAAATGCATTTACTCCAACATTTCTGCCAATTTTCAAAAACATGGTGGAAGCCATTTTTTGCCATGCGTTTTAGAATCGTCTCCATTGTCTTTACAACTTTTTCTGATGACTGGAAATGTTTTCCTTGCAGCTCTTTTTTAACTTTGGAAATAATAAAAATAAAATAAAAAATTACAGGGTGCAAGGTAGGGCGAATGAGGAGCACATTTGACATTAATACTGGCTAATCACTTAATGACATTATGAGCAATAAGAGGTCTCAAGTTGTCGTGATGCAGCATCCACTCACTTGCGTGCAGCTGTGGTACAATGAATTTTAAGGGGAGGGCCTGGCCACACTAGTAGGAAAGGATAGGGAAGAGGAGATGGATAGAGTGTATACAAATCTTTGGACATGTGGTTTCCCAGATCACATATAACATTTATGTCCATAAAAGTTATAATTGATAAATACTAGATAAATATGAAATTTTGGCCAGTCAAAGAGTTGTGTGAAAGGAATATATTTCAATGCCAGTGTGGCTTACACACATCCTGTTCAGTTCAGGCAATTGCTTGACAAAAGGTTCTACAAGCTATATTTCCCCCCCATCCCTCGCACAATCAAGTCCCCCGTTTTGGAAATGTCTAGCAGTGGAGTGATTTATAAAATTAATCGTTTGATGCAAAAGTCAGTGATGCAAGGTACATCATTAATGAGGCCAAGAATTGTCTTCAGGACAATTTGAGAAATCCTATTGATGCTGTACAAAACAGATTTCATTTTGGCCATTGTTGTATATGTATGGTGAGAAGGACATCATGTAAACCCCTCATTCACCATCTCTTATTGGGTATGAAAATGACCATCAATATTTCAGGGTGTAAGCGTTGCATATTCAGTGCAGAAAATGTGAGATAGGGGCATTCAGTGCAGAAAATGTGAGATAGGGGGAGTCTTTTTTCACCCAGTCTTTGAGGATGAAAATATTGTGCAATGCAGTGATAAATCCTCTGAAGAATAAGTTGGTTTTTAAATTTAAAGTCAGTTTATAATAAACATGACAACAACAACCCATGTGCATTATCATGATCTCACTTGGCCAGTTCCACGTCTTTCTGGTATATTTAAGAATCTACCAAATGAAAGTGATTGTGGTTGAGAAAGAAAAAGTGTTTGTTGAAAGCTAACATGTTTTAGTTTAACGAACGTATAAATTTTAACCATACGGAATTTTCTGTAGTATTTCAGAATATTTTAAAGTTATAATTGTACATAAGTTATGAAAGTTTGTTGTGTATGTGAGGTATAAGACCTAAAGAAGTGCACTCCATTGACATGGGCAACTAGTGTAATTCTGAGTCAGTGTTGTGTGACTGGAAAATCAAAAATGAGAGTAGAAAAAATTTAAAAAATTAGAAAAATGAAATACATAAACGCCAAATGACTAATGGGTATAATGAACAACTATATAGATAAATGAAGTGGGTGAGTAAATCAGAGTGTGTTATTATGGGGGATTTTAACCTTCCAAATGTCGACTGAAATTTCTGGGCTGGTCACTCAGACAACAGCAGACTATTTTCTAGATTTACCGAATGACTGTTTGCTTTATGAGCATGATAAAGAGGCAGAACTCCTGATCTGTCACATTCACTCTTCATGCTTAAGAATCTACAAGTAAAAAGCCACCATGTGACAATGATCATAGTATATTGATGTGCTGTTCATTTAAAGATATAATTATTCTCAGATGTAAAGGGAAAAGATTTTACTTTCATAATTAACTATAGTAGATTAGAAAGATTTTAATTTCTTTTCAATGAAACCAATTTTCTGTAGGTATTTTCAACTGAAAATTCTAAATGGAGTGCATTCAAATAATCATAGAAGCTATCAAGCCTTTTATAACTTCATTTTTAACTTAGATAGAGATTTTGTAGGTTATTACTTAGTATCGGTAACGGTATCCAATCCGCATGTTTTACAAATTTTACCGGCGAAATGGAAGTCTTTTAGCTATAAATTAGGCGCTTTATTGACTAATTGTTATATTAAATTATTTTCCATAAGTAGCTTATAGACCTAGTCAAGATCCTTGGTTTATTCTGAATTGAGACAGCGAGATTTTAGAAGTTAATTAATACTTAAGTGTCTGTAGATTTACTGTTCTTAAATTGCCGCCACTGTTATGTGATACAGCGTTATATCCCGAACTAGATAGTGTTAGCTTAGTATAGTATAGTATATAATATTATCAATTAATCAGTAAAATTTATTAATCTTGTTGAAATTCATTGTCAATTAAATTGTACTTTTTAACTAAATACATATAACGACTTAGATTTTACAAACATAACATAATTAATTAATACATAACTTGATACGGAAGTTATATAAAGAAACTCAAAGATAATACTTGATACTGAAAAAATATATATAGATATATAGTGTTACAACTGCATTGGGATACAAGTTTAGGGTTATAATTTTGTGCTGAAATTAAAATTTTATTGAAATTGAATCGAAATCATGACTCAGAGCAGCAAAGCAAAAGGCTCAAGCTAGATGGAGTGCTGTGGCTCAGGGGAGAACTGGGGCAGTTGCCCTCTGAATCACAGCCTTTTAAAATGCACTGCTTACTTGATGTTTGTGAAGCAATCGCGTACAGTACATGATATTGCCAACGGGGATGTCTTTGTTTGTATGCGATGTAAGGAAATGAGGCGACAACTCAGCGTTATTATGGGCATATACGAGAGCTTGAAGGACAGGGTGGATGCCCTCGAAGGATTTAAATTGAGGGGCCATCAAGCTCTCAGCTACTCACATTAACGCCAGAGCTTGCACTGGATCATCACTCAACACAGCGGCAACTCCCAAGGCAGAATGCACTGGTCAAAGGTTGATGACGTAGAGTGGATACCATCTTTTAAGGGCACAAAATGTGATATTGTTGTACATGTTGGCACTAATCATATTAAGAGTAGGAGACAGGCAGAATTACTTAACAAGTACAGGTCACTATTGAAAAAAAGCCGTGAATTAGGGTTGAATTTGAAAGTGTCTGCAATTCTGCCCAGACACGATGGGAGGGAGTATATGATGAGAGCCTTGTCGATCAATTTGGCCTTGGAAAGATTGTGCAAGGCTGAAAGGGTAGAATTTTTTTCCGCCTGGTCTGTACTTGTTAACAGGAGGGACTGCTTCTACAGGGATGGGATACACTTAAATAGAAAGGGTGCAACAATATTTGCTGATGCTATCGAGGCAGTGTTAGGTGGGTCGGAAAACTGCCTGCTAGCTTGGGGGGGAGACAAAGACGAATAGATTAACAGTAGCCACTGGCAGAGGTGAAAGAGATTCTTGCACTGCTTCTATTGGAATGAGCAGAAGCCTGAAAAACAAGATGCAGGATATTTCAGAGATTGCTGGGAGCCATTGCGGTACAAGTAAACACATGGGTTGTGTTAGGGTAGCTAAGAATAGGAACAGATGCATGTATACTTGCATGTACACCAATGTTAGGAGTTTGGTAAATAAATTAGATGAATTTGAGCTATTGCTCAAAACATCAAAGGCAGATATTGTTGGGATATCAGACATGGTGTCACACAGATATAAGAAATGCAGAACTAGAATTTGGGGAGTACAATGTGTACAGAAAGGATAGACAAGATAGGAAGGGAGGAGGGGTTATGCTATTAGTTAAGAAACACATAAAATCCAAGAAAGTGAAGCCAGTTGACATCGCTGGACAGTGCAGTGTCGAGTCAGTTTGCTGTTACATAAGCATTGGTAGATCAAAATTGAGAGTAGGAGTGTATTATAGGCCTAATGACTCTGATGAGTATAATAAGAAACTGTACAGGGAAATAGAGTGGGCAGTAAATCAGAGAGTCTTATAATGGGGAAATTTTAATTTCCCAGATATTGACTGCAATTTGTGGGTTGGTCACTCAAACACTAGCAAGGCTTTTGTGAATTTATTGGATGATTGTTTTCTACATCAGCATGTTCGGGCAGCAATTATGAGAAATCCTTGGCAAAGGATGCAAAGAAAAACAACAAAGAGTTCTTTACCTATGTAAACTCTAGAAGGAAAGGGATGTATCAGATTGGTCCACTGGATATTGATGATTCAACTGTTGATGATCCTGCTCAGGTGGCTAACAAACTAAATGAGTATTTTGCCTCTACATTCACCCATGTGGGGTTATTTAGGGAGGGGAATGCCAGAGGTGAGTTAAACTCTGGCAGTGAGCTAGATGATTTTGTAATAACTGAGAGGAAAGTGGAGGAGAAATTGTTGAAGATAAACATAAAAAAAAAGGCACCCGGAGTGGACGGGATCTATGCAGTTATATTAAAGGAGGCAGCAAAAGAAGTAAGGAAATCCTTAGCCATAATTATTAGAGCAACTTGGTCTCGGGAGGTACCCATGGACTGATGATGTGCAAATGTGGTTTTTTTTTTTTTTTCTGGCTGATGCTGCATAAGCTTGTTTTCTTGCGTCATATGCCTATGCTAATGCTAATAACCGCCAAGGGATATTGTTCAAAGTTTAGACCTAAATAAAAGTCAAGTGAAGAGACAAGACTAGAGGCAGAGAAGAAAATTGAATGGGATGATTATAAATTATTAGGGAAACCATGGAAACCTACAGCAAATATAATTAATTGGTAATCAAGCCACCAATTGGGGGGGGGGAGAGCTAAGGCATATTAGGTCTTTGAATTAGAATTTGAATTCAAAGGTCTTTGAATAAGAATGCAAAGGAATTTTTTGCTACTTTCCTTTTGAGTCCTAGAAAAAAAAGGGATGAACCACATTAGTCCACTTGATATGAATGCCATAGCTATTGCTGATTCTATTCAGGTTGCTGACAAACAATTAATATTTTGTATCTGATACTAAAAGTATAGCAAATCAACAAGATTTTGTGTTAGCTGACAGAAAAGTGGAGGAGAAATTGTGGAGCCTAAAAGTAAATAATGTAGCTGATGAATTCAATCCAATTATATTAAAAGAAGAAGGAGGCAAGCAAACTTTAGCCATAATTGGGGGAGGTCCCTACAGATTGAAAATGTGCATATGACTCACCTATTCACAAAGGGGAAGATCAGTGGGCAAAGTGAATAATTACAGACCTATAAACTTTGACATCTATTGCTTGGAAAATAATGGAGTTAGTGGTTAAAGAAGTAATGCAGGTTCATCTTGACAGGAATACAATTATGTGGCAATTACAGCATGGATTTGTTAAGGGCAATTCTTAACAGCTACTATCCTGATTAGCTACTATGACATAATAACAAAGGAATTTAAAGTACAGTTCAACTTCGACATAAAGTGCCTCTTCATACCATAGTTTTGGATATACTGTGGGCATGATCATATCCCCAAAACAAATTATGAAAAAAAAAAGTAGTGTGTTCAAAGAACTATTAATTTCATACTGGAAACTGGAAAAAAGTGAATACTATATATACTTGTATCTGCTGTGCATTCTACTACCATATTTACAAGAGGGGAAATTAGCTAAAAATTGGCTGTATATTTGCTTTGATATATTCAGTATTCGGTTGCAGGGTAATTTTTATACACTACAGGACTCATCAGAGACTAATTACATCAGATACCCAGTTTATTACCTCAGCTAAAGGTGCAGTAAGAGTATATTAGTGGAATGCTAATTACAAACAGCTACATCTGGAGTTGAATACAGCTACCATTTGTCAAATGCATTTTGTAAAACATAGCACATAACATCCTTGCTTCAAATAGAAACTACACTTAGGATAGCAAAATTTCTCAAGGGCTAAACCAGACAAAAATATACATAAACTGACAAATGATTTATGAAGAAATCATTCAACATCACATTGGCACTATGAGAGGCCACACAGTTTGGTTTTGATTTAGTTTTCTCAAAACGTTAAATTCTAGAGCATCAGAAATAAATACACAGCAAAATTAGTAAATCAGGAGGACTGAAGTAATGCTGCCAAAAGGAAAAAACTATATAATTGAAGAAAAGTTAAAATTATTGAAAGATTTAAGAGTGGCAAAGCAAAATGTAGTGTATCTTGTGAGCTTGGAATTCAAGAAGGAATGATTTGTGGCTGGATGAAATGGAAAAAAAATTGCATTCATTTGTAGACTCTGTAGAAGATGAAGTAGGCTGCCAAAGAAAGAAAGAAAACTAGACTTTGTGAAAACAGTTGTGTAGACCAATACTTATACAAGTGGTTTCTACAGAAGTGTTGTGAAGGAGTTTTTTTTTTATGTGAACCCCAAACACGAGAGGTATTAGAACCTATAGTACTTAGTACCATGCTTGGATTGGAGGATGAGAAGACGAAAGAAGATATTTGTTGACATTGGACTTGAACTTCTGTAGATTGTAATTTTCAGGAAATACGTATGAAGGAAGGTTGTTCCAGAAAATGGCATTTGAATGAATAAATGAGGAAGGTGAAAAGTTGGTTCTGTGGTTTTGAAGTTGGACAGTAAATGGATGTTGGCTGGTGGCGGCACGTGTTCGGACTGTTTGGAAAGAGAGAGCGGGAATTATAGAAGCCAATTCAGAAGAACAGTGCCCATGGAAGTATCTGTAGAAGAGGCATGCAGCAGAAACAGTATGTCTATGAGAAAGCGAGTGGAGAGACTCTTAGAGACTGTTCAAGAAGCCTGAGAGAGGTTTTGGGGGCACCACCCCAGATGTGAAAAAAATATATTGCATGGCTGGGCGGATTTGCGATTTATACAGAGTGAGCAGCTGTTTGGAAGAAAAGTAACGCCAAAAGCGAAAGAGAAAGCCAAGTTTTTTAGATGCAGAGGAAGCAATATTTGTAATGTGCTTGTGCCAAGACAGATTAGAAGTCAGTGTAATCCCCAAAAGAGATATATCATTTTGCCTAGAAATCGGAGTGTCACTAAAGATAAGCATAGGAGCAGAAGAATCCTTTTTGTGAGATATAAGACAAGACTGAGTTTTAGAAGGGTTGAAATCAACAAAGTTGTCTTTGCCCCACTGGAGAATTAACTGAAGATCGGTATTTACAGAATTGGTAGCAGATTTTCGAGAAGTTGAAGCTGATTGAGCAGGACAAGGTTTCTCAAAATAGAAAGTGGAATGCAATGTGCTATCATTGGCAAAACTATTGATAGGATTTCCAGTCAATGGAAGAAGGTCATTAATATACAAGAGGAAAAGAGTGGGGAAAGAACTGAACCTTGGGGGACAGTAGCATTAGTGGAGAAGTTAGAAGACAGAGAGCCATCTACCATCACCCTCAGTGAGCGATCAGAGAGAAAACTGGATAAGCAATTAGTAAAAACAGTTGGCAAACCATAAGATGGAAGCTTGTGGTCTCCGACAGTTTTTAAATTCTGTACAGTGGGATAAACTGATGATGTTACCAACAGTAAATTCTAAGTGGGAAGCATTCAAGGAATTAATCATGGAAGCTACTAAAAGTTTCGTACCTATTAAGAAATATTGTTCAAGGTTTAGTCCTAAATGGTTATCTAATGAACTAATGAGACTCGTAATAGAGAAGAAAAATGCATGGGATGCATATAAATTATCAAGCGACTCAGTAGCCTATGGCAGATATAAGCTAGTCTGTAATCAGGTGACAAAGGAGGTTAGGCAGGCGAAGGCAGATTACGAGAAATCCTTGGCAAAGATGTTAAGAAAAACAGCAAGGATTTCTTTACTTATATAAACTCTAAAAGGAAGAGGATGAATCTGATTGGTCCACTTGACATCGATGGTTCGACTGTTGATGATCCTGCTCAGATAGCAAACAAACTGAATGAGTATTTTGCATCTACATTCACACGTGAGGAATTATTAAGGTTTGAAAATGGCAGAAGGTTATCAAATTGTAGCAGGATACTTAATGATTTTGGAATAACTGAAAGCAAAGTGGAGGAGAAATTGTTGAAGTTAAACATAAGAAAAGCACCTGGGGTGGATGGGATCTATCCAGTTATATTAAAGGAGGCGGCAAAGCAACTAAGCAAACCCTTAGCCATAATTATGAGAGCGTCCTTGGACTCAGGGGAGGTTCCCACGGACTGGAGATGTGCAAATTTATCCCCAATTCACAAAGGGGGATCGAAGGGTGACACGAGTAATTACAGACCAGTTAGTTTAACTTCTGTTCTGGGTAAAATAATGGAGTCACTGGTTAAAGATGCATTGCAAGATCATCTAGACAAGACTGCAGCAATAATTCAGACACAGCATGGGTTTGTTAAGGGAAAGTCTTGTCTGACAAATTTGATAGGATATTATGATGTGGTTACAAAGGAACTGGATGCAAAAAATAATTTTGATATCATATATTTGGATTTCAGGAAAGCTTTTGACACTGTTGTACATGAAAGACTATTGTACAAATTGGAGCAGAATGATATTAAGGGTAAGTTGCTACAAGGGAGAAGACAGAGGGTGGTAATCAATGGGTGCTGCTCTTCGTGGACTAATGTTATTAGTGGAGTCCCACAGGGTTCGGTGTTAGGTCCACTGTTGTTTTGTATATTTATCAATGATATTGATGAAGGTATATCAGGCTTAATGTTGAAGTTTGCAGATGATACAAAGGTTGGTAGGGTTGTTAATGACAGTAATGGCAGTGTGCTACTGCAACAGGATCTAGATAATTTGGGCAGATGGGCTAAGAAGTGCCAACTGAAGTTTAACCTTGACAAATGCAAAGTACTGCATATGGGTAGAAGTAACCCCAGAGAAACATACCAACTGTGTGGTACTACACTTAAGGTGGTAGAAAATGAAAAAGACCTTGGAGGAATTGTGCAGTCAGATATGAAGTTCTCTGAGCAATGCAGACAGGCTGCCAGGGCAGGTCATGGGGTTTTGTCAAAGATATATAGGAATTTTGCTAGCAGGGAAAAGGAGGTGATTATCCCTCTGTATAAGGCAATGGTCAGGCCACGCCTTGAGTACTGCATACAGGTCTGGAGACCTCATTTTAGGAAGGATGTAGATTTACTTGAGCATATACAGAGAAGGGCAACAAGATTGGTGAGGGGAATGAAGGGATCCTCTTACCAAGAGAGGCTTAAGTTCTGCAAATTGCAGTGGCTGGAGACTAGGCACCTGCGTGGTGATCTGATTGAGGTATATAAGGCCTTGAATGGGTTGAGCACGCTGAATTCTGATGGGATCCTTCCACTTGTTCAGATTACGAACCTAAGGGGGCATAAATTCAAATTAAGAAAAGACAGATGTAGAACAGATGTGCGGAAATTTGCCTTTAGCCAGCAGGTGGTTAATTGCTGGAACAAACTTCCATCTGTCGTTGTGGGAGTTGATAGGTTGAATAATTTTAAGGAGGAACTGGACAGCCATTTGGAGGGAATGGTGTGTTTTTTTTTTTTTTTTTTTGGCTGATGCTGCATAAGCTCATACATTTGCTTTCTTGCATCACATGCCACTGCTACTGCTACTACTACTACCTTTATGCCAAACATGATCAAAAGCCTTTGAGATGTCAAGAGCAACTACTTGTGTTTCACCGAACCTTTCCATTGAATTAGTCCATAAATGGGTAACATAAGCCAGAATATCACTAGTGGATCGACACTGACGGAATCCATACTGGTGATCATTGATCAGACGGAAGGTTTCTAGGTAGTTTAAGAGTTGGCGGTAATTGATTTCTCCATTACTTTAGAAAGAGTAGAAGTAATTGCAACGGGACGATAATTGGATGGGAGTGATTTGTCACCCTTTTTAGGAACTGGCTGGATATGAACAAATTTCCAAGCAGAAGGAAAAACACCTTTGGAATAAGAAAGTGAAAAAAGGCTGCAAAGAATAGGAGTATTTTCAGGAGCACAGGTTTTGAGAACAAATGGAGAAATACCATCAGGACCTGGAGCTTTCTTAGCATCAAGATTCATCAAAATCCTTCTGATATCCTTTTGACGGAAGACCACAGGAGGCATTGAATGGAGCGTGATGGGAATGGTGGGAGGTGTTTTACCAAGATCATTAATACATGAGTTGAAAAAAAAATGGGATGCTAGTAGGTCAGCTTTATCCTTGGCTGAAGTGACAACAGAACCATCTGGTTTGGACAGAGGTGGGAGCAGAGATGGATAAAAGTTGCGGCCAATAGCTTTGGGAAGAGACCAGAATGCTCGGCTACCATTAGGGCAAGAAGCAAGTTTTCTACTTTTAGTGTGTTCAAACTCTAGTTTGGACTGATTAATAACTGCTTTATAATTGTTGCGAGCTTTCATGTAGGCAGAAAATGAAACTGAAGAATTAGAAAAAAGCCAATTACGATATGCAAAATTCTTCACTTGAACAGCCTTAGCACATTTATTGGAAAACCAAAGTTTAGATAAAGGACGAGATTTTAAAGTGGAGTGTGGGATAAAGGATTCCATTCCCGCAAGAATAATTTCACTGACACGATCTGAGCAAACGTTGACATCAGAAATTTTGAAACAGTAATTCGAATAAGGAAAGGAAGTCTCGCAGGTCATCCCATTTTGCGGCGCTTCCGTTGCCAGGTGGGCAGGAGCAGCAGTGCGTAGCACACGCTTCTTGATTAGACCAGGTTCAAGCCCGTGACCACCAAATACGATGGATGCGGAAAGGTCAGGAAATGACCACTGCATATCCCCGGAGCAATATGGCCTTAGTTGCTAATGCTCCTAAAAACCAAAGAACAAACAAACAAATCATCCCATTTTGCATTCTTGTAATGCCAAACAACACGAGGTTGGGAATAGCCATGAGATAAAGGCTCCTTTGGAGAAGAGACAATCACCAAGTTGTGATCTGAAGTGCCTAAAGGACCTCACTTCAACCGTGTACTTAGAAGGGTTGTTTGTGAGAAAAAGATCAAGCGTATTGTCTGTATGATTAAGATTGTCCGGTATTCTTGTAGGTAAATGAACAATCTGTGCTAGGTCATTAGTAATTGCAAAAGCCTCAGCATCTCGACCTGCTGGTCGGTGTGACTAGAAAACGGAAGCCAGCTGGAGTTGTGAACATTAAAATCACCAAGGAAAATTACCTCACTGTTAGGAAAGTTGGACTGGAGAAAGTGAAGTTGCAAAGAGCTCCAAGTGATTAGTGGATTTGGGAGAACAGTAGAGACAACATGAATTTGACACAATGAGGTAGAGAGATTTTAAGCCAGATAAGATCAAAGAGAGGAGTTTCCAAATTGCCAAGTCTCTGACAGGGAATATCAGAACAGATATATGCACAGGTACCACCTTTGAGGCGAAAGGAATCATACAGCGAATAATTTGGGCATCTGAGATGAGCAGTAGTTGAATCAACCGATGACTGAGATTATGTTAGAAAAAGTACATGGGGTTTGTCAGACTGCAAGTGGAAATGGACATCGTTGAGATTAGAATTGAGACCACGTATATTTGTGAAACGAATTAGGAAGTGCTTGGGGGGTTTAAATCTTTTCGCAGATAAGCTTGCGCTATTAGTTTGACAATTCATGGTTTATTCAATAGTAAGAAAAAGTGGGTGGTACATGCTGTATGAAGGAATGAAATTTTTGGATGTGGCCTACACGTGGTAAGAATATACTCAGATCCTTGACATAACGTGGCCTCTTCAATGCTCCCCGCATACACACTACTCGGACTCCCTCCAGTCACTATCTGGCAGAGTAGAGGTAGCAAGATTATACACTAGCTGATCCGGAAGTCTCTTAGAGAGTTACTAATAGGTTCGGTCCAGTGTACTATCTAGCGGCCAGCCTGCAAACACCGTTTTAGAGCTGTACCCTCGAAATGTAAGGAATATTGGATCTCGCCACGACGTTCATTATAACCTCAAAAGTCATCAATCATACTGTATGATGGAAGAGATAGGGAAGAGTACCAATAAATGGTGTAATTTTGAAAGCACAGACACTTAAATAGCATAAGCTACTTGGTGTCGGTGATGACACATCTAATTCTTCTGAAGGGTGGCTTTCGAGACGGAAGGCTTGTCGTGGGATATCTAAGATTAGTTTTGTAGACGAATTTGTATTTGGTGAAATTACAGAAGTAGAAGCATTTCCTGAATTTCGCCATAATGTGATTCAAGACGGTGAATTCACAGTACAACTATGCTGAACAGTGCTGTACTATAAACTTCTCCCTGAAAAGTCACTGGATATTAAAAAGGCACCCAACAAAGTAGGTGAAAACTAATAAAGAGGGTTAGCACACTGTTTTACTGTGTGCAAACAACTGAAAAATCATAAGCTAAAGGCATTGTGCATTGGTAAAAGTCAAAGTCCCTGGTGTTTTAAGCACATCAACATGAAATCTCTACCTATGATTTATAAAAGTAGATCCAACACTTGGATGACAAAATATTTTTGATTCATGGTGTGAATGTGAGTTTGTACCACTGGTGAGGTGCCACTTGCTTTCCAAAAATTTTGAAGAAAAGGCTCTATTACTGTTGGATCACTGCCCAGCTTGTCTTTCAGCTGATGTGCTGAAATCGAAGCTGGCAAGATCAGAGTCATGTTTCTGCCAAAGAACACAACTGCACTAATTCAGTCCATGGATCAGGGCATTATTTGTGCTTTCAAGGCCTACTGTCATGGTGAACTACCTGCTGGTGTTGTGAACTCAGAAATTCAAGTTCTAGAATTTCTGAAAATAATAACACTGAAAGATCTTGCATACAACATTGCATTAGTCTGGGAGAAAGTAAGCTCTACAGCAATTGAAAACTGCTGGCAAAAAAAATGTATTGGAAAAGATGAGATTACTTGAATTAGAAGCATTTTCAGAACAAAAAGCAAAGGCTGCTTGGATTGAGGTGGATGTGAAAGCTTCAGTTGAGCGTTAGCATTAGTTGAGACATGTGATGCAAGAAAGCAAGCTTATATAGCAACTGCCAAAAAAAACCAAAAAAAAAAAAAAAAACCCCTTGCTATTTCACCCATCCGGTCACTCCAAATGTTTGTCTCATCATCATCATCAGCCATTTTCAATCCACTGCAGGATGAAGGCCTCTCCAGCAACTTTCCAGTTCCTTCTGTTTTGAGCACTGGACATCCATTTACTACCCACAAACTCATGAATTTCATCTATCCATCTCCGCCTTTGTCTTCCAGGTTTTCTTCTAGCTCCTCTTGGATACCATTCTGTTATTTTCTTAGACCATCTGTCATCATGTCTTCGAGCTATGTGTCCTGCCCAAGACCATTTTAGTTCTTTAGTTTTGATAAGAATGTCCTTTACTTGAGTTTGTTGCCTAATCCATGTGTTTCTCTTCTTATCTAACAGTCTTATTCCCAATATGATTCGTTCCATTCTTCGCTGTGTAGTTCTCAGCTTCTCTTCCATTCTTTTGGTGAGTGCCCAAGTTTCACTTCCATAAGTCATGATGGGGAGTATACATTGGTCCATTATTTTACGTTTCAGACAAACTGGGATACTGCTCTTCAGTATGTGACTATATTTCCTGAATGCTATCCATCCAAAATTTATTCTTCTCTTGACTTCCAGCCATTTATCATTATTACAGCTAATAACTTGTCCCAGATAAGTATATGACTCCACCTTTTCAATTACTGCTCCTTCAATCATTATTTCCCTTTCTGTGGCATACTTGTTCATCATTACTTTTGTTTTAGCCATATTCATCTTTAGTCCAAAATTCTTACTAGCTGTGCATAACTGATTAAGATTTTCCTCTAATTCTTTGGGATCATGGCTTATGACCACAATGTCATCTGCAAATCGTAAATGGTTTAGGTACTCTCCATTCACATTGACTCCTTTCTGCGACCAGTCTAATCTTCTGAAAGCTTCCTCAAGGGCAGCAGTAAACAGCTTCGGAGATATTGTGTCTCCTTGTCGAACTCCTTTCTCAATTTTAAATTTCCTACTGTCTTTGTCTAGTCTAATAAAGGAGGTAGCACTCTCGTATATTTTCTTCAAAATCATAATATATGGGGTATCAATGCCTTGTCTTTCCAGTGCCCGAAACATTGCCTTATGCTGTATGGAGTCAAATGCCTTTTCATAATCCACAAATGCCAGGCATAATGGTGTTTTATATTCATTTGCTTTCTCCATTAGCTGTGATATTACATGAAGGTGATCCATAGTTGAGAATCCTGTCCTAAAGCCAGCTTGCTCTTTCGGTTGATTCTCATCCAGTATCCTTTCTAATCTGTTAGTAATGACCCTTGTGAACAACTTGTAGATGTGGAATAACAAGCTAATTGGTCTATAATTTCCAATTTCTGATTTATCTCCTTTCTTATGCAGCAAAACTATGATTACATTATTCCACTGCTTAGGCGTCACACCTTTTCTAATGCACTTTGTGAAGAGCCTTGCCAGTTTTTGTGTTATGTCTCTTCCTCCCAATTTTAACAACTCTACAGTAACTTCATCTTCCCCCGGGGCTTTCTGATTCTTCATTTTCTTCAATGCATGTTCTACCTCATCAGGAAGAATATTGGGTATGTCGTATGTGTTGCTACTTTGCAATCCATCTTCCCCACTGCTGGCATCATTCCCCTGCTCCTTGTATAATTCTCTATAGTAGTCTTCTGCTATTTGAATTATGCCTTCCCTGCTGTTTATAAGTACACCATCGCTATTCTTCAGTTTCAGTATCATTTGTCTTTCTGTATTACTGCTCATGGCTGCTGATTTAAATCCTTTGTTTTCCCTTAATGCTTGTTCTACTTTTCTTGTGTTAAATCTTCTTATGTCCTCTCTGAGTCTCTTTCTAATGGCTTTGCATAACTCAGTATACTCAATTTTCTCCCTGTCAGTGTTTTTCTTGCTTTTCATTTGTCGTCTTCGGTTCATCATGACAAGTGTTTCTTGACTAATTTTTTCTTCTTTGGATTTCTTTTTCCCTATAGGTTTCTTGGGCTTTATCACTTTCAAAAAGTTGTAATATTCCTCGTCGATATCTTGGTCCTGAGCAGTCTGCAGAAGCTCAAACTTGTTCTTAAGTTCCAGTACATACTGCTTTTTCTCCTCCTCTGTTATTTCAAAGACCTTTGTATTATTTACTCGAGTCAGTTTTTTCCTTTCCTTTCCTACATCTATATCAAGTGTACATCTTACCATTCTGTGATCACTTCCAACATTTACCTTATTCAGGACGGTAACATCATTCACAATATATCTTCTGTTAGTGAGGATGAAGTCGATTTCATTAGTAGTTAATCCATTTGGACTCTTCCATGTCCACTTTCTGTTCACCCTTTTCTTGAAAAAAGTGTTCATTACTGACAGTCCTTGAGATTCTGCAAATTCCACAAGTCTTTCACCTCTTTCATTTCTTTCACCAATTCCAAAATTTCCTATAGTTCCCCTTTCTGCGCTGTTTTGTCTTTTTCCAACCTTAGCATTGAAGTCTCCCATAATAATAGTGTAGTGGGTTTTCTGCTCATCTAGAAGACTCTCAATTTCAGTGTACATTTCTTCAACCTCTTCATCATCATGGCTCGATGTTGGTGCATAAATCATTATAATCTTTAGCTTGTATCTCTTAGAAATCTTGAGTATTAGTCTTGACACTCTTGGTGATGTACTTTTGAATTCCAAAATGTTGTTTTTAAAATCTTTATGGACCAGAAACCCAATTCCACCTTCACTCCTTTCACTGTTTCCATTGGTGTACAGCAGATTTCCACTTGATAAACTTATAAGTGATTCATTTCTTCTTCTTGTTTCAGCCAAACCGATGTTTGGCTGAAAAAATGTTTGTCTGGTTCAGCCATTTGTCTGGTTAGACAAATGTTTGTCTAGTTCAGCCTTAAATTTATTTAAGCTATCAACTTTCACAACGGATGGAAGTCTGTTCTAGCAGTCAACTACCTGCTTGCTAAAGGAAACTTCTGCACATCTATCCTACAACTGTCTTTCCTCAATTTGAATCTATGTCTCACTCAGGTTCTTAATCTGAGAAAACTGAAGTATCCCATCAGCATTGAGCCTGCTCAATCCATTCAAGGCCTTATACACCTCAATCAGATCACCTCGCAGGTGCCTAGTCTCCAGATGCTGCAACTTGCAGAACTTAAGCCTCTCTTGGTAAGAACATCCCTTTGTTCCACTTTACCCAAGTGAGAAGAAATTACAGCCCCTGTGAACAGTAGGAAGACAATCAACAAACAGAGGGCCAATGACATAGGGAGTAGCCCAGAAGATAATGTGGGGCTTCTCCATTATCTTCTGTGTAAGGAAAAAACACCAGAAATTAACAAACTGCTTGAAAACATTAATGAGGTGATGGCATGGTTAGAATGTTCGAGTGATATTGAACATCATCATTTATTGCATGTGACCACTATTAAGGATTATGTACTTAAAAAAATGCTGTCATCAGTTCCGGGAAATTAAATTACATTATTTTGGCATGCATGCACAAAATGTAAATCCATAACAGCATTGTGTATCAATAGAATGTAACAGAAATGATATGAGCTATACTCATAAAACATTAGTAAATAAAGTGTATTTAAAAAAAACACTTAAAAAAAAAAAACTGGAAAAAAAATGGTAGAATTTTTTTTTACTATAATGCGCTTTGCTTATAACGTGGGTGTTAAAGTTGCCACCATACACTCACATTATATCAAGATTACACTGTATATGATTTCAGAAATTATTTTAACATCATATACTTAGATTTCAGTAAAGAGCTTTTCATTCTATTCCACATAAAAGACTGCTATAAAAATTGGACGTGTGGCATTAGGGGCAAGTTACTGCTATGGATAAAATGATGGTTGAGTGGCAAGAGAAAGAGTGGTTAATTAATGGACACTGCTCTTCTTGGTTTCTGTTTCTAACCTGGCTCATCTGGTGAAGATTTGGAAATGTTTCTGACAGCCAAGTCTGAACAGCAGGGCATTGTTATGAACAAAACTTTGACTCAAGATTTCTTAAAAGGGCAAGGTCTGCAACAGCATCTTTCTTGAAGTAAAATTATGATTATGATAATTATGATGTGTAATATGATATCCAAACAGAAGTACATAGAAAAATCTTATGTAAGCTAAAGTTTAAAAACATACTATACTGGTAAACAATCCTATGGCTTTGTATTATTATAAAATGTCCATTTTGCCAGTGAAATAGAATTTCTAGTGCAATGCAGATTTTAAAAAGACTTCCTTCCTGCTTTTTATGAAAAACTCTGTGAAGCACCCCAGATATATTGTAAAAAACCTCTTGTTTTTTTTTGCCTGTTTTAGTCCAAAAAATCTTCTGTTCTCCTCCTGCTTATAAATGCCTGAGGTTCAGTTTTTTGGATGAAAA
Source organism: Mastigoproctus giganteus (assembly GCF_048544385.1). Classification (NCBI taxonomy): domain Eukaryota; kingdom Metazoa; phylum Arthropoda; class Arachnida; order Uropygi; family Thelyphonidae; genus Mastigoproctus; species Mastigoproctus giganteus. The sequence goes on from NC_143579.1 coordinate 90,505,809, forward strand.
AGTTGGCAGCTATGCAATGATGATCAGAATGTTCTTAATAATTATTGTAGAACATTACTGTGCTTAAAAACAAATTCATCTTCCTCTTAAAATGAGTACATGATTAGTTGTGTATTTTAGAGTTGTAACATAGGACTAATTAGAAAGTAATGTATTATGATTAAATGTTCTTTTATACATATATTTTCTTTTTAGATTGGCCACTAACAGAAAGAGATAAAGTTACCCTTCCAGTTGTGAACAACTGGTTTAATAATCGACGAAAAGAGGCTAAGAAACAATTAAGGCAACAACATGGTAAGAATTTAAAGATTAGGCCTGATGTGTGATTCAATAAGAAGTTCTGAAATTTTGCCAGTTATTAATAGTTCTATTTTTGTGGGAGTTTACATAAAGTTATGTAATACTTTATCTACTGAATGCATTATGAATAGTCAAACTAATAGAACAAACTTATCTGTGAAAAGATATAAACCTACCAAATACTTATTCATTCATTTCACAATTATACGTGGTCTCAGTTCCATTCTCAATGATGCCCATTTCTACCTGTAGTGTACCAAGCCTTGTTTACTTTTTTCTGAGAGAATCCCCATTATTGGTTGCTTCATCACTGCTTATCTAAGCTTACTGGACTACAGCCAGGCCTCGCATAACTCGAGTTCGATTAACACATTTTTCAGTTACTGCTATTTGAAAAAAATTATACCACTTTCACTTTACACTATGCAAATTTCCAGTTAACACGATCTTTTTTAATGTGATAGTTGAAAAAGATTTGAATTGTGCCCTAAGCTTACCACGCATCAGACGGACAATAAACAAGTATTTGCTCGCTGCTTTTAAGTGCAGACTTGCATTTAAAAATTCTAATTTTTAAACGCAAATAAAAATTTTCATTTTTACATGAGCCAGGTTAAAATGTTACCCCAAAGGAGATAACGGTAAAAGAACTAGATGAAATCTTTCATATCACTGAGACCTCAAACTTTTTTGTTTTGAGGTTCTCTGCGATATTTATTTCGCCAGGGGCTAGAGAAAATTGTTGTCGATTATCGGAAATTGATTGGTGAAAAAAAGGAAGCCAACACTGTTCAAATGACTTTGTTCAAATATTTCTGTAACAATTTCTTCATTGTGCATTTTATGCAATAAACATTTAATTCTATAATTATTTTCATTATCTTTTTCATGGTATACAGTTAAAAAGTTATTTAAAGGGTATTTTTAAAATTCTTTATGGACATTCCTGAAGGTCATGGACCAATTGAGTGATTCCCTATGCTTCAGAGTTAATAATTGTGCATGTATCTTCTCTGACATTCTCCATCCTAGATTTACGAATTTGGAATCTCCTCTTGATTTTTTTCTAGCTTAAAATCTCGTAACCCCTTCTGTCAAATTCATCTGTCAAAATCGTTCTCCCAAATCCACTAATCAGTTGGAACTCTTTGAAAGTTGACTTTCTCCAGTCCAACTTTCCTAACAGTGACATAATTTTCCTTGGCGATTTTAATGTTAACAACTCCAACCGGCTTCAGTTTTCTAGTCACACAGGCCCAGCTGGTTCAGATGCTGAAGCTTTTACAATTACTGATGACCTCACAAAGATTGTTTCTTTACCTATCAGAATAGCAGATAATCTCAATCACACTCCCAATACCCCAGGGGCTCACATCTCGTGAGTATGGGCTTGGCACACCCAGGGTCCTGAGCTGGATATCATCATTCTTCTCATTCTTGGTGATTCCTCTCTACTTCTGAGTCTTGTTCTCTCTCTCTCTCTCTCTCTCTCTCTCTCAGGGAAAACAGATTTTTTTTTTTTTTTTTTGTCTTGTGCAGCATAAGCCTCAGGCTTCTTTGCACCATATGGCTAAAAATAGAAATATTCTTGATCTTTTTCTCCAATCAATCTTTTAAAGTACACAGCTCAGGTATGTAGTCCTTTGGGCACTCAGATTACAACTTAGTGATGGTCTCTTCTCCAGTGGAGCTGCTCTTTCATGGCCGTTCTCAACCTTGTGTTGTTTGGCATTACAAGAAAGCAAAATGGGATGATCTACAAGATTTTTATTCTTCTTGGTTTGATTACTCTTTTAAATCTTCTGATGTCAATGTTTGTTCAGCTTCTGTCAGTGAAATTATTCTTGTAGGGATGAAATCCTTTATTCCACTCTTCAATGTAAAAATCTTGTTATTTATCTAAACCTTGATTTTCCAATAAATGTGCTAAGGCTGTTCAAGATAAGAATGTTGCTATTTCATAGGGCTGGCATCCATATCTCTAGGTTTGTTTTCTGCTCACACTAAAGCTTCCAACAATTGTAAACAAGTTGTTATTCAATCCAAACTGTATTAACACCAAGGGATCACATCTCGTGAGTATGGGCTTGGCACACCCAGGGTCCTGAGCAGCTGGATATCATCATTCTTCTATTTCTTGTTGTTTCCCTTCTACTTCTCACTCTTGTTTTCTCTCTCTCTCTCTCTCTCTCTCTCTCTCTCTCTCTCTCTCTCTCGGGGTTTTTTTTTTTTTTTTGTTGGCTGGTATAGCAGAAGCCTCAGGCTTCCTTGCACTGTACGCTTAATAATAATAATAACAAGCTGTCCCCCGTAAGGCTACCACAAGAGAAGGGCAACACCATCCAGCCCCACCAACTGGAAGTGCTTCCTGCGCAACTGCGCTAGTGGCCGCTCAGGAAGGAAAAAAATGCCAACGCATGAAGTGCAGCATTAAAATGAATACGTACATCATGCAACATACTAGATAATTTGGGCAGATGGGGCTAAGAAGTGGCAACTGAAGTTCAACCTTGACTAATGCAAAGTACTGCATATGGGTAGAAGTAACCCCCAGAGAAACGTACCAACTGTGTGGTACTACACTTAAGGTGGTAGAAAATGAAAAAGACCTGGGAGTAATTGTGCAGTCAGATATGAAGTTTTCTGAGCAATGCAGACAGGCTGCTAGGGCAGGTCATGGGGTTTTGTCAATGATATATAGGAATTTTGCTAGCAGGGAAAAGGAGGTGATTGTCCCTCTGTATAAGGCAATGGTCAGGCCACGCCTTTAGTACTGCATACAGGTCTGGAGGCCTCATTTTAGGAAGGATGTAGATTTATTTGAGCGTGTACAGAGAAGGGCAACACGATTGGTGAGGGGAATGAAGGGATTCTCTTACCAAGAGAGGCTTAAGTTCTGCAAATTGCAGTGGCTGGAGACTAGGCACCTGCGCGGTGATCTGATTGAGGTCTATAAGGCCTTGAATGGGTTGAGCACGCTGAATTCTGATGGGATCCTTCCACTTGTTCAGATTACGAACCTACGGGGACATAAGTTCAAATTAAGAAAGGACAGATGTAGAACAGATGTGCGGAAATTTGCTTTTAGCCAGCGAGTGGTTAATTGCTGGAACAAACTTCCATCTGTCGTTGTGGAAGTTTGGAGGGAATGGTATGTTTTTTTTTTTTTTTTTTTTGGCTGATGCTGCATAAGCTCCTACACTTGCTTTCTTGCATCATGTGCCACTACTACTACTACTATGAAATAACCAGGCTAGAGAAACGATACCCGGATATTCAGGTCACCAAACAGCGATTAGCAGACCAAAGAAGGATAATCGTCATGAAGAACCTAATAGCTCCTGCCATCTTGGAAAAAATCAAGCAGAATGTCAGTGATCAACTACAAAGCACAAAGAATATGATCAATATGGAACCAGAGGAGAAAGAGCATACCAAGGAACCAGAGGAGAAAGAACAAGAAGAAATACAACCCAGAGTAACTGAAGTGGAAAGAGACGAAATCATGATATCCAGAATAGAAGATGAGTGGAAGAAGGCCCTAACAGAATTCAAAGGAATGGACCCCACAAGAACCCATGTGGTACCTAAGCAGAGGCCAAATAAAATCCTGTGGAGAGCAACAGACCACCTCAATCGGCAAGTAATGCCACATTACCTTGACAACAATGGTGCAACGCTGGAGGCTATCCACACAGCTGTATACTGTGCTGCCATAGCAGCTACTAGGATTAATGGAAAAGAAATGAGAGACCAGCAGCAGAAGAACCGAAAACAGAAGGAACCGCCATCTTGGGAAAGAAGACTTCAGCAGAAGATAGAAGAATTAAGAGTCAAGATAGGTCAGTTGACCTAGTACCAACAGGGTAATAGAAGTAAGAAATTGATTGGAAAGGTGAAGAGCATCCTCAAGAGAGAGAGCATCCACAGCAGACATGAGACCAGAAATCAGAGAATAGGAGAATACTTGGACACATTGAAGCTGAACCTCCTTGCACTCAGCAAGAGACTGCACCGATACAAAGAGAGCTCCCAGAGGAAAATAAACAACCGAATCTTTGATGAGGACCAAAGAGCCTTCTACAGGAAACTGGGTGAAGATGAGAAAGCAGGAAATGGACAACCTAAGAAGAAGACGATCTGGGGAAATAGCTGGAGCAGTGAAGTAAGACATAACAGCGGAGCACCCAGGATAGAAGTAGAACGGAAGAAAACCAATGACATACAAGAGATGAGAGATTCGAGAAGAAGAAGAAGCAAAACAGTCAATCAGGAACACCCACAACTGGCGAACTCCAGGAATTGATAACATCCACAACTACTGGTATAAGAAGCTCACCTGCACACACACAAGCACCTAGCAGAGCAGTTCACTCGAATGATAAGGCATCTGGAGACACTCCCAAAGTTTCTCACTGAAGGATTCATATCTGAAGCCTAAAGATGAAGATGCAAGAAATCCGATGGAATACAGGCCAATTATCTGCCTCCCAATGATGTACAACATCCTGAGCAGCTGCATAACCAAGAAGATATCAGACCACTTAGAGTGTCAGAACCAAATGGGCGAACAGCAGAAAGGATGCGAGCAGAGGAGCAAAAGATGCAAGGAGCAATTAACCATAGATGCCGTAGTTATGGAGGAAGCCTACAAGAAGCACCGTAACCTATACACGGTCTACATCAATTACTGCAAGGCCTTCGACTCCGTACCTCATAGCTGGCTAATAGAGACCCTGAAGATCTACAAGGTCAATCCGATAGTGACAAACTTCCTAGGAGAAACAATAGCGAAATGGAGTACTAACATTAAGGTCGAGAACATCACAACCAGGCCACTCCCCATTAGAAGAATCTTTCAGGGAGATGCTCTGAACCCACTGTGGTTCTGTCTAGCACTCAACCTGCTATCCACCATGCTTAACAGCAGCAAATATGGATATAACCTCAAAGAAAGAACCTATACACCTTCACCCAACTGATTTACATGGATGACATCAAGCTCTACGCGGCAACCGAGAAGCAAGGACATCAGGATGGAAGTTGGTCTAGACAAATGCAAGACTCACACGCTGCACCAGGGAAAATTAGTTGGCCAAAACTACCAGCTGCTGACTGGTAAAGAGATCGAAGCTATGACAGAAGGAGGACCTACAAATACCTAGGGATGATGCAGGCTCAGCACAGTTAGAGTACAAGGAAATCAAGAAGTGCCTGACCAAAAATTATCATCAGAGACTCAGAAGCCTGCTGAAAGAAAAATTGCACGGAGGGAACACAGTTAAAGCCATAAACACCTATGCAGCTCCAGTACTAACCTTCAGGGTCATAGATTGGACTAACACCGAGCTAGAAGATATCATGCGAAAGACAAGGACAGTGATGACCAAGAGCCACCAACACCACCCGAAGTCAGCTGTGGAGAGACTAACAATAGCTCGGAAAGAGAGAGGAAGGGGCCTGATAGACCTGATAGAGCAACAGAAAACAGCAATAGTTAACCTGAAAGATTACTTCGAGAACAACACAACACCACTCCCCAGGCCATAAGGAAGATAGATAAGTGGTATACCCCACTCAACCTAAGCGAGGAACCCCCCTCCTACCCAGATGGCACAAGAAACAAAGTTAGAAAGATGGGGAAAGAAGACACTCCGTGGCAGACACTACAATGACCTCCATCAAGATCACATCGATAACATTTCTTCCAATGCATGGCTTACAAGTGGGATGCTCTTCCCCGAGACTAAAGGATTCATGTTGGCCATCCAAGACCAGGTAATCAACACTAGAAACTATAGAAAATACATCGCAAAGGAACAGGAATGTCAGATGACACATGTCAACGATGCTACCTGGCCTGAAACGATCCAGCACATCACTGCGGAGTGCAAGGTGATCACCCAGACTGAGTACACTCATAGACATGACCATGTAGCCAGGATAATACCTCAGAAGCTAGCGAGGAAATACCAGTTGACCAAAGGAAGTATACCATACTACAAGTACGAACCCCAGGCAGTACTAGAGACCCGAAACCACAAGCTGTACTGGGACCGCGCCATAATAACAGATAAGACCATCCCGCACAACAGACCGGACATAACTATTGTGGACAAGATGGAAAAGGCCACCTACCTGGCGCCTCCGTAGCCAGGTGGGAAGGAGCAGCAGTGCATAGCACACGCTTCTTGATTAGACTGGGGTTCGAGCCTGTCACCACCAAATACGGAGGATGCGGAAAGGTCAGGCAATGACCACCGCATATCCCGGAGCAATATGGCCTGTTATTTGGTTTTTAGGAGCCAATGCTCCTAAAAACCAAATAACAAACAAATAACAACAGCCACCTACCTGATTGACATAGCGGTGCCCAACACTAGCAATGTCCAGAAAACCCATGAGGAAAAAATTAAGAAGTACACGAGCCTGAGACATGAGATCAAGGAGATGTGGCATATGCAAGAAATATCGACCATCCCAATCATAGTGTCAACCACCGGTATGGTGCCAAAGACTACATAGCAGCCTAGCAGCAATAGGTCTCCTAGAGAACACCTACAAGGAACTCCAGAAAGTCGCAATCCTGAACACCTGTAGGATAGTCAGAGATTTCCTCGACCAACAGTAACACCAGACATTACAACCACCTGTGTACTTGGTAGCAGTACCCGTCACAAAGTGGAATCCCCTAATCAGGGAGAAATAATATAAGAGCAACAATAATAATAATATTTTAGAGGCTATACTTTAACCATATTTCAAGAGTAGAAAACTTGCTTCTTATCTGAATGGTAGCAAGGATTTTGGTCTCTTGTCAATGTTATTGGCTGCAACATTTGTCTGTCCCTTAAAACCCCTCCTCCCTCCCTCCCTTAAAACCTGATGGTTTAGTTGACTATTGAGCTAAATATAAAGCCAACTTACTAGATTCGACTTTTCTTCTAACTTATTTATTGATGAGCTTGGTAAACCACCTTCTACTATTCCCGTTAGGTTATTAATCAATCCCAACTAGATTTTAGAAAGGTAAGAGTAGAAAACTTGCTTCTGTCCAAATGGTAGCAAGCATTTTGGTCACTTTGACAAGAGACCAGAATGCTTTCACTAATTGGATGCAACTATCTATTTTTTACCCCTACCTTAAAACTTGATGGTTCTGTTACCTATTATTACTATTAGCCATATGGTGCAGGGAAACCTGAGGCTTATGCTGCACCAGCCAAAAAATATTTCTGAGAGAGAGAGAGAGAGAGAGAGAGATGGGGGGGGAAGGAAACACCAAGAAAGAGAAGAATGATGATATCGAGCTCAGGACCCTGGGTGTGCCAAGCCCATACTCACCAGATGTGAGCCCCTGAGTTAAAGATAAAACCAAATTACTAGCATCTGACTTTTCTTCTATTGATGATCTTTTTAAACTATCCCCTACCATTCCCAGTACACACCACTCAATGCCTCCTTTTCTGTCAAAAGGATGTCACAAGAATTCTGAACAGGCCTGATTCCAAGAAAGCTCCAGGTCTTGATGGCATTTCTCCACTTGTTTTCAAAACTTCTAGCCTTGCTCCTGTTCTCTGTTACCTTTTTATGCCTTTTTATTCCACTGGTGTTTTTCCTTCTGCTTGGAAATTTGCTCATGCCTAGCCAGTTCCCAAAAGGGTGACACTCCCTCCCATCCATTTATTGTCCCACTGTACTTACCTCTACTTTTTCAAGACTACTAGAGAAATGTATTAACTACCAACTCTTAAACTATCTTGAATCCTTCTATATGATCAGTGATTGCCAATATGGATCCCTATGGTGATACATTGGCTTATGTTACCCATCTGTGAACAAATTCAGTGGAAATGTTTGGTGTAATTCAAGCAATTGTCTCAACATTTCTAAAGTTTCTTATCATGTTTGTCGTAAAGGTCTTTTAAACAAGCTCCCATCTTATGGATTGCTGACCAATTTTTTTTTGGAATTGGGCATCTGGAGAGAGCGGTCCCCCCCCCCCCAGCCACTCTCGGCAGGTGATGGTTGATGGCTCTCATCTTCTAACTTCTCCACTGACTGCTGATATTCCTTGAGGTTGTCACAGACATTCTCCAGTTCTTGACAGCAAATCCTCTGCTTGCACCTTCACGTTGGTGGACTGTTAGTAACCCTGGGTATAACCTCCATGCACATGCACACTGTGGGTGACCACCCAAGTGTGAACCAAAATATACAGTATAAAAAGAATGAGTGATAGAGCAGAACCTTAGGTAACTCCAGCATTAGTTGAGATTTTAGAAGCATTCAGCCATGTATTATCACATGTGGTGAGCAGTTAGTGAGAAAACTGGCTACCCAAAAGCCTTAGAAATGTCAATGGTGGATTTTTTTAAAACTTTTCCAAGGTAGTTGTCCAAAGATGAATAACATAAGGAGTAATAAGTCAAGATTTATTATGTTAGAATATGCTGTATGAGCTTGCTTTCTTGCATCATATACCTCTACTAATGCTGACTCCAATTCAGTGGTCTCTAGCTGGCTGTATTTAGGGAAAAACTGCAGCTTACAGCTGTGCTGGGGTGTACTGGCATGTTGTTTTATTTGGAGGGGGTGTGGAGTATGAGCTGCATTCTTGTGGTTGTGGCTAGTGTGGTTCTATGGTTGGTTAGCTTAGATGGAGGATTGTTATCCATCCTACACTTCTATTTACCATAACGGGTGTCCACAAACCAATTTTACAAAATTAAAACATTATTGTGTTAATAGGGTATGTGGTACAAATCTGAAACTACTTCCGGATGATAGAGAATGTCTTCAAGTTTTTATTCACCACCCAGGAAATGTGCATACTGCAATAGATGGGATAGTGGCATAATTGCAAAACTGTAATCGTGGCAGAATTTACCAACCTTGAGAAGGGGCAGTGTGTACTTTGGTTCACCGAGCTGCAGTCTGCCACTGCTATTATGTGTAAATTCTGAATATAATTTAAAAAGTAGCCACTGAGTAGACCTATAGTGGTACAGAAAATTCACAAAGGACACCAGTTTGTGCAATCATCCCAGCTGATGCGGTGGCCAAAGAAAACACAGTGAGGGTGCAGTGGAGTTCAAGGAAGTTTATGCAAAGTCCAGGGACATTGCAGGGAAATTCATGCAACATTCCAGTTGTCAGCTGAAAGTGTCAAAGTCACCAAAGTGTGTATTGTGCTATAATGCTGGCCAAGGATGAAACCACACAAGTTAAACGTCTTCCAGACACTGTTGATTGATAAGAAAACCAAGAGTATATATTTTGCTCAGAAATGTTTCAGCTTATGGAAGACAGTGACAATTTCCTTTAATATGGGAAGAATCATCTTTAGTAATTAGTACACTTTTCACACCAGTGGGAAAGTAAAATGTGAGATTATAGGGCCCAGAAAAGCTACAGGAATTTTTGGAATACCAGTGTGACATTCTGAACATAATTGTCTTTTGTACAGTGAGTTGTTGCAAAGTGTATGACCGTTCTTCTTTGGGGAAGTTACTCTCATAAGCATGTCTGTAGGCCTTATGGAATTACCTTGTGATTCAACTATAGGATGACAATGAAGGCAAGTTAATTTTCCAACAAGACAACAAGAGTTTCACCAAACTTCCACAAAGAAGTTTGTGCACGCCTGAGCATTGTATTCTTGGAACAGATTGGAAAAGAAGAACTGTGGCCTTGTGACCTTCTGATCCAACTCTTTTATATTTTACTCTCTGGGAATTCTTGAAAGAACAGGTGTATGTTTCACTTATGCTAGGAACCATTATGGAACTTAAACAATGCATTTGTTTTAAGTTCTAATGTGTCTGAAGCAGTCAGACACGTTGAGTGGGATATATTGTTTTGAATATGGGAGGAAATGAGTTATAGGTGAGATATCTGCAGAAAAACTAAAGTATCAACATTCCTTTGTTGCCCTCATGATCATTTCTAGTTTAAATTTGAAGATATTCTCTTTCACCTAGACATGGTTTCAGGTTTGTATCATGCGCCCTATTCACACAATAAAGTTTTAGTTCGGTAAAGGTGGTTTGTAGACACCCTGTATTTTTATGGTCTTTCTCTATGTGGAAGGCTTCTAATAAGTCTTTCCTGGTGGTGTACTATATTGAGGATTTTGGATCGATAATTTTGAATGTGTGGTTTTCTGTTAAAAGTGTGAAAATAATGTCACTGTTTCAATTTTCCAAATCTGATGTGGTTGATGTGTTTCTCGATTCTTTTTTGTAATTTTCTGCTCCTGCCTACGTAGTACATCCCACAATCACAATCTGCAGGTAAACATCCCGTAAAATAGAGCAAAGAAGTTGTTTCAGGTTCATAATACCTGTAAATATTTATGGTGTGTGTTTTTGATCAATCTCTTAATTATGTCATTAATCCCACAATAGTAGGAGAATGTGAATTATGGCTGGTGTGAGGAGCTAATATCTTGCGGGGGGGGGGGGGGGCGTGGATTTTGAAAGTTGTTCATTGATTAATGACTTTGTTAATAAGCTTTGTGGGGTATTGAATGTTTTTTTATGAAAATTTCTTGATTTAGTGTATCAGGTGTATATATCCTTAATGCTCAAAGGGTTATTTGTTAGTGGTGGTAGTTTAAAACTGATTGAGTGTCTGGCAGTTTTCTTGTATACTCATATGTTAAGCCAGTTATTGGAGATATCGATAAATTGTGGTTGTGAAATCTGTTAAGTTGTCTTTACTATAAGGTCCTTGGGAGTTGAGGTTAACATTGGTTCAAACTCAACCATGTAGTTTGCTAAGAGGGAAAGGTGGTAGGGGGGGTGCTTCCATGCTAAGGCCTCTTTTTAGGTATATTCACAAATGCATAAAGTTTGAAATTATCCTTTTCATGTCAGTGTCTAACCATCCACATATTACAACTTCATTCTCAGTGGGTTGATTTTTGATGAAATATTATATTTGGATTTTTTTAGAAATATTTATTGAGCATCCCAAATGTCAATAAAATCTGATCACTAGAAATTTGGCAATTTCAACCCCCCCCCATAAAATTTCAAGTTCTGTGTACATGAATAGAAGTGTGTTTCAGATATTTGACAGCTACCTGACAAACAATGCGTTTAACACCAAATTTTTAATGTATGTTCACTTGCACAATTCTTCTAGAGCTTTGTACCAGATATCATGCTAATATGTAACCTATGTTACATAAAATGTAATCATTGTATGTTATATGCTGTGGCACCCTTCCCACCCTAAAAAATGGGCAGCTGCTCAAAAATCTCACCTCACTTAATTTTTTTTTTTATGTAAACCACAAACACGAGAGGTATTAGAATCTATAGTACTTAGTACCGTGCTTGGGTTGGAGGTTGAGAAGATGAAAGAAGATATTTGTTTATATTGGACTTGAACTTCTGTAGACTAATTTTCAGGAAATACGTATGAAGGAAGTTTGTTCCAGAAAATGGCAGTTGAATGAATAAACAAGGAAGATGAAAAGTTGGTTCTGTGAGTTTGAAGTTGGACAGTAAATGGATGTTGTCTTGTGGCTGCATGTGTTCAGACTGTTTTGAAAGAGAGAGCAGGAATTATAGAAGCCAATTCAGAAGAACAGTGCCCATGGAAATATCTGTAGAAGAGGCATGCAGCAGAAACAGTATGTCTATGAGACAGCAAGTGGAGAGGTTCTGTTAGAGATGAATCATTAATTAACCTAACTGCCCTCTTCTGAATGGATCAAGAAGCCTGAGAGAGGTTTTGGGGGCGCCACCCCAGATGTGGGAACAATATTCAATGGTAGGGCGGATTTGTACAGAGTGAACTGCTTGGAAGAAAAGTAACTCCGAGAGCAAAAAAGAAAACCAAGTTTTTTAGATGCAGAGGAAGCAATATTTGTAATGTGCTTGTGCCAAGAGAGATTAGAAGTCAGGGTAATCCCCAAAAGAGATATATCATTTTGCCTGGAACATGAGTATAGTATAGAAGTTTTTAGCCCTTGAGGTACATTATATGATAACTTTGTGTTACCTCAGAAAAGTTACATTTGGTATTATAAGTAGCAAATGATGCATGCTTATAAAGCATCAGTTAAAAAAAAAAAAAAAAAAACTTAAACCACATCACAACTTTTTCATCCTTATAAACATTTCAAGCAGATCACCTCGTAGGTGGCTGGGCTCCGGATGCTGCAAGTTGCAGAACTGAAGCCTTTTTTGGTGAAACCACCCTATTATTCCTCTAATTAATATCACTGCTCTTCTCTGTATCCATTCCTGCAGATTTACATCTTTCCTAAAATGAAGCCTGTAGACCTGTAAACGTATAGGCCTGCAGCTACACTTTGAGTACTACAGCACTCAAGGTGCAATCTAACAATTATTGCCTTGTACAGTAGTTGACTAAGCACATTATATCTTCAGCTGCCAATGCACCATTAAACACCAAACCAAATAAACAAATCTTGTACAATGGGATAATCGCCTCCTTATCACTGCTAGTAAAGTTCCTATATATCATTGACAAAACCCCATGAGCTGTCTTGCACCCTGTCTATACTGCTCAGAGCATTTCACATCTGTCCATCTGCACAGTAACCCCCCCTACCTCCAGGGTCTCATTCAATTTCCAATATCCTGAGTGCAGCAACACAGAGTTGGTACATTAATCTGTAGTTACTGCTACCCGTGTGCAGTAACTGTCATTTGTCAGTTCAACAGCCCTATCTGCCTAATTTTTCTAAATCTTGTTGCAATAGCTTGTCTTGATTACTGTCATTAGCTAACCTTTGTATCATCTGCAGACTTAGACATTAAGCCTAATATACCTTCATAAATATCATTAATAATTATAGGAAAATGCAATGGCCCCAGCACTGAACTCTGTGGAGACTCCACTAATACTATTAGTCCACAAAGAGCATTGATAACCACTCTTCTCCCACTCAACTATCCTTTTATCCACCGCAGTAACATACCCTTAATGCCGCATTGCTCCAATTCGTTTAGCAGTCTTTTATGTGCGACAGTATCAAAAGCTTTTCTGAAATCCAAGTACAGTCTGTCCTCGTATAGCACGATAGTTGTGTTCCTAGAAACCCTCGTGCAATGCAAAATCGTGCAATATAAACAACAGGTCCTATGGGAAAAGTAGGGTTAGGGGCCGACCACCCAAGATTGAACACACATTTGGAACCAAAACATTACCAATGTTTTGGTTCCAAAAACAGTTCCATAAAATACTTACGTATTTTATAACGATTAAAATACGTAATAAAAATAATATTATAATATTTTTTTATTTTTATTATAATATAATAAATAATAAAAAATATTTATTTTTTATTATTTATTTAAATAATAAAAATTTATTAATAAAATAGTAAAAAAATATTATATTAAATAAAATAGTCGTAATAAAATATTGCTAATGCTTTTGCTTCTATCGTAAGCAAACTTGTTTTTTGTTTGATTTTCTATCCAAATAGATGACAGCCATTCCATCTCTTCCAATTCTTTGTGTCTTAATCTAATGGATTTTAATTACACTTTGAGTTGTTTCTGCTATGAAAGTTGTTTTTATTTTCTCTGCATTCTTTCTAATTCTCGGCATTGCCTCAGCCTCATTTCGGTCTGTAGCACGTGCAATATCACGCGGTCTTTCATTTTGCTCAAAGCGTTTCACAATTTCATATTTTTTCTCTATCGACAGAGGCGGACTGGCCATAAGCCTTACCCGGGAAATCCCGGTGGGCCGGAGGCCGGTGTGATTTTGGCCATAAACCGTAGTATGAGGCCACTATAAATTTTCCCGGGTAAGAATTTTTGACTCAGTCTGCCTCTGTTTATCGATATTGCTTTTCTTTTTCTCTCTGAATCTGCAGTGTCTTCGCCAGAACGCTTCCTTTTCACACCTTTTAAGTATTTTACTAATTTTTATGGAATAAAGCACAATTACAAAACAAGGTGGCACGCTTGATACACATAAAAAAAGCTGCGCCCGTGTAGCAGCTGAATAAACAACACCGTAAAAGCATAGATACACTATTAACACCTCACATTTTACTAAAGCAAATTTCTGGGGGTTACTACCATAAAACAATTTCCAGTTGCGTTTCTGCTAATGGAATCTGTTATAAACTGGTAGTAAACTCCATCTAATTGCATTTGCGATTATATCGATAGTTGGAATTGTGTTGGTTTTTACGTTATTATGGTGAAATGTGTTTCCCCTTCACTGATATAAAAAATATAAATATATTTTCCGAATCTTCTCTTCATTCCTATCGTGTTGCGTTTGATTGGGGTGATTCTGCGTTCGACTGCCATTTCTTATAAACACAAAGGCTAATCGTGTATAAGCGAATTCGGTTCGTGTTATATAAGATATTGTTCCCCTATTTATAAATCGTGTATGATCAAATTCGTGTAATGTAAACACGTGTTATACGAGGACCGACTGTATATGATATAAAAATTAATTTTTACATCCAGTGGTTTTGTTATATCATATCTTGCAACAAATTCTAAATGTGAATTAATCATGGAATAAATCAAAGAAGCTACTAGGCTTTCCATGACAACAAATAAATACTGTTCAAAGCTTAGAACTAAATGGATGCCAGATAAACCATTTGAGACACATGGCAGAGATAAAAAGGGCATAGGATGCATATACAGGGTGTCTCAAAAATATTGGTACAAACGTTTAGGGGAGGTAGGTAACATCTAAAGGAATGTGAATCGTATAGGAACCCATAACCGGAAACGTCACTGTAAGTTGGTAGACGGTACTGTTCATCAGTTCGCAAGAGGGAAAATTTCTGGTTTACTCATTCAAGCAGTAGTCGCCGCACGAAGAGCATGCATCGATATACAAACTGTGAGCTGGCAGACATGCACCTAGTGTATGGATTAGCAGAGGGCCCACACGGTGTTTAGTCGGCCCATACCCATTACCATCCCACATTAACTCTGCTAAAATATCGGATATTTCTTGAACAAGTTCTACCAGGGTTACTTGACGATGTTCCAGCAAATGTGAGATGCAACATTTGGTTTCAACATGATGGGGCGCCTGCCCATTATGGAAGGTGTGTTCGTGACCATTTGAACAGGCGTTTTGGGCGTTGATGGATTGGTTGTGGTGGATATACAAACTGGTGGATATTCCTGGGGTTGATGGAATCTATCCAATTATATTAAGGGAGGCAGCAAAGCAGGTAAGAATTACAGACTTGTTAACTTAGCGTATGTTCCACGGAAAATAATGGAATCACTGGTGAAAGAAGTAATGCAGGACCATTTGGACAGTCATGCAATTATACTGCAATCACAGCATGGTTTTTGTCAAGGAGAAGTCTTGTCTAACCAGTTTGATAGGTTACTATGAAAAAGAAACTGGATACAAGAAATAATTTTGATACCATATACTTGGATTTTGGGAAGTCTTCTGATGCTGTTGCACATGGGGGACTGCTGTACGAACTGGAGCAATGTGGCATTAAGGGCGAGTTGTTGCTATTGATAAAGGAATGGTTAAGTGGGAGAAGACGGAGTGGTTATCAGTGGGCACTGCACTTCGTGTACTAATGTTATTTGTGGTTCCCCACCGTTAAGTGCTGGGTCTATTTAGTCTTTATCAATGACACTGATGAAGGTATATTTGGCTTGATGTCTGGGTTTGCAGATGATACAAAGGTTGGCATTATGGTTAACAGTGAGCTACTGCAACAAAATCTAGGAAAATTGGGTCGATCAGTTGAAGTTGAACATTGACAAAAGCAAGGTACTGCACATGGGTAGCAGTAGCCCCAGATTAACTTATTAACTGTGTGGTACTACACTCAAGGTAGTAGAGAATGAGGAACACCTTGGGGGTATTGTGCAGTCAGACATGACATTCCCTGAGTAGTGCAGACATGCTACCAGGACACCTCATGGAATTTTGTCAATGATATACAGAAACTTTGCTAGCAGGGATAAGGAGGAGATGATCCCTTTGAATAAGGCCATGATTTAACATGGTTAAACATCTTGAGTACTGTATACAGGTCTGCAGGCCTCTCTTTAGGAATGATGTAGACCTGCTGGATCAGGTGCAGAGAAAGGCAATCAGATTGGTGAAGAGAAGAAAAGGGTGCTCTTACCTAGAAAGGTTTCAGTTCTGAAAATTGCCGCTTCTTGAGACCAGACACCTGCAGGGATACATGATTGAGATGTTTAATGCCACGAATGGATTCAGTAAGCTGAATGTTAATGGCATTCTTCCACTTGCTGTGAGTACACAAATGAAGGAGCATAAATTCAAATTGAGGAAGGATGGTTGCGGGGTAGATGTGTGGAAGTTTGCCTTCAGCCAGTGGGTGGTTGATTGTCGGAATATGCTTCCGTCTGTTGTTGTGGAAGTGGATGGGTTAAATAAATTTACTAGACCATTTTTGGAGGGTATGGATGGGTGACTCCTTTTTTGGCTGATGCTATATAAGCTTGCTTTATTGAAAGCAAGCTTATATAGCATTAGCCCAAGCATTACTACGACGATCGAATTGGACAAATGGGATTGCTCGTAACAAATTCATGCTGAGACCAGTATAATTGCAGTCCTGTCTGGATAGTCTTGCCTTACTTCTTTAACCCATGACTCCATTAGTTTTCATGGAACAGAAATCAAGATTATAGGTCTGTAATTGTTCACTTTACTGTTCGAACTTTCTCTGTGAATCGTGGATATATTTGCATATCTCCAGTCCCTTCGGACTTCCTCATTTAATATAATTAGAAAGATCCCATCCACTCCAGGTGCCTTTTTCATATTTAACTTCAACGATTTTTCTTCCACTTTCGTCTCTGTTATCACAAAATCATTTAGCTTCTTGTTATCGCATGACAAACTTCTGGCATTCTCTTTCCAAAAGAAAGCACATGATGCTTTCTTGCATCATGTGCCAATGCTAATGCTATTCAAAATAATTCCTCATGAATGAACACAGATACATTATACCTATTCAGTTTTTCAGCAACCACATCAGGATCATCAGCAATTAAATCATTGACATCACATGGACCAACTGTTCCCCCTTCTCTTAATATAAGTAAAGAGTTTTTACCTGCCTGCTGCTTTACTCGTTTTCTGCTTTTCTTTGCATTCTTTGCTGGAGATATCTATAATCTGTATTAGATTGTCTAAACTTCTTTGTACCTTAATTGCAGACTAGTTTATATTTGCCATAGGCTTCTGTATCACCAGATAATTTATATGCATCCCATTAATTTTTCTTTTCAGCCACCTGTCTCTTAAGTTCATCTGACATCCATTTAAGTCTAAGCCTGCAGTGGTATTTAGTGAATGCTACTAACTTTTCGTACCTTAGTTGGTATGAAAAGTTAGTAGCATTCATTGATTATTTCCCAGAATGCTTCCCATTTAGAATTTGCTGTTAGTAACGTCATTAGTTTGTCTGACTGCTTAGAATTTAAAAATTGTCTGAGGCCACTATAGTGACCCTTATGAAAGCAAACACCCTTCACTTTACCTTTGGAATAAGGTATGTCTTTAAGGAATTCCCTCATCAATACACGTAATCTCTGCCCCTCCAATGGGTAACTTTACCTGCAGATTCTTAATGGGTGAAGAATCACCGCTTGTTAATCAGATCAAGAGTATTGCTTCCTCTTCTTGCCTCTCTGACATGCAGCAGTAGAAAACAGTTGTCCAATAAATCCACTAATCAATATTAGGAAAGTTAAAATTCACCTCTAGAGACGTTGTGATTTACTGGCCCACTCCATTTCTCTGTATATATGTTTGTTTTATTCAACACATTTATTAGGCCTGTAACAAACTCCTGCTCTCGATTTTGTTTACCCAGTGCTTATGTCACACCAAACTGTCTCGACATTGCAATGTCTTAGATTTAATCTGTCTGAGTGACACCATGTCTGCATTTGATGACTTAATCAGTACATCATATTCATCAAATTTATTTACTATGCTCCTAGCATCAGTATACATCAATCTTTTCTTACTGTTAGTTACCTTAACACAACCCATATATTCATTTGTTCCATGATGACTCACAGCAGGGCCTAATTCCCTGCATCACGCTTTTCAGGCTGCTGCATGTTCCGATAGAAGCAGTACAAGAATCACTCTTAGCTCTTCCTGGGGCTGTAGTTAATCTGTTAACCTCCCTGTGGCACTAGTTAATCTATTAATCTGTGTATACTCCCAAGGTAGCAGTTTCCTGACCCATCTAACGCTGCCTCAATAGCATCAGGAAATATTCTTTCTTCCATTCAATTTATATGTATCTCATCCCTCTAAAAACAGACTCCCCTGTTTATCAGCATTCCTTGGTGTTTCTTCGTGAATTTGGTATGCTGATTCCATATACAACCTTAGCTTTTACATAGCATCGAAGGTTTTCCAGAAATGAAATAAAAGTAAACAATACTGCAGATTTATTAACAATATTTATCTTCTGGACAGGGTAGAGTGTTAATCTTTGCTACAACTAAACAATCAACTGCAGGGGCTCTCATGGTGAGTATGGGCTTGGCACACCCAGGGTCCTGAGCTGGATATCATCATTCTTCTCTTTCTTGGTGATTCCCTTCCCTTCTACTTCTGACTTTCATTCTCTCTCTCTCTTCCTCCATCAGGGTAATTCAGAAATTTTTTTTTTTTTTGGCTGTGCAGCATAAGCCTCAGGCTTCCTTACACTATATGGCTAATAATAATAATAATAATAATAATAAGCTAACATAAGCAGGGATGGAGGTATGCCACCCCTCTGTGTTACTAGGCAATACTAGATGGTAGATGACTCTCATCAACCGGTGATATTTCACCGGATCTACCATCTAGTATTGCCTGGTAACACAGAGGGGTGGCTTATTGTAGGGTTGAAGTGGTGGAACCCATGTTTAGTCTCCAGAGCTAAGTTCTGGTCAACCCTTCCACATCTCTTCCATCATTTAGTATTACTGATGACATTTGAGGTTATGATGAACGTCGTGGCGAGATCCAATATTCCTTACATTTCGAGGGTACAGCTCTAAAACGGTGTTTTCAGGCTGGCCGCTAGTTAGTACACCTGACCGTACCTATTGGTGACTCTTTGGGAGGCTTCCAGATCAGCTAGTGTATAATCTTGCTACATCTACTCTGCCAGATA
Source organism: Mastigoproctus giganteus (assembly GCF_048544385.1). Taxonomy (NCBI): domain Eukaryota; kingdom Metazoa; phylum Arthropoda; class Arachnida; order Uropygi; family Thelyphonidae; genus Mastigoproctus; species Mastigoproctus giganteus. The sequence continues at coordinate 90,525,274 of NC_143579.1, forward strand.
GTGACTGGAGGGAGTCCGGGTAGTGTGTATGCGTGGGGGGGGGCATTTTCAAGACCACGTTATGTCAAGGATCTGGGTATATTCTTACCATGTGTACGCCATATCCAAAAATTTCATTACTTCATACAGCACTTTTTCTTACTATCGAATACACCATGAATTGTCAAACTAATAGAGTAAACTTATCTGCGAAAAGATCTAAACCTTCCAAACACTTATTAGTTCATTTCACAAATATACGTGGTCTCAATTCTAATCTCAACGATATCCATTTCCACTTGCAGTCTGCCAAACCCCATGTACTTTTTCACAGAATTTCAGTTATCGGTTGATTCGACCACTGCTCATCTCAGTTGCCCAAATTATTCGCTGTATGATTCCTTTCGCCTCAAAGGTGGTACTTGTGCATATGTCCATTCCAATATTCCCCACACACACACACACACACACACACACACACAATGGAATACTGTTCCTACATCTGGGATGGTGTTCCCAAAACCTCTCTCAGGCTTTTAGACTATTCAAAAGATGGCAGCCAGGTTAATTAATGACCTGTCTCTTAGAAAGTTTCTCTACTCTGTCTCATAGACATTCTGTGTCTGATGCATGCTTTTTTCTGTACTTCCATAGGCAGTGTTCTTTTGAATTAGCATTCTGAACTGTTCTGTAATTCCCCCAGTCTATTCCAAATCAGTTCAGTTGTATTCCACAATCAGTCAGCATCCACTTACTGTCCAATTCCAAACCCACAGAATCAACTTTTCTTCTTCCTTATTTATCTCTTGAACTTCGCTTTTCTGGAACAGCCTTCCTCCCTGTGTATTTTGTGTAAATTACAATATTGTCAACAAATATCTTCATCTTTTCATCCGTTATGCATATCTGAGGTTAAAGGATGAGAAAATGAAGATATTGTTTGGGGTTTTTTGTGAAAAAAAAAGTGCTGAATTTATTAATTTATTTCATTTAATTAATCTGCTGTTTGGTTTTTAGGATCATTAGCAACTAAGGCTATATTGCTCCGGGAATATGCGGTGATCATTCCCTGACCTTTCCGCATCGTCCGTATTTGGTGGTGACGGGCTCGAACCCCGGTCTAATCAAGAAGCATGTGCTATGCACTGCTGCTCCTTCCCACCTGGCTACGGAGCCGCCTTAAATTAATCTGTCAGTATATTAATTATCATTGCTTAGAGGATATTATCATAAACAAAACAAAGGAGAATTACTTTTGTAAAAATATCTGAAAGATTAATCACTTTTCATGTATGTGTATAAGATTGCTAATGTTTATTATCAAATGGACATCTAATGTAGCTAGTTATTCATGAAATAAAGCCAGCAAATTATACTCTTAAAAGTGTATAAGTGGATTGCAAATTAAATTAAACCAGAAAAATCAGGAAATCATAATAATATTCATAAATTTTCCTTTTGTTAATTTTATCTTGTTATTGCTTATATATTTTGTCAATAGCTGCAGCTATAGCAGCAGTAACTGGTGGACAACTCTCAAGCCAGTCACTGCCATCAACATCTGGATGTACAAGCTGGCCTTCCCCAAATTGTGGTATGCAGCCATGTATTCAAGTGGCACCATCACAGAATGCTAGAATAGATTTGATCAGTGATGTAATAGAAAGCGACAGCTCTACAGACTCTTCAAGACACATGGATCCAGGACAGTTCCTGATGCTAGACATGCAGGGTGAAAGTAAAAGTGATATAAAAATAGAACCATAGGTATATACTTTTTTTCTCTTCTATTTATGTTCATTAAGATATACTTTTATAATTCATTATAAAAATAACTATAAGCATAATTTGCACTAAGCTTTTGTTGTTGTTGCATTAGTGACTTGGCCCATATTGCACCATTGTGTATTATGTCTGCAGAAGTGTGTGTTCACAAGCTAATTTGCATGTTGTGCAGGCTGAAAATCCAGATAACTTACAGGGTCTGGGTGGGAAGGTACTTCCTCTGCCTAAGATCAGATAACTACAGCCTTGATTTAAAATGACTTTAGGAATTCTTCCAGTCATTGATGGGAATTGAACCCAAACATCTCCAAATGAGTCCCAAGTGGCCAAACCACCATACTGTAATGGAGGACTTGCACCAAACATGGTGCAAATTATATTTTCTGTTATTCACAATTGATTCAGTGTTATTGTTTCTAATAATATATTTTAAAGATTCCTGAAGTGTCAGTGACTATCTAACCAGGCAGAGACCTCTATATGTCCCAATATAATCATGTGGGTAACTGACTGGAGGATCTAACAATAACTGGTCCTCCACTTCGCATAGTATAACCTGTTAGAATTTAACCAGCTACATGGCTTCTGACAAGGATGGGCGACAAGTATGGGACTCAGCTGGCCAGATTAAATAAATATAGGGCGAAGCTGCCATTATAGTGGCACCAAGCAATAGGGACATATACTAGCTGGGACATCACACAAACTAACACGGTTCATGCTATAGTTGACAGTGATCCGGGATATACACACAGTACTAAATGTGCTATTAAAACAATCATCAAATTAGGTTCTGTGAATGTTATGAGTTTAAATGGAAAGGCAGTGAAATTACCAGAAATAAAAACTTTTTTTTTTTATTCCTTATGAAAACCCCAAACATGAAAGGTATTAGATCCTATAGTGCTTAGTACTGTGCTTGGGTTGAATGTTGAGAAGTGTAAGAAGATCCATAATTGATGCCGCCAACTCTGACCAATTATAACTTTATAAACATAAATAAATAAATAAAATAAAATTACAAATAAAATAAATAAATAAAATTGACTGTAAAATGTAGTATAATTTAAATACCATAAATCATATGAATTCATATCAAATCATATAAAAACTTTTGAAATACTATACATCAAAAGTGTTAAACCCGTACAACTATGAAAATTTAAAATACTATGCATCAAAAGCGGTAAACCCGTACTACTGTAAAACTGAAGCTTTCGGCAGCATCTGCTGCCTTCCTCGGTGACTATCTAACCAGGCAGAGAAAAACATTACATTAATCCTACAACCCTTATCCCTATTCAAGCTATGATCACCCAAGGAACAAATCCTTAGGCTCTCCAGCCATTTCCAGTTCCAGAAACCCTCTACCTTATCTGTAATTACAGTTCCTTCGGCTGTTATACCATGCCTGGTTTCCCAGGCATGTTCCGCCACGGCCGACCCTGAGACATTAGCCAACAATAGTGTTGAGGAAGGTAGTTGTACTGTTGAGGCCGATTGTATCGTTTGTGGGCAGCTCGACACACGCCGTTTCCAGATTTTTGGCAGATTTGGTTTCTCCTGTTTTGGGCTGGACTAGCTGGACAGTGAAGTCAGCCAGGAAATAGTCAGGAATTTGTATTGTTTGCCCAGGATCAGAACATTGAAGAAGAAGAAATTTTGATATCATTTGATGTGGTGTCATTATTCACGTGCATTCCGATGGATCATACTTTGGATTGTGTCCAAATGTCCTTGGAGGGCAATAATACCTTGAGAGATAGAATGAATTTGAGTGTACAGGATGTGTGAAGGTGATAGCATGTTTGTCTGGCACCAGAGTGGTATTTGCAGGTGTGGTGTATCAGCAGATCCAGGGTGTGGCTATGGGTTCACCTATTAGTGCAATCATTGCTAATTTAGCAATGGAAGAATTTGAGGATAGGATGTTGAGTTCCTCCGGTCCTCTACCCCTGCGGGTGTGGAAGAGGTATGTGGACGATACATTCACTATAATATGTAGGGGACGTGGGCCAGAGGTTCTCAATTGGCTTAATAGCGGCTCCCCCCTTATAAAGTTTACCTCTGAGGTCAAGCGGGGGGGGGGGGGACTCTGCCATTTTTGGATGTCTGGATTTACAGGGTGGGCCGACAATTAAAAACAAGAGTGTTTAGGAAGGAGATGCGCCGGACCCAGTATACTCATTTTGGTTCTGCCCAGACTGGAGGTCATAAGAAGAGTGTGGTCAGGGCTTTAATGAGCAGGGCTTGGTTGCACTGTTCTGCCTTGGAGGATAGGGAGGAAGAAATCAAAGGCTGACCTTGTGAGATGTGGATACCCCCAGAATGTGATTGAAAGTTGTTTGTTGTGGACATGGCACTCGGAGGGAGGAGGGGGGTACCTGGCTCCACTGCATATATTCCCCACTATCCAGGCATTTCGCAGCCAATAGTCTGCATCTTGCAGTCGTACTAATTACGTTGTGTGCAGCTTCCGACCTGGAAGCTGCACACGGTGATGGTTTGCTTATTTTACAAATGAAATCCTGAATGCAATTATTGAGTATCTAGAACCAAAACTACGGTGGGGCGAGTGGGGGATCCATTCCCAGCATTTGATGCAATCGATCGGTTATGTATTTTAAAATTGCTTCATTTTTGATTTAATTACAGTCGGATCTCTGTTTAATGAACTTCTTTATAGCAAATTTTTTTTGATTCCCCTTGGTAATTACATTTAAAATAGTTTCTGTTGAACAAAGAAAATTTCCATGTAACGAACGGATTAGGAAAGACAACTTTGTATGCATTGTTCTCACCTCTGGCTTTTAGGCAGTTTAGGTATGTGCAAATTAAGGGTGAAAGGGATTACCATTTCACAATGTTAGTGGTGTTCGTAAAACCTATACAGTCACATACCGAGAAGTCGTGCTAGTCAATATGCTTTCCATAGAAATATAATGGCATACAGGCAATAATTAAAAAAAAAAACTGTATCACCAATCTCCAAAAAACTAGTGTGAATTAAGGATGATTGCTAAAGAACTTGATGTGGAAACTATAAAGATTGGTCGTGTGTTCAGGCCACGATGAGCAGCTTGTGGCTTGAAGACGGCAACTGTGGGTTGGAGGAATTATTCCACTTTGTGCCAACATTTTGAATCAGAAGTTAAATATTCTGGATTATTAAATCGACTTTTAAATTTGGAATTTCTTAACCATTTAGCACTAATGTTCGACATCCTGAAGGAGCTCTCTTACCTTTCAGAAGCTTTACAGAATCACAATGGTAAAAGCATATAAATTAATTATTCAAACTATCAATGCTATTGCTAATTTGAAAAATTCTGAAAGAAATTATGAAGCTAAAATTAAGAGCATGTTGAAGTGGAAAGAATTTGAAGGAATCAAAAGTAAAAAAATTACCTCGTGACAAGTTATTAAATGCATTGTTTTATCTTTAAAAGATAAGTTATTAATGCAACAGGGTGACTTTAAATTAAATAAAGAAAATGATGATACCATTGAAAGAAATTTTAAACATATACTACCCGAAATCGTGGAATGTGAAAGAACTTAAATTTCCTATTCGGGTTTCACCGAGATGAAACCCGAATAGGAAATTTAAGTTTTCTGATAAAATATGAAATAAAAATTAATGATTTTAGAGATTTTGTCGAAGACAGTTTATCTTTAAAATTGAGTGAAATTCCCTTTTCAATTAAGAAAGTCAGAAAATATCTTTGAAACCATTGCGATTAGCAGTACTGAAGCTGATTCAGCATAATGAATAATATTCTGACAATTAAACACGTTGCAGATTATGATGACCATACATCTAAATGGAAAACCATTGCTTCAATTTTATTCAGATCGTTATGTCAAATCATTCCTCTGTAATCATCGCTCAGCTATTGAATTTTTGCTCAGCAATTTTTAGAATAAATTTTTCTTGAATATTTGTGAAATAATTTTTTTTCCCTGTAATCTGATTTTTTGTGTACTTTTTCTAGAAAGTTTGTTTTTTATGTAATATTTGTTTTTATATTGTGAAATGTTTTGTGATAGTTTTTATGTTATTTCTGATATGAGAAATATTTCATGTTATTTTTTTATTCACAATATTAAAATTTTATCATGAAAAAAATGTATCCATTATATTTCCCTAGTTAAAAAAAAGACGAATAAAAAGTTTGCACGTGTGCTGAGCACGTGCGGTAGATGGTTTATGCAAAACATCCTTCGCATTTCTTTTAGGTATTTTGATTTGTATATATCCGGAGTGGCCAACTTAATTTGTGATGCGATCTACTTATTTTCTTCAAAATGTGCCGCGATCTACTATCTTAAGAATTTCATTGCACATTGTTAAAAAAGTTAATCAACACATATTGAAAAATGTTGTTTATAAATTTTAAAATGAAATACAATTCAGAATTCTTATTTTAAATTCACACTTCTTTAAATTTTTAATTTATGTTATGTTTGTGTCTTCGTGTCATCTGCCAAGCTTTCAAAATTGGGAACAAACTGTGATAAGGCCAACCGTAAAGAATCTTTTGCATGCAAGTCCGTAAGAGTAGAGCAATTCTTCTTCTTCTTTGTTTGTTTCAAATACGAAAAGGTCAATTCACATGTGAAACCAAAACAGGAATTTAAAAGTTCACTGCATTTTTTTACATTTGGGTACTTTTCTCGGCAAACATATTTCTAAAAGTCTTTTTCTGCTGATCTGGCTTTTAGAAAGATATTGTTTCGAAATGTAATAATTTTGTTTTCAAGTAATATTTTCTCCATATGAAAAATCTCAGCAATTTTTTCTGCAATTTACATTAAATGGACATTAACCTGACATTAAATGGATAAGAAATATATTAAGCAATATCTTCAATTGTTTTAAAATCACTGAATCTGGTTTCAAAATCATCCACAACTTTCTCAATTTCAGAAACATATTTCTCACTAATAAATCCAAAAACAGGATATTTTTGCAAATGATCTTGCATATTTGCAAAATGATCGTTTTTTTTTTTTTTTTTTTTTTTTTTCTTTGAGATTCTTAGCCATTACCAAAAATTTATATTTATATGCAGAAATACTACGAATCATGTCACCCACATTTTTATTTTTTCCTTGTAATTCCAAATTCAGATCACTTAATTTACTGGTAAAATCTGACAAAAAAAGCCATTCACACAACCACTCCATATCTTGTAGCTGCTGATAATCATCTCTCCTTTGCTCAACAAATTTTTTTAATTTCATTCAGCAAATTTTGAAATCTCTGTAGAAACTGACTCTGACTCAGCCACTTCACATCTGTGTGTAATATCAAATCTGGTTCATTTTCATCAAGTTGCTTTTTGAAAAGTGTCCTTTGAAGAGATTGTCTTCTGATGGAATTCACGATTTTGAAAGCTATGTCCATAATACTTTTAGTATTTAATCTTTTGCTGGCTAACACTTGCTGGTGACGATACAGTGGTAACTCAAAAAATCTGGGAATTCATCATCCTTTTGGCACAATGCGATGAATGTGTTAAGATGCCCCTTCATTGCTTTAACTCCATCTGTTGTTATTGGTACGTGCTTAAATAGTGATAATTTAATTTTTTTCATTAAAATTTTTGAATGCGTTAAATATTTCAAGACCTCTAGTTCTTTCTTTTAACGAAACCATACCAACAGTTCTTCTCTAGTGGCAGAATCATCAAAAACCATAAGAATAAAAACGAGCAATTGAGCTGTATCACTGATGTATGTAGATTCATCCAGTTGTCAAAAAAAGGACACACAATTAGCAATATGAACATGCAATTTGTTTGCTCACATTTTTACTAATTTTTTGAAAGCATCGCATTACAGTATTTCGAGATAATTGCAGATCGTGAAGAGCACTTTTAATTTCATTTTTGTTTTTAAAATTTTCAAAAAGAGAATCTGTTATTTCGAAAGATGCGTCTTTGATGAATTGACGATCAGAAAATGGTCTGTATTTTTTTGCAAGAAGATGACTCACTTTAAATGATGCCACAGTTACTGCTTTAGATTGTAAATTACGTGTTATGAAGAATTTTGTTGTGTGAATAATCTGGATTTAAAGTTCTTTTAATTTATTTTTTCTAAGGTCACTATTAGGCGGAAAATCCAATTTGTATTTACCATGGAGTTGCGTTGAACTGCTGTTCTAAATTTCCTTTTTTGGGTATAGCCACGGAAGCATTGCAAATCGAACAACAACATTTTTCTTTCATCGTTACAAAAAAGTATTCTAATTCCCACTCTTGATGAAAATGATACATTTCACTCTTTTTCGTAGTATTCATTTTAAATCAAAATATATTAAATTAATGTATAAGTACTGACCAGTTATTATTATTAAGTAAGCTAAATAAGAAATCAACACATACACTATGCTCTCCACAGCGTAACTGCGTCAATTTTCACTAGACATACCTAGCGGCTGTACAGCGACAAGGGTAGTCACGTGGTTCAATGGATTTGTAATAAGCGTATGCAGTGGGGGGGGCGCATAATAATAATAACATTTAGTTTTTGATTTTGATTTAGATTTTTTTTAGATAGACTTAGAAACATTTTCCACATTTACTTATATGCATGGGTAAGGGAGTAATAAGCCACATCTGTCCACCACCCCTGGCCATCGCTACCATAATAATAATGCCTTATCACTATGTCATCAGTGGGCTAATCCCTTGTTCTAAGTGGGCTACGGTAATTCTAATAGATAGAACTTAAGCTCCTTCGTTGCCTTTGTTCATTGCTGTTTCAGTGCAGCTGTGTCTTGTATTATTTCATCTCATAAAAGTGCTTTGAAGTTTTTAATAATGCCTGGAAAATGTTGTGTTCCTGGATGCTGTGGAAATTATAAAGGTGATCCGAAAGTACACATCTTTGGATTTCCATTGAAGAATACTGTTTTAACTAATAAATGGTTGAAAGCTATACCAAGGAAAGACTTTGTGCCATCTGAGCATTCAAAGGTAAGTAAGTTTGCTAAAATGCATTTGTGGTATGTTAATAGCGGTTATCTTAACTCTTAAATAGGAGTATTTTAACAATAATGGAAAAATAATATATAAGAATATGAAACAGATATATTCTTCTCAGAATATAGAAGTAAATTTCGTCAGAATTTCGGCTTTTTTGATTTCATTTATATATAAAATATTCCTTTCATATATTGGATACACTGAAGAAAAGTGCATGCGTGCTTGTTTAAGAAATCAAAAAATCTCAATATTTGTGTGATACATAATATTAATTTTATTTATTGAAACTTTAAATGTAGATAAATACAGGAAATGTAATTATATGCAATCTTTGATAAACTATAGGCCTGTGTACGCAGACTGAGGTATCCTTAGTTGAAAAAGCAAATAACAAGTCATCTATAAGATGTTAATAATAAGTAAAAAGTAAAATGAAATTCGGAAGAGAGCATAACATTTTATATATATATTTCATATTGTTACAGGTATGTCAGATTCATTTCGAGCCACCCCAGATAGTTAGACGGGCATCTAAATTTGATGGGAAAAAAAAAGAGAATCGCTGTAGATTTCAAGCATCCAAAATTAATTCACAGAGCTGTTCCATCACATTTTCCGAACTGTCCAAGATATTTGTCATCACAGGCATTTACAAGAGACACCCGAAAAGAAGAAGTGAAGATTAGAAAAAAAAACTTTGAGAAGGCCCTGGAAAATAGTATTAAGAGTAAATATGATTATGAAAAAAAGCTCAAGAATTTCCTACGGTCCCACAACTGGTAGAGTGCTTGAATAAGACATACAGCACCTGAATGCTGGCAAGTTATTTCAAAAAATAACTGTATCGTGTTTTTATGTTTCAGCCAGCACCTTTCATTGCCTATTGAGTTGTGATTAGTGAGGATTTGATGTTGTCGGTATTTGTACAGAGCACTGAAATTCATAATTTAGGAAAGTAAAAGTCAATGGAACTTCCTATGAAGGTGAATAGTGTCAATCAGATTACTGAAATCTTAGAACAGATACCAGTAATTGCCAACAGCAGTGATGATAATAATATTTCTTTTGATTTAAATGCTGCTTGTAGTTTACTAAATTCAATTGCGGGAGACATTAATAGTGAGAGAGTAACAGTGTTTGAATTCGTAAGCGAACAGTTACATTTGTTAGAATGTGAAAAGAATGCATACAGATATGAATTCTTTTCACAAAAAACCACCAAAGTGTTAATATTTTCGTCTTTGGTGTTTTCGTTATCTCCACGTGCCTATAAATTTCTACAGCATTCTGCATTCCTACTTCTTCCTCATCCAAGTACTACCTCATCCTGCTCTTCTCTTAACCCAAAAATTCCAGATGATCACCAAGAGAATCATTTTCTGATGTATGCTAAACAGAAATTGGCGTTTTTAAATTCTTCAGAATGCAAAATTAGTTTAATGATCGATGAAATTCATCGGAAACCTTATATTGATTACAAAGGTGGAAACATACTGGGAAATTCTTTTGATAGTACTGATGCAGCCACAAGTGCATATGTATTTATGATTCTAAACTTATTGTCAAATTACAAAGATGTCATTTATGTTTTATCCATGAAAAAAATTACTGCAGAAAAATTACATTGTTTTGAAAACATTATTGTGGGCTTGAAGAAAATTGGTTATAATGTTGTAGCAATTGTAAGCGATAATATTTCAATTAACAGAAAAAGTATTTCAGTAAATTACTGAAATAGTTTTTCAGAAAAATAATTTAAAATTTTCTAATTAATACTATTATCAATATTTTGCTCAACAATTATTGAAAAAAGAAAAATCATGTATTAAAAGCAACACATAAACGTAAACTTTAAACATTGAAAATAAGCTAAATTTAAAAGTAAAATAATTTCTGTTCAATTATAGTAACCAAATTATTAAATTTAAAGAATAAATGTGTACATTAGTTGGATTACAAATTACATGTAAAACATTCAAAATGTAATAAAATAGTTAACTATAAATGTGTTGTCTTCATTTTTTCAGAATGCTATGATTAACAAAAAATTATCACACTTAAGTATCAAAACTGATATTTTTTATTTATTCATCTCATTTATTCATTTATTTTTTATATTGTCCCTTGCAACATATATTATCTTTCCGTTATGCACAGAAAATAAAGTAGATTTACATTCAACTCTTGCCTTCGCTTTTCTCAATTCTGTGCAGCGATGTAGCTCTATGTACTTCTTGTGGCCCACTTATGATGACGTCAAAAACACAGTGATCGGGCATTATTATTACAGTGGCGATGCCCTGACTTGAGATATCATACCAGTCATGAAAATGCATTATGTGCTTGTTGATACTACTAGTAGTGTGAGCATGGGAAGTGCCTCTGGTGGAAGCCGCAGATGACGTCACTTCTGTGACCGATAAAATTTACTTGGTAGAAAGTCGGAAAAACTGCGAGCCCATTGTTAAAATATTCACAGCTCACCACTGCCGATATCCGTCATTAGACTGTACTGTTGGGGGAACAAAAATAGAAAAGGTTACAAATTTGAATACAATTACCAATATTACAATTACAGTTGTCAATATTATGATTACAATTACCAATATTATGAATATTACAATTACATTACAATAGGACCAGATATTAAATTAGGTAAATACAAAGAGATTAAATTCTTACCTGCTGACAAAACTCCTCTTGCCAATGCTCCCAGAAACCTGATGTGCATACATGCAAGAGGCCTTCCAGCAGTTAATTTATAGGTGAGGGATTAATTCCAGTAGCCAATAGAATTGTGCCAGCGTTTTTATCCTCGATCCAGGGTTCTTGTGTAGTTGACTCCTGAGGTGACCTTTGCTCTCCTACTCTGGACATAAAGGTTGGTTTGCAGGCTGGTGGTCTGGAAGGGATTGTGTGTGGGTTACTCCTCTGGACAAGTGGTCTATTTTCTTTTTTCTGGTTCCTCATTTCTTCTATTTCTTTTTAAAAATATGAAAATATTACAGGTTGAACTCGATTCCCTGTTTTCTATTGATGGTCGAGGCTCCAAATATTTTTATGAGAAAAGCTTCTTTGAATTTTCTTCTGTTGTTTTGCTTGTCTGTTGAAAGGATTCTCATGTTCTTGAAATCCCAAGTGTCACTACACTGGAAAGTATGGAGGGCTGTGTCAGACTGTAGAACTCTCCCATATTGTACATCTTTCATGTGCTCTTTTATTCTGCATTGTAGACATCTGTATGATTCTCCTGTGTATTTATCCCCACACCTACAGTCTATAGATAGGACCTCTAGGATTGTTGGGGTTTGTTGGACTGTTGTTTTACAATCTGCTTGATGGAGACTAAACTTTTGAAAAAGGTGAAGATACCAAATTTTTTGGCTTCTTTAGCTATTTTAGTGCTGACTGATGTTATGTACAGTATTCATATGGATGTTATCCTATCTTGCTGGGTTGGGGTTGATGGTCTTGAAGGTGTCTTCTATGGCTTTTTTGATAACATGTACTGGAAAATCCATTCTTCAATGCAAGCCTGGTTATTATTTGTATTTCCTGTTGTAGACTGGCTTCTTTACAGATTCTATGAGCTCTTAGGATGAAAGACTTTAGAATGCCAATTTTTGTTGAGAAAGGATGGCAGGATTGGTAATTTAATGACTCCAGTATCAGTGGGTTTCCATATGTAGCTCTGTGGGTTTTCTTGTGAACAGGATATCCAAGAAAGGAAGGTTGCCGTTGTTTTCTATTTCCATTTTATGAGATCTCATAGTGATCTCATAATAGATCTATGAGATCTCATAGATCTTTCCATAGGAAAGCCATACTTTACATTCAATGGGGGATTCTATATGCAAATTTCTGGTCTCTGCATGGGAAATTGTGCCTCCGTAGCCAGGTGGGAAGGAGCAGCAGTCCGTAGTACACGCTTCTTGATTAGACCGGGATTCGAGCCCGTCACCACCAAATATTTAGAATGCAGAAAGGTCAGGGGATGACCACTGCATATCCTGGAGCAATGTGGCCTTAGTTGATAATGCTCCTAAAAAAAAAAAAAAAGCATGGGAAACACCCTCTCATGTTGGAAATTTTTATCACAAAATTTGAAGATTTCTTAGAAAACCAACTGAAAAAAACCTAAATTCTGAAGCAGATATCAATGACATCATCATTAGCCATATACTGCAAGGAAGCATATGCACCTCCGTAGCCAGGTGGGAAGAAGCAGCAGTGCATAGCACACTCTTCTTGATTAGACCGGGGTTCGAGCCCGTCACCACCAAATACGGAGGATGCGGAAAGGTCAGGGAATGACCACCGCATATTCCCGGAGCAATATGGCCTTAGTTGCTAATGCTCCTAAAAACCAAATAACAAACAACAACAAACAGCAAGGAAGCACAAGGCTTTTTCTGCACCAGCCAAAAAAAAAAATAATAATTTCTGAGTTACCCTGAGAGAGAAAAAAGAGAAGTAGAAGGGAATCACCAAGGAAGAGAAGGATTATGATATCCAGCTTTAGGATCCTGGGTGTGCCAAGCCCATATTCACCAGATGTGAGCCCCTGTGATCACAGCTATCTGGAACCATGGTACAGAAAACCTACCTAAATTCTTTGAGGCGCTCAAACACCACCAAAAATTCAAACACATCCAATGCATAAGGGTCCGATCTGATACGGTTTTTTCCTCCCTTGTGTTCACATACACCAAAAATTCCTTGTCCTATTCTTTGATCTCCTAGCCAGTGCTTTCTCATATGCAGCCTTGGCCTCACTAACCTTACCTGTCATACTATTACAAATGAACTTGTAGCTGTTGTAGGCTTCAATACTTTTCATTGCACTGTAACTATCCCATGCTATCTTTTTCTACTCTATTTGACTGGCCAGATCTGCATTCATTCATTTCAGAATTCTCCTCCTGGAGTATTTTCTTAATATTATGTATGCATTCATGGCTTCTGTGATTTTTGCTTTAAAGGTATTCCATAATTCAAGTGTATTCACCCTCACTCTGCAATCTGCCCAATTAATAGATGCCATATAGTGCCTTAAACTGTCAAAATCCCCTGTTCTGAAATTAAAACCCCTGCCTTTACCTTTAACTATTGCAACGTTTTTCTTCATATATGATTAAATAAAGAATGAAATCTTTAATTATTTTTTTTCTCCTTTTTTTATGAGTTTTTTTCATCTACGAAAAAAGGTACTGAACAAATCCAGTCCCCAATTATATAAAATTTGGAAAATTCTGGGGATGACACATTGCAAGATCAGCTTTTAAGGATGTGTGCATTATTTTGTGAGTTTTTTATTTATTTATGAAAACCCCAAACACAAAAAACTATTAGAACCTATAACTTAGTACTGTACATGGGTTGAACATTGAGAAGACAGAAGAAGATACTTGTTGATATTAGACTCAAATTTCTGTAGATTGAAATTTTCAGGAAATACATGTGATTCATATAAAAATATTCTGATTGTCTAAATATAAATTATATGCTATCATAGAATAAATATAAGGATTAGTATTGCTTCTACTGAAAAATGGAATACATTAGTTATCCTGTATGTGCAGAAAGTGATACACAAATTTTCCAAGAAATTTTTACACAGAATACACAGATATTTTTCAGCTTTCTGGAAGAAAGTTCGTCCAGAAAGCTGAAGTTGAAGGGTAAGAAGTAAATAAGAAGAAAAGTTGGTTCTGTGAGTTTGAAGTTGGATAATAAATGAATTCTGACTGGTTATGGCAAGTGTTAGGATTGGTTTGGAAGAGAAGTGGGGGGAGAGAAGCCAATTAAGAAGATAGTACCCATGGAAGTATCTATAGAAAAAGCATGCAGCAGAAACAGAATGCCTATGAGAAGCGAGTGGAGAGAATTTGTAAAAGATGGGTCATTATGTGACTAAAATTATTCTTGGTTTTCCCAAACCTTTTACTATACTGATCTTCTTAATTTCTGATCTCTGTGTGATACAACGAATTACCACAGTCACCAGTTGTCTTTCACCAAATAGCCATACACCAAATTGTCTTGTTCAGAGAACTGCCATGCACTCAAGTGTCTTCTACAACAAACTGTCGTGCATTGAATTGTTATATGCTGCAAATTTTCATGTACTGAACTGTCATATAACCGGCGAGGTGATCTTGATAGAGGTGTATAAGGCTTTGAATGGTTTGAGCATGCTCAATGCCAATGGGATTCTTCATCTTGCTCAGAATAATCAGCTCAGAGGGCATAAATTCAAATTGAGGAAGGACAGATGTCGGATAGATGTGCGGAAATTTGCCTTTGGCCAGCGGGTGGTTGGTTGGTTGGTGGAACCGACTTCCATCACTTGTTGTTGAAGTTGATAGCCTAAACAAATTTAAGGCTCAACTGGACAGGTATTTCGAGCGAACGGAGGTGTGAAATGGGAGTGGTGTGTTTTTTTTTTTTTTTTTTGGCTGATGCTGAATAAGCTTGCTTTCTTGCATCATATGCCTCTACTAATGCTAATGCTAATTAATTAACTTTGACTGATGGTGGCCAGAAGACTAAGAGTAGGTTCACCTCTATACATGGAATAGTAAACAAACAGCAGGCCCTGTGAGTTGAAGCAGAGCATGAGCATAACCCTCCAAGTATATGAAATATATACTTGATATATCTCATATACTTTGGAGTGTATGAGATATATCAAGAGATATATGAGATACATCCAAGTATATGAGATATATCAAGAGATATATAAGGTGCATGCAGATGTATGAGATATATCTTCAAAAAGTTGAATTTCTTCTTCTATGGTGATGACTGTTGTTTCCACTGCATGCTGCATTATGTGTGTTTAAAATACCTGAAGTATGTCTCATCCACAGTCACTGGGCAATTACAAGAAGCAATTCCACATAAAGTAGATGCAGTCCCATTTACAAAGATTTATGTATTGTTGAGATACTTGGGACTCAATTTTGCACAGACCTTCTTGTACTGCAATTTGTCATGGATGATGGTGTAGGCAGATCCATGGCTGGTATCCATCTCCTTAGCCACATTATCAACTGCTATACACTGTTTGTGAAGATTGAATTTTCTTCTTTGACAACTGTGCAAACTTGTCCTGGGTGAAGGTAATCCTCCAAAGCTTTTTTTTTTTCCTTTCAGTGTGGTGATTTTCCCATTTATACATTCATGAGCATGGCCTATAGTTTCCAACCTTTTTCATATACTGGTGAATTTTTGATAGAGTGTTGCCTTCCATTCTAAAAAACTGAATAGATCATTTTACACCACCTTGGGTGCACATGTCATTGTGAAAACAAAATTTCTGCACATACAGGATAGCTAATGTATTCCATTTTTCAGTAGAAGCAGTACTAATCCTTATATTTAATCTACGATGGCATATAATTTATATTTAGACAATCAGAATATTTTTATATGACTCACCTTCATATTTTATATGCTATTTTATGAAATTATATACATACATGATGATACTTATTAAAGAGTATGGGGGAATTGCTATCCACCATACTCTTTAATCGGTCATTAATTAACTGATTCCTTTTATTTTACACATTTCTATAGTATTCAGATAGTAGTGTGTGCCTCCATGAAACATATTATTGCCGTTTGGTTATTAATAGTAACTTTGTGCACTAATACCATTATTAATATTTATTTCTTTTATTTTTTTCTCTTTTAGGAAATTGATGGATAATATCTGAATGAAGGTGATTGACTGTATGGAACAAAAATATTGTAGAGAAAATTCTACTAAAAATATCCACATTATTGTGGGAATGTATAGGAATTCACAGAAGTATCACTTCATAGTTGTTAATTGATTTGCTAGTTTTGAACTGAGAAATTCATATGTGTTTTTAAATAAAACTATTACTTGTGTCCTCTTGTACAGTACATAGGAGACTGTCTTCAACAAACAAACTGTAAGTGCATATTATTTGAAAAATTCTTATTTTTTCATTTATGAAAGTCACTTTACTGATCTGTATATCATATGGATTATGTTACATTTGTCAACAGCCCACAAGAGTAGTTCTTAGACATGATAAATTTATATATCTAAAGTTTTGCATATTGAATTTCTAAATTATTTATTATGTTATATTGATTATTTGAAGGACATTATGATTTCATACTTTACCGTTAAACTGTGATTGTGTACAGTTGTTACTATTACTTATATCACTTCTTTCTTAAGCAAACATTGTATTAAAGATATAATTTCAGACAAGGGATATGACTCAATAACTTAATTATTATAAATCTTTTTCCTGTAGTTCACTACTTAGCAGGTAGTAAAAATGCCTAATGATGAGCTGAACTTAGTGATTATTTTTCAATTGCAGTTTTTAAAAGACTACTTTCACAGGAAAGTATTAGTTTTCCCTAAAATATAATTCAAATTTGTGCAGATAATGGATGAGACTTTAAATATTTAAAATGTCTTGTGATTTGTGCTGCAGTCATCAGGGCTAACTTTACCATGTGGTTATTCTGTGGTAATTTTGGGCAGTGGGCTTTGAAGGCCATCTTAAGGGACAGAAAACATTGCACTTTTCCCTAATTTGAAAAAGGGCGAAAAAAAAAATTACTTTTTTTGTGACAACAGCATACCACAGTGCTCCTAATGGTCAATATTTACATCTGCTAGAGAAGCATATTTTATTACTGACAAAAATTTATCTAGTCCATAATACTATCAAAAAAGATGCAAAAACAACGTAAGTATAAGCATCAAAATATGAGATGCTAATTACTGATAGCTTGTTGAACTATTATCAAGAAGGCTCAGAGGTAAGTCTCTGTACATTGTCTCATTTTTTATACAGGAAAATATTATATATGTAAAAAGTGCATACATAGTACCAATTAGTGCAAGTGTTTACTCTGTTTTACTTGAGAAATTAAATAATTACTATATGAAGTACAAAATGTAATCATCATAATAAAACAAGAAGATAAAATATTAAATTAAAAAAATAAGCCATAAAACTTAGTTGGTTGCTGGAGCTCATTTTCATAATCAAAGTTTAAAAGCTTATTGAGTCTGTTGCAAATATATATTTTTTTAATTTTTGTGTACAATTAAATACAGATCAAAGAAAGGTAATATAAAAGTTGTTTTTCTTTCAAAAACTTGTTTCTAAATACAGTAAATAATAATTGAAAAGTAATATTTTTAATCCAAATACAGGTAAACCTCTATATATGCGATTAATTTGTGCAACGAGTGTACCATATATCTCAAAATCGCATATATCGAAGTTAAAAACCAATGGGAAAAATTCTAATTCATCCATGATGTTTTGGAACATTCATCAGAAGACTTAATTTAGGCCTGAACGAGTTTCATAAGTTCATCTGACATTCATTTAGGTCTATGATAACATCCCTGAAAGCTTCCCACTTAGAGTTTACTGTTTGGTAGCTGCTGCTAATTTATTAGTCTGTGTAACTCCCTTCAGGTTAGCAGTTTTCCGACCCACCTAATATTGCCTTGATAGCAGCATAAGCAAATATTCTTGCACCCCTTCTCTTTAAGTGTATTTCATCCCTGTTGAAACAGTCCCTTCTGTTAACAAGCACAGAGTACATCGAGAAAAATTCTACCCCATGAGCCTTGCACGGTCTCTCCATGGCCAAAATGATTGACGGGGTGTCATCACGTATTCCCTTCTATCTTATCTGGATAGGATAACAGAAGCTTTCAATTTCAGTGCTAACTTACAATTTTTCTTAACATTGCTCTGTATGTGTTACTATGATCAAACCAATTAGAGGATCACATCATAATCTATTGGACAATCTAACATATCAATATACATTGCAATCATAATGATAGCGCACATTTACAGCATGACATACATATGAAAATTACTATGTTCTCCAACCATAGACCAAGAACATGCAAATTTTTGCATGCAAACATTCCATGAAATACTCAGCCACATCACAGGTGTGTCTCATTTGTGAACTACAGCTGCAAAAGACAATACACATGTCAATTATCATAATAAAGCATCTAAAAATTTCTTCTCAGAAGATTTGCTGAAGTGTCTACTGCTTGGAGAGGCAGGACAGTCAATGCCAAGTTACAGAATAGCTTAGTGCATCACAGTGTCATTACAGGTTGTGCAATTGGTTCTGAGAAACCTCAACCATTGTTTCTCTGTCTGACATCCAGATCATAGACCATCCACAATTCCAAGACAAGATTGAGCATTCTCTTCTCCTCCTTTTCCCTTGCCTATCACAATCATTTATTGAATGCTGCTCAGCTACTTGGATGCTTTGCAAAACACGTGCAACTGAAATCATCTGTAAAGACAGAATTCATGCAATAATATGTATGGTGTGTTCCCATTGACTGGCCAACGTCATATTGCCAGAAGACTGTGAGCATTCAAACATCGTAATTGAATTGATCAGGAATGTGCTTCATAGATAGGTCTATATACAGCCTGTAGTTGAATTCTTATTGGGTCCTAATGTGGTGTAAAAGAGGAATTTGAAAGGAGTACAGTTTAGTGGAAGTGGATTGTTTGCATGGGGTAACATTAGCATCTGTAGTCATACAGAGCTCTGCGTCATCAGGAACAAGACCTCAACTGGAGACAGCACTTACACCAGGGTAGTGACTTATTCCACAATAACTCATTGATACTTTTATTTTATTCATGGAACACAAGTGAAAAGATGCCAGTTACTGGGACTATATATATATATCTGCGACAGTGACAAAATCTATCCCTACAAGCTTACAATACTTTACTTTTTGTGTTATGTTATTTGCAGTGACACTTAATCAGCAACAGTTTCCATAGCTGAGTGGTCAGGGGCAGGAGTGCAGTAGCACACGCTCTGAGTAGACCGTGGTTCAAACCCCTGACCTCTAAATACGGTCGATCTGCCAACCCGCACTGGACCAGCGTGGCAGATTCATTTCCCTCAGCATGAATTGTTAACGAGGCTTCCATTCTGTAGTGGGTTGATAATGGCTGCAGTTTACCTTTCTTTTACTTAATCAACTGGAGACAGCACTTAGCATTAGCATTTAGCATTAGTAGAGGCATATGATGCAAGAAAGCAAGCTTATGCAGCATCAGCCAAAAAAAACATGCTCCCATTTCACCCCTCTGTTCGTTCCAAGTATCTGTCCAGCTCAGCCATAAATTTATTTAGGCTATCAACTTCCACAACAAAGGATGGAAATTTGTTCCACCAACAAACCACCTGCTGGCTAAAGGCAAACTTCCGCACATCTATCCTACATCTGTCCTTCCTCAATTTGAATTTATGCCCTCTCAAATGATTGATTATTCTGAGCAAGAGGAAGAATTCCATCAGCATTGAGCATGCTCAAACCAATAAAGGCTTTATACACCTCAATCAGATCACCTCGCAGGTGCCTAGTCTCCAGACACTGTAATTTGCAAAATTTAAGCCTTTCTTCGTAAGAGCAACCCTTTGTTCTGTTCACTAATCTTGTTGCCCTTCTCTGTACTCATTCCAACAGCTCTACATCCTTCTTAAAATGAGGCCTCCAGACCTGTATACAGTACTCAAGGTGTGGCCTGACCATTGCCTTATATAAGGGAATAATCACCTCCTTATCCCTGATAGAAAAATTCCTGTATAACATTGACAAGACACTATGAGCTACTCTTGCAAACCGTCTACACTGCTCAGAAAAACTTCATATCTGCTTGCACAATTACCCCCAGGTCCTTTTCGTTCTCTACCACTGTCAGTGTAGTACCACAGAGTTGATACGTCACTCTGGGGTTGCTGCTTCCCATATGAAGTACTTTACATTTGTCAATATTAAGCTTACACCAAAGTGGTGACTTATTCCACAATAACTAATCGATACTTTTATTTTATTAATGGATCACAGGCACAAAACATATATCTGCCAGTTGCTGGGGCTATACATCTACAACAGAGTGACAAAAACTATCCTTACAAGCTTACAGTACTTTGCTTTTTATGTGTTATGTTCCAATAATACCACAATTGCTGTTCACTCTGGAATGGTTTTGAATGATTTTGACATGTACATCGATCACAACTTTATTTCAACTACATCAGTGAGGTATGGATGTTGTCTTGATGGGCACTTCCCATTTTATTACCCTGCTGTCGATACCTGCTATTGGTTCTTGCACCTTCATGTTTTTGATACAGTTTAAAGCAGTCAGATCAAGAGTAATACTCTTGATCTGATTATCAGTAGTGATTCTTCATGCATTAAGAATCTGCAGATAAAGGAACGACTAGGAGGCAGTGAACACAGTGTGCTGAACTAGGATTTACTCAAAGAGGTAATTACCATCAGGGGTAAAGGGAAGGGTTTTTGCTTTCGTAAGGCGACTACGATGGTCTGAGACAGTATTTAAATTTTATACAGTGGGACCAACTGATGATGTTACCAACAGCAAATTCAAAATGGGAAGCATTCAAAGAACCTATCTTGAAAACTACTAGGCTTTACATACCAACTAAGAAATATTGCTCAATGTTTAGGCCCTATATGGATGTCAGATGAACTAATGAGATATATGGCAGAGAAGAAAAATGCATGGGATATATATAAATTAATGGGTGACATGGAAGCCTATGATAGATATAAGCTGGTCTGTAACCAAATCACAAAGGAGATTAGGCAGGCAAAGGCAGATTATGAGAAATCCTTGGTAATGGATGCAAAGAGAAACAGAAAAGAGTTCTTTACCTATATAAACTCTACAAGGAAAGGGATGAATCAGATTGGTCTATTGATGGTTCAACAGTTGAGGATCCTGCTCACATGGCTAACAAACTAAATGAGTATTTTGCCTCTACATTCACACATGAGGAATTATTTAGGAAGGGGAATGCCAGAGGTGAAGTAAACTCTGGCAGTGAGCTAGATGATTTTGTAATAACTAAGAGGAAAGTGGAGGAGAAATTGTTGAGGATAAACATAAAAAAGGCACCCGGGGTGGATGGCATCTATCCAGTTATATTAAAGGAGGCAGCAAAGGAAGTAAGCAAACCCTTAGCCATAATTATGAGAGCTTCTTTGGACTCGTGGGAGGTACCCATAGACTGGAGATGTGCAAATGTGACCTCAATTCACAAAGGAGGATCAAAAGCAACGCAAGTAATTATAGACCTGTGAGTTTAACGTCTGTTCCTGGAAAATTAATGGAAGCACTGGTTAAAGAACGAGTGCAGGATCATCTAGACAAGACTTCAGTTATAGCTCCGACACAGCATGATTTTGTTAAGGGAAAGTCTTGCCTGGCCAATTTGATTGGATACTATGATGCAGTCACAAAAGAACTGGATGGAGGGAATAACTTTGATATTATATATTTGGATCTTAGAAAGGCTTTTGATACTGTTGCACATGGAAGACTGCTGCACAAATTGGAGCTGTGTGGCATTGTAGGCAAATTGCTGCTATGGATAAAGGGATAGTTCAGGGGTGAAGACAGAGCGGTAATCAATGGACACTGCTCATCACGGACTAATGTTATTAGTGGAATCCCTCAGGGTTCAGTGTTGGGTCCATTGTTGTTTTCTGTATTTATAAATGATATTGATGATGGTATATCAAACTGAATGTCCAAGTTTGCACACGATACAAAGGTTGGCAGGGTTGTTAAGGACACTATTGACGCTATGCTGCTTCAACAGGATCTGGAAAGATTTGGCACATGGGCTGAGAGGTGGCAAATGAAGTTTAACATTGAGAAATGTAAAGTACTACATATGGGAAACAGTAACCCCAGAGAAACGAATCAACTCTGTGGTACTACACTGACTGTGGTAGAGAATGAAAGGGACTTGGTGCAGGCAGATATGAAGTTTTCTGTGCAATGCAGACAGGCTGCATGAGTAGCTCATGGTGTCTTGTCAATGATATACAGGAATTTTTCTAGCAGGGATAAAGAGGTGATTATTCCCTTGTATAAGGCGATGGTCAGGCCACACCTTGAGTACTGTATACAGGTCTGGAGGCCTCATTTCAAGAAGGATGTAGAGCTGCTGGAACGAGTACAGAAGGGCAACAAGATTAGTGAACAGAACAAAGGGTTGCTCTTACGAAGAAAGGCTTAAATTTTGCAAATTACAGTGTCTGGAGACTAGGCACCAGTGAGGTGATCTGATAGAGGTGTACAAAGCCTTGAATGGTTTGAGTATGCTCAATGCCAATGGGATTCTTCCTCTTGCTAAGAATAATCACCTGAGAGAGCATAAATTCAAATTGTGAGGAATAACAGATGTAGGATAGATGTGTGGAAATTTGCCTTTTGCCAGCGGGTAGTTGGTTGGTGGAACAGACTTCCATCCCTTGTTGTGGAAGTTGATAGCCTAAATAAATTTAAGGCTCAGCTGGACAGGTATTTCGAACGAACGGAGGGGTGAAATGTAGTGTTTTTTATTTTGTTTTTTTTTTTCCCTGATGCTGCATAAGCTTGCTTGCTTGCATCATATGCCTCTACTAATGCTAATGCTAATTTAAGATCACCAGTGATCACAAAAGAGCATTCAGATGCTATATCAAAGATGGAAAAGCTATTAATAATATGGATGGAAAATCAGATTCAGAAGCAAGTGCCCCTGAGTCCAATAGTCATTTAAACAAAAGCAAGAAGTATTTATGAAGATATTAAGGATGAGTGCAGCGAACTAAAAGCCAAGTTTGTGGCAAGCAACGGGTGGTTTAATAGGTTCAACCATCGCGCTGGTTTCCAAAACATTAAAGTATGCGTGAAGTTGCCAGTGCTGATTCTGCAGCAGCAGAGAAATTTTTGATGTGTTGGAAAAAAACCCCTTCTAAATCTCTGCAGTGGTGTGCTTATCAGCTGGAGAGTTAATTCTGGCAAGGATGCTCGAAAGGTAAAACTTGCTGACATTATGCCTGTCTCTTTTTAAATTTTATAATTTTGTACATATTGTAATTTTTCCTGCGCGTAAGATAAAAAAAATTGAATAAATAATTCTATTTACATGTTCGTTGAACATTTCTCTTTTGCGTCAATCAAATTCAGCATGCATAGTTGTGAGTGCTGCATAAGCATTTAGGGAAATTTCGACTTACATAAAATTCAACTTGCGTAGAGTTCTGCAGAATGCAACCCTTACATAAGTCGGGGAGTTGCTGTACTGTCAAGGGTAAAGGGAAAGACTTTTGCTTTCATAAAGCTGACTACAATGGTTTCACACAGTCTTTAATTTCAGTGCAAAGTACCAACTGATAAAGTTACCAACAACAAACCCAAAATGGGAAGCATTCAAGGAGTAGAAGCTACTATGCATTTTATACCAACTAAGAGATACAGATCAAGACCTAAATGGATGATTAGCATTAGTAGAGGCATATGATGCAAGAAAGCAAGTTTATGTAGCATCAGCCAAAAAAAAAAAAAAAAAAAAAAAAAACACTCCCATTTCACCCCTCTGTTCGTTCAAAATACCTGTCCAGCTGAGCCTTAAATTTATTTACGCTATGAACTTCCACAACAAGGGATGGAAGTCTGTTCTACCAACCAACTACCTGCTGGCTAAAGGCAAATTTCCGCACAAGTATCCTACATCTGTCTTTCCTCAATTTGAATTTATGCCCTCTCAGGTGATTATTCTGAGCAAGAGGAAGAACCCCATTGGCATTGAGCATGCTCAAACCATTCAAGGCTTTATACACCTCTATCAGATCACCTCACTGGTGCCTAGTCTCCAGACACTGTAATTTGCAAAACTTAAGCCTTTTTTCGTAAGAGCAACCCTTTGTTCCATTCACTAATCTTGTTGCCCTTCTCTGTACTCGTTCCAGCAACTCTACATCCTTCTTGAAATGAGGTCGCCAGACGTGTATACAGTACTCAAGGTGTGGCCTGACCATCGCCTTATACAAGGGAATAATCACCTCTTTATCCCTGCTAGAAAAATTCCTGTATATCATTAACAAGACACCATGAGCTACTCATGCAGCCCGTCTGCATTGCACAGAAAACTTCATATCTGCCTGCACAATTAATCCAGGTCCTTTTCATTCTCTACCACTGTCAATGTAGTACCACAGAGTTGATACGTTGCTCTGGGGTTACTGTTTCCCATATGTAGTACTTTACATTTGTCAATGTTAAATTTAATTTAACATCAGTAGTGTCCTTAACAACCCTGCCAACCTTTGTATCGTCTGCAAATTTGGACCATCATCAATATCATTTCTAAATACAGAAAATAATAATGGGCCCAACACTGAAGCCTGAGGGACTCCACTAATAACATTAGTCCACGTTGAGCAGTGTCCATTGATTACCACTCTCTGTCTTCTCCCCCTCAACCACCCCTTTATCCATAGCAGCAATTTGCCTCCAATGCCGCACTGCTCCAATTTGTGTAGCAGTCTTCCATGTGCAACAGTATCAAAAGCCTTTCTAAGATCCAAGTATATAATATCAAAGCTATTCCCTGCATCCAGTTCTTTTGTGACTGCATCATAGTATCCAATCAAATTGGTCAGGCAAGACTTCCCCTTAACAAAACCTTGCTGTATACAAGCTATAACTGAAGTCTTGTCTAGATGATCCTGCAGTGCTTCTTTAACCAGTGCCTCCATAATTTTCCTGGAACAGACGTTAAACTCACAGGTCTATAATTACTTGTGTCATCCTTTGATCCTCCTTTGTGAATTGGGGTCACATTTGCACATCTCCAGTCTATGGGTACCTACCCTGAGTGCAAAGAAGCTCTCATAATTATGGCTAAGGGTTTGCTTACTTCCTTTGCTGCCTCCTTTAATATAACTGGATTGATCCTATCCACCCCGGGTGCCTTTTTTATGTTTATCCTCAACAATTTCTCCTCCTCTTTCCTCTCAGTTATTACAAAATCATCTAGCTCACTGCCAGAGTTTACTTCACCTCTGACATTCCCCTTCCTGAATAACTCCTCATGTGTGAATGTAGATGCAAAATACTCGTTTAGTTTGTTAGCCACCTGAGCATGATCCTCAACTGTTGAACCATCAATTGACCATTCAGTGAACCAATCTGATTCATCCCTTTCCTTCTATAGTTTACATAGGTAAAGAACTCTTTTCTGTTTTTTATTTGCATCCTTTGCCAAGGATTTCTCATAATCTGCCTTTGCCTGCCTAATGTCCTTTGTGACTTGGTTACAGACTAGCTTATATCTATTGTAGGCTTCCATGTCACCCATTAATTTATGTATCCCATGCATTTTCCCTCTCTGCCATATGTCTCATTAGTTCATCTGATATCCATTTAGGCCTATATCTTGAACAATATTTCTTAGTTAGTATGTAAAGCTTAGTAGCCTTCCAAGATAAGTTCTTTGAATGCTTCCTATTTTGAATTTGCTGTTGGTAACATCATAAGTTGGTCCCACTGTATAGAATTTAAATACTGTCTCAGACCATCGTAGTCGCCTTTACGAAAGCAAAAACCCTTCCCTTTACCCCTGATGGTAGTTAATTCTTTGAGTAAATCCCACTTCGGCACACTGTGATCACTGCCACCTAGTGGTTCCTTTATCTGCAGATCCTTAATGCATGAAGAATCACTATTGATAATCAGATCAAGAGTATTACTCCCTCTAGTTGCCTCCCAAACATGCTGATGTAGAAAACAATCATCCAATAAATCCACAAAAGCCTTGCTAGTTTGAATAATCAACCACAAATTCCAGTCAATATCTGGGAAATTAAAATTCCCCATTATAAGACTCTCTGATTTGCTTGCCCACTCTATTTCCCTGTACAGTTTCTTATTATACTCATCAGAGTCATTAGGCCTATAGCACACTCCTACTCTCAATTTTGATCTCCTAATGCTTATGTCACACCAAAATGACTCGACACTGCAATGTCCAGCGATGTCGACTGGCTTCACTTCCTTGGATTTTATGTGTTTCTTAACTAATAGCATAACCCCTCCTCCCTTCCTATCCTGTCTATCCTTTCTGTACACATTGTACTCCCCAAATTCCAGTTCTGCATTCCTTATATCTTTGTGACACCACGTCTCTGATATCCCAACAATATCTGCCTTTGATGCTTTGAGCAATACCTCAAATTCATCAAATTTATTTACCAAACTCCTAGCATTAGTGTACACGCAAGTATACATGCACCTGTTTCTATTCTTAGCTAGCCTAGCACAACCCATGTGTTTACTTGCACCACAGTGACCCCCAGCAGTCTCTGAAATTATGAACTAATGAGAATTGTGGTAAAGAAGAAGAAGAATGCATTTGATGCTTGTAAATTATCAGGTCAAACAGGCACCTGTAGTGGATATAAACTAGTTTGCAATTAAGTCACAAAAGCTAGGCAGCTAAAGCAGATTACAAAAATTCTCTGGCAAAGAATATACAGATAAACAGCAATGACTTCTTTACTTATGCAAACACTAGAAGGAAGAAACACACTAGATGATTCACATTTGTGCACAAGATATAATTGGTTTAACTCTTGATGAACCTGTGTAGGTTGCTGACAAACTGAATAGGCATTTTGCATATATATTCATACATGAAAAATTTTTTAGGAATGGTGACGTGAGTTGTGTATCATATTCTAACAGGGAACTGAATGATTTTATGATAACTGAGAGGAAAGTGGAAGAAAACTGTTCAAGCTAAATGTAATAAAAGCACCTAGGATGGATGGGATCTATCCAATTATATTAGGAGAGGCAGCAAAGTCATAATTATGACAACATTCTTAGATTCATGGGAGTTTCCTATGAACTAAAGATGTGTGAATGTACCCCTAATTCACAAAGAAAGATCAAAGGGTGATATGCATAATTATACATCAGTTAGTTTGACATCTATTCCAGGAAAAAATAATGGTATCACTGGTTAAAGAATTAATGCAGGACCATCTAGACTGGAATGCAGTTATACTGCAGCTGCAGCTTATATTCATTAAGGGGTGATCTTATGTGACAAATTTGAATGGATACTATGATGCTGTAACAGAATATCTGGATACAAAAAGAATTTTGACATCATATACAGTAGAACCCCGTTAATCCGGACGCAGATGATCCGGACTTTCTGTTAATCTGGACTAGATTTTCAGTTGGGAAAAATTCTATCGGAAAAAAAAATTCTGTTCACTGACATTTGGGGGGGGGGGGGGTTAAATTTAAAACAATAAAAAAGATAAGCAATTAATAACAAAGAATGCCACACACACAAATTGCAATTAACACAATATGCGCAAGTGAGAAAAAATTTCAAGTTTCGTAACTTAAAAAATAGGAATGAAGAGAACATTCTGAAAATTTATTGATGTTTTTGATATGATTGATGATTTCATGGAAGGAGAAACACATTTCACCATAATAACGTAAAAACCCACAGAATTCCAGCTGTTGGTATTATCGCAAATTCAATAAGATCGTGTTTACTATCCGTTTATAATAGATTGCACTAACAGAAAAGCCTAATAAACAGGGGTCTGCTAATTGTTTTTATGGTTGCGACCTCCAGAATTCTGACTGGACCATGTGGTATGGTCGGAGACAATCGAAGGGTAATCTTGAGTGCTGGCCTATTCAGTTGACAGCTGCAGCTAGCATTGTCCATGCATACATGCATTAATTTTGAAAGTGAGTTTCAAAATTAAAGCAAAAAACATTGAGGATTATTTCAAGTAAACTTCTTGAAAATGTTATATTATGGTGAACCCCTAGCATTGTCGCTGTTATGAGCATTGCATCAGGCAGCCATGTAACTAGTCACTGAATGCAATAAAGATAGATAAAATAGTTATTTGTTTTGTAATATATTTTTTTTATGTTTAATTTTTGTGTAATATAATGTTCTACATTAAAACTTTATTGCTTTGTACAATATTTTGTTTACTTATCATGTTCTTTTACTTTTTATAATTTTTACTTTAAAATATTGTTTTATTAATATAAAACAATATAAAAACATAGAGTTTTTATTAATATAAAAACCAATTTAGTTAAAATTTTGTCATTTAGTAACTTTAAATAAAAACTGGTACATTTAAGATAGCTTCCGGTTAATCTGGACCGAGTGTGGTGCTGTCAAGTCCGGATTAGCGGGGTTCTACTGTATATAGATTTCAAAAGAAAACAAAGAATAATTTTAACATCATATACTTAAATTTCAGTAAAGCCTTGGATACTCTACCTCATGTGTAATTGTTATATAAATTAGAGCAATGTGGCATTAGTTACTACTACAGATAAAGTGAAGTTTGTGTAGGTAAGAGACAACACATGGTTACTGATCTTCATGGACTAATGTGATGAGTGAAGTTCGACAGAGGTCAGTATTTGGCCCTGTACTCTTTTTAACATTTGTTAATGAAATTGATGTAGAAATTTCAAGTTTGATGTCTGAGTTTTCTGATGGTAGTAAGGTTTGCATAGTGATTAATGACACAAAAAAAAAAAAAAAAATTTTTTTTTTACCCACTTCTTTTACTTAAAAAATTTTATAAATAATATCCTAATAATTTGGCAAAATTATAAGAAATTATTATAATTTATTCTAATTTTGACTTTATCTTTAATCCAAACTATTTTTATTATTCAAACTACCTACTTGTAAATTTATATTTGGAGGTGGGTAGTGAGAAAGTAATTGAATATTGTAACAACAATCAATAGTCTGCTGAATGAATGTGCAAATTTCAACATATCTTTCCTGCAACCATATTTATTCAATTTAAATATATATCCTCCTGGGTGTTCTAAGAAAGAGTAAAGATGCCATCAACATTTAGTTTGCTTAACCCTTTTAAAGCCTTTTATATTTTAGTTAGGTTGCCACATAGATGCCTAGTTTCCAGATACTGCAGTTTACAGAACTACAGCAATTTTTTTATAAGAATTTCCTTTCATTCTCCCAACTAACCTTGTTGCCTTTCCCTACGCCGCCTCCGTAGCCAGGTGGGAAGGAGCAGCAGCAGCGCGTCGCACACACTTCTTGATTAGACCGGGGTTTGAGCCCGTCACCACCAAATACGGAGGATGCGGAAAGGTCAAGGGAATGACCACCGCATATTCCCGGAGCAATATGGCCTTAGTTGCTAATGCTCCTAAAAACCAAATAACAAACAAACAAACAAACAAGTCTTTACTTGCACCTTTTCAAATGGCCTTTGTCCTTCCTAAAATGAAGTTTACAAACCCTTGCGCAGTATTACAGATGTTGCTAAACTCACAAAACCAACACTTTATAAAATAGGAGAATCACATTTTTGTTTCAGCTCACTAAGTTCTTGTACATCATTGATAGAATGAAACAAGTTCTAGTAGCCTGACTACACAGTTATCAATCATAGGTCATTTTCTTACCAACTGCTTTGCATTTGGTACTACCCAAATGTTATATTATAAGATTACTGCTACCCAAGCACAGTAATATGCAGTTATCAATGCTAAACTTTAATTGCCATTTTTCAGCCCATCTGTCTAGTTTATCTACATCTGCTTGATACAGCACACTCATAACTGAATTTCATTAACCACCTTGCCCACCTTGGTGTCATCAACAAGCTTAGCCACAAAGCTACCTACATCAATATAATTAATAATTATTAAAAAGAACATAGAGACCAACACCAAACCCTGTGTTATCCCCACTCATTATATTATGTTAGCTATGTAGTATAAGAAACCACAGGGCTTTTGCTGCATCAGCCATAAAAATAATAAGAATAAATAAATCAAAAATAACAATAAAAATCTAAATAAAGATATAAAGAATGAAAGAACATATATAAAAAAGTAGATGAGAAAATAAACTAACTATCCAGTTGACCTTTGAATTTCTTTAAGTTATCTGTCAGCTTCAACCACTCATGGAGGTAACTTATTCCAACATACTTGCAGTTCAGTCTAAATCTAAACTTTTTCCCCATAATTTTAATTTATCATTCCTAGTTTTGGAATCATAACACCAAATATTTTGCCTTCACTCATGTTATTATCTCCACTCAGAGCCTTATAAACCTCAGTCAGGTCCCCTCTAAGGTGCCAAGCTCTAACCCACGTAACCAAAGTCTTTCCTTATATTGTTCACTGGCTGCAATAGTGGCATAACTCAAAAATTGTAATTCGGAGATAATCGATGAAAAAAATTTGGCTTTTAAAATTAGTTTGTTTAGAATTGAAGAAATTATGTGATTGCTGAAATGTATTGTGATTCATCTCATCATACCCAGTGATGAGCCAGCCTAATTTTGAGTGGAAGTCAAAATTAGGCTGGCTTGATCAACATTCCCTTATGGGTAACCAGAATACTCGAAAATTTAACCCCCCTTTTGAGTTGTGCCACTATTGCAAACACTCAATTTGTGACTTGATTCTCCTAAAGATGGAAAGTAATTAAAATGAAGAAAAAAAAAAAAACATTAAACAAGAGCTTTATTTATATTCATAAACTCAGGAACATGTATGAACTACATTTTAATCTTTGAGAACATAATTGTGGTAAAGCATAAATAAGAACAAGATGTTAGTACGTAATTATTGGTGTACAAAAAAGCAAAATGGAAGAATTTAGTCATTCTTAGAAAAATTTAATCCTTCCGTAAATTAACTTTTAGACATAAAAGCTGGCATGACATTTGGGAATTGTTATTGTTCACCATACAGTGGGGTTCACTGTGCTTCTTTTTCAGGATCCGAATGGAACTCTTGTAGGCTTTCATCAATTCGAAATCTACAAATTGACTCCAAAGGTTTTCTTATTTTACTTGGTTTAACATTAACTGATTTATAATCATTGTGTGTTGTATGATGTTTTATAAAAGAAAAAGTATAAATACTTTTTTTCAACTTTAAAGATAGCAAATTTCATTGAAGTTGAATTTTACTTCATCAGTATTTTTATTAAATTTCATAGAAGGGAATCGGGCCAAATCTTTCAGGTTGTAAAAATTGCAGTGGCTCATCTCTGTCATCTTGAAAGGGTTTCCTGTCTTTCTGGCATTTCTAGCTAATGTAACATATTGTGATGGAACAAATACAGGAGCAGACTTTAGCGATCTTTTAATATTTTTCTATAATAATGAACGTGCACAGTCACCATTGTTTTGCATATGACCTACAACAGGCCTGGGCAAACTTTTGGGCTGAAGGGCCACAATAGGAATTCAAAAAGAAGGCGGGCCGCACGTAAAATACTATTTTTAGATATATGTTATTTGTTATCATGAAGAAGAAATATAACATAAAAAAATTATTCTCTAACAACCAAGAATTTAATGAGATGAATGGAACTGTTTTACATCTTTTAACATTTTTTAATTTCGGGTGTTAATTTTGTAGTTGAGATTCTTAAAACTGCTTGTAAATGTTCATCGGTGATGCTTGATCGTAAAGAATTTTTATTTAGATTCATGATGGAAAATGTTTGTTCACATATGTAGGTTGATCGGAAAATAACCAACATTTTTCGGGCAAAATATTTAAGTTCGTCGAATTTGTCCGAATTAAAAGAGTATTGTAAAATTTACAGATTTCCTCATGACGGTGCAATTCCATTAAATTGGTATCACACTGCAGATCTATAATCTGAAGCTGTAGTTCACTCGGTGCACTATCAATTTCTATTGAAAATGGGTCGCACACTATTGCCAAATTTGTCTCAATTTTTCGGAAGTCGCCAAATCTTCGTGAAAAGTCGTCATTCAAAGCATTGATAATTTCACAATATTTTTCAAATTTATTTTCTGGAATCTTCAGCAACTTCATGGTTGGAAAGTGGTCTACCTTATTAATCAATAAATGTCGAAGGAACAACTGGAGTTTTAATTGAAATACATTCAAACTTTTTACCATATCATGGGCGTATAAATTTTACCCTTGTAACACAGTGTTGAAAGTATTTAAGTGTGTTACAATGTCCAGGGTAAACGCAAAATCACAAATCCAGTTATTATCAGTTAATTCGGGAAAGTCCATAATATTTTTCAGTTTTAAAAATAGAACGATGTCATCTTTAAGATCCCATACTCGAAAAAGAACTTTTCCTAAGCTAAGCCATCTAATTTGGCTATGATAAGGAATATCTGTGTACTCGGATTCAATATCTTGAAGAAAATTAACGAATTGTCTGTGTTTCAGGCCCCCTCGATCGTATTAAATTTACTAGTTTAATAAAACAAGATGTGACATGTTCAACTTTTAAAACATTTTTACATAATACTTGTCGATGTATAATGCAATGATTTGTAATTAAATTATAATCAGGATAATTTTCACAAATTTTATCCTGAATTTTCTTTAACGCTCCAACATTTTTACCTGTCAAACTTGGTGCTCCGTCAGTTGTTACGCTTACCATTTTGTTCCATTGTAAATTATCTTTTTAAGCATTTTTCAAATATATCAGCTCCCGTTGTTTGGTCTTTAAGAGATTCCATTGAAAGAAGCTCTTCAATAATTTCAAAATTAGAGGTACATCCACGTATGAAAATTAATAACTGCGCAGTATTCTTTCTTTCTCGCTTCCGGAGTTAAATTGGCACCATATTTGGAATGTTTAGTAAAGTGTAAAGTGTGTTTAGGGTCAAACGGCCAGGGGTTTCCCCCATCTCCGCATAGTTTACATTGTGGTGTGATACAGTTCACTGTTAAAGGCCAGAGATTTAAAAGATGGATCTTGAGGTGTGTGATGTCGTGTACCGTTGTTCTTCTGGCCTTTTAGCCGCCAGACCCCTGCTGAAGGCCCGACGTTGCCCACACTTCGCCCCGTGGAGGCAGACCAGGTACCCAGTAGTTGTAGTTTACTCTGGCAGGTCCTGCCACCTAGTTTCCTGAGATTTCAGTGGCTAGGACCTAAAAAAAAAAAAACGTTTGTGTGGGTTGATCGCTAGATTGAAAGACCAAAATGTGAGCGAACTTAATTTGGAACTATTAAATTTTGACCTGTGGGGTATACGCTGGCGAGAAGATAGAGAGGGAGAGGAGACTGAAGACTGGGGGGAGAAAGACAAGAAATGGAGTCAGTAGAGAAGATGACCCAATTAAAAGTCAGTGGGGCATGCCCATGTCCCACCAGGAGAAAATCAGGGTTGGCAAGTAGGGGAGGAGGCAGGAGGGAAGCCTCCTGCCTCCTCCCCTACCGCTGAGGGAGGGGGAAAGAAAGATGGGTCCAGCAAGAGCGTCAGCACCGATTGCAATTATGGCTGGCATATGCAGAAAGCTCTGCAGTCTCATTGGGCTGGTTGGAATTCAGCTGAGTAGAATGTCACTCGTGAGGCTGTAACCCGTCCGGGGGAGGTCCATATCTGGTGTGTACTTTCGTGGGTCAGGTCCAGTTCGTGTGATCCTCTTATCATGGGTTTATTTTTATTATTATTATTTCTTTTTTTTTGCTGTCATAGGATTCATTTCATGGTTGTTGCTGTTGCGGTGGTGTATGTGGGAGAGTCTGCCTTCTTTTGAAGAGGTCTTGCGCATATTGAGTGAAGGCACTATAGGTATCCTTTTCAGTTAGTATCAGATATTCTTGGTCTCATAGCATTATTTGGGTGGTGGTTATAAATCTGCAGCGGACATCCTCGTACAGTGGGCAGTCGTACATCAAGTGCCCCCATGTCTCGCGTAGACCGCAGTGGCATGGGGGGGTGTCACTCAATCCGAATCCATGGAGTTTTCTTCTTATGGCGCAATGGCCGGTCAACAGGTAGGTTGTGAGAACTCCAGGAGAAAGCCAAGTTGGATAGTTTGGATAAACCATTAGCATTAGTAGAGGCATATGATGCAAGAAAGCAAGCCTATGCAGCATCAGCCAAAAAAAAAAAAACCCTTCCACTTCACCCCTCCGTTCGTTCAAAATACCTGTTCAGCTGAGCCTTAAATTTATTTAGGCTATCAACTTCCACAACAAGGGATGGAAGTCTGTTCCACCAACAAACTACCCGCTAGCTAAAGGCAAATTTCCGCACATCTATCCTACATCTGTCTTTCCTCAATTTGAATTTATGCCCTCTCACGTGATTATTCTGAGCAAGAGGCAGTATCCCATCAGCATTGAGCATGCTCAAACTATTCAAGGCTTTGTACAGCTCTATCAGATCACCTCGCCGGTGCCTAGTCTCCAGACATTGCAATTTGCAAAACTTAAGCCTTTCTTCGTAAGAGCAACCCTTCGTTCCGTTCACTAACCTTGTTGCCCTTCTCTGTACTCGTTCCAGGAGCTCTACATCCTTCTTGAAATGAGGCCTCCAGACCTGTATAGAGTACTCAAGGTGCGGCCTGACTATTGCCTTATACAAGGGAATAATCACCTCCCTATCCTTGCTAGAAAAATTCCTGTATATCATTGATAAGACACCATGAGCTACTCTTGCAGCCCATCTGCACTGCTCAGAGAACTTCATATCTGCCTGCACAATTACCCCCAGGTTCTTCTCATACTCTACCACTGTCAGTGTAGTAACACAGATTTGATACGTTGGTCTGGGGTTGCTGTTTCCCCATATGTAGTACTTTACATTTGTCAATGTTAAACTTCATTTGCCACCTCTCAGCGCATCTGCTCAATCTTTCCAGATCCTGTTGCAGCAGCATAGCGTCAGTAGCTTCCTTAACTTAACAACCCTGCCAACCTTTGTATCGTCTGAAAACTTGGACATTAAGCTTGATATACCATCATCAATATTATTTATAAATACAAAAAACAACAATGGACCCAACACTGAACCCTGAAGGACTCCACTAATAACATTAGTCTACGATGAGCAGTGTCCATTAATTATCACTCTCTGTCTTCTGCCACTCAACCATCCCTTTATCCATAGCAACAATTTGCAACCAATGCCACACTGCTCCAATTTGTGCAGCAGTCTTCCATGTGCAACAGTATCAAAAGCCTTTCTAAGATCCAAATATATAATATCAAAGTTATTCCCTGCATCCAATTCTTTTGTGACTACATCATAGTATCCAATCAAATTGGTCAGGCAAGACCTTCCCTTAACAAAACCATGCTGTGTCTGAGCTATAACTGAATTCTTGTCAAGATGATCCTGCAGTGCTTCTTTAACCAGTGCTTCCATTAATTTTCCTGGAACAGAAGTTAAACTCACAGGTCTATAATTACTTGTGTCAGCCTTTGATCCTCCTTTGTGAATTGGGGTTACATTTGCACATCTCCAGTCTGTGGGTACCAACCCTGAGTCCAAGGAAGCTCTCATAATTGTGGCTAACGGATTGCTTACTTCCTTTGCTGGCGCCTCTGTAGCCAGGTGGGAAGGAGCAGCAGTGCATAGCACACGCTTCTTGATTAGACCGGGGTTCGAGCCAGTCACCACCAAATACGGAGGATGCGGAAAGGTCAGGGAAGGACCACCGCATATCCCGAAGCAATATGGCCTCAGTTACTAATGCTCCTAAAAAACAACAACTTCCTTTGCTGCCTCCTTTAATATAACTGGATAGATCACAGGATGCGGAAAGGTCAGGGAAGGACCACCACATATCCCGGAGCAATATGGCCTCAGTTGCTAATGCTCCTAAAAAACAACAACAACTTCCTTTGCTGCCTCCTTTAATATAACTGGATAGATCCCATCCACCCCAGGTGCCTTTCTTGTGTTTACCTTCAACAATTTCTCCTCCACTTTACTCTCAATTATTACAAGATCATCTAGTTCACTGCCAGTGTTTACTTCATCTATGGCATTTCCCTTCCTGAATAACTCCTCATGCGTGAATGTAGATGCAAAATATTGATTTAGTTTGTTAGCTACCTGAGCAGGATCATGAACAGTTTAACCGTCGATATCAAGTGAACCAATCTGATTCATCCCCTTCCGTCTAGAGTTCACATAAGTAAAGAACTCCTTGCTGTTTTTCTTTGCATCCCTTGCCAAAGGTTTCTCGTAATCTGCCTTCGCCTGCCTAATCTCCTTTGTAACTTGGTTACAGATCAACTTATATCTATCATAGGCTTCTGTGTCACATGTTAATTTATATGTATCCCATGCATTTTTCTTCTCTGCCATATGTCTCATTAGTTCATCTGACATCCATTTAGGCCTAAACCTTGAACAATATTTCTTAGTTGGTATGTAAAGCCTAGTAGCTTCCAAGATAAGTTCTTTGAATGCTTCCCATTTTGAGTTTGCTGTTGGTAACATCATCAGTTGGTCCCACTGTATAAAATTTAAATACTGTCTCAGACCATCGTAGTCGCCTTTACGAAAGCAGTGACCCTTCCCTTTACCCCTGATGGTAGTTACCTCCTTGAATAAATCCCACTTCAGCACACTGTGATCACTGCCACCTAGTGGTTCCTGTATCTGCAGATTCTTAATGCATGAAGAATCACTACTGATAATCAAATCAAGAGAGTATTGCTTCCTCTATTTGCCTCCCGAACATGATGATTTAGAAAACAATCATCCAATAAATCCACAAAAGCCTTGCTAGTGTGTGAGTGACCAATCCACAAATTCCAGTCAATATCTGGGAAATTAAAATCCCCCATTATAATACTCTCTGATTTACTGGCCCACTCTATTTCCCCGTAAAAAAGTAAAGTGCAGCCATTATCAACCCACTGCAGGGTGGAAGCCTCCTCAACAATTCATGCTGAGGGAAATGGACCATAATCTGCCACGCTGGTCCAGTGCGGGTTGGCAGATCGACCGTATTCAGCAGTCAGGGGCTTGAACCCCGGTCTACTCAAAGAGCGTGTGCTACTGCACTCCCGCTCCTGCCCACTCGGCTACGGAGGCCTCTATTTCCCCGTACAGTTCCTTATTATACTCATCAGAGTCATTAGGCCTATAGCATACTCCTACTCTCAATTTTGATCTCCCAATGCTTATGTCACACCAGACTGACTCGACACTGCACTGTTCAGCGATGTCAACTGGCTTCACTTCCTTGGATTTTATGTGTTTCTTAACTAATAGCATAATCCCACCTCCCTTCCTGTGCTGTCTATCCTTTCTGTATACTCCCCAAATTCCAGTTCTGCATTCCTTATATCTGTGTGACACAACATCTCTGATATCCCAACAATATCCGCCTTTGATGCTTTGAGCAATACCGCAAATCCATCAAATTTATTTACCAAAGTCCTAGAATTGGTGTTCACGCAACTATGCATGCACCTGTTCTTTTTCTTAGCTACCCTAACACAACCCATGTGTTTACTTGTACCCCAATGACTCCCAGCAGTCTCTGAAATATCCTGCATCTTATTTTCCAAGCTGCTGCTCATTCCAATAGAATGAGCAGTAGAATTTAGTGATTTCACCTTTGGTTGATGTCTGCCAGCGGTTTTGCCAGCTCTGGTTGAGATGTGCGAGGAGGCGTTTGCGTTCCACTTTGTAGTCAGTTTCAGGGTCCACGGTGAAGTTCAGGTGGTTAACCTCCCGTCCCTTGGAGAGCTGATATGTTAGGCCGTGGAAGACTATTTCCAGGTCTAGGGGAAGAGTCCCTGTCAGGGCCTGGAGAGCGTGTGTGCTTACAGTATTGCAAGCTCTTGTTATTGTAAGTAATATATACCACTGCATGGTTTCCAGTTTTCTTCTGTTGATGGCCGTGGTAGCCTTCCGGTACCACACGCCAGCGGCATACGTTATGGCAGGCAGGAATACAGTTTTATAGAATAGCTTGAGGGCTCTCCTTTGCAGGCCCCAATCCTTGCTGGAGACCCTCATGAACAGAGCAGAGTATCTTCTGATCTTTTTCTGTATGTAGGTCAGATGAGGGGTGAATGATAGGTTATCTAGGACAACCCCGAGGTGTTTTAGTTCCTTTGTGAGCTTGATTGTAGTGCGTTGGATGCGGATTTGGGGTGGTCTCCCGATGTCCAGGGTACCTATTAACAGTATTGAGTTGGTCTTGGTTGAAGATATGCGGAGATTGTTTTCATCGGTCCACTCCTGTAAGGTGTCAATGGCACGAGTAGCAGAAGTTTCTAGCCTGGCTCTGCTGTCCTCTCGCAGTACCAGGGTCAGGTCGTCTGCGTATGCCTGAGTTGCCACACGACCTAGGTCTAGGTTTAGGAAATCGTCAAGAACCATGTTCCAGAAGAGCGGACCCAAGACTGAGCCCTGTGGGCAGCCTCTGAAGATCTGTCTGGAAATAGAACGATATGGAGTTTCTACAACAACCATTCTGTTGCTAAAATATGTTTTGATGCATTGATATAGGTTGGCTGGGATATTTGCCTTCCTGAGTCTGCCGAGGACGCATGGCCACCGCAGGGTGTCAAATGCCCCAGCAAAATCTATTGCGATTACAAGTTGATATTTATGGTTTGTTGTTTCAGCAGCTCTGGTAATGTTTTCCAGGGAATCCAGAGTGGAGCAGCCCCTTCTAAAGCCGAATTGATTCTGTGATTGTAGGCCTGCAGCCATGTAGCAAGTTTCAATTCTACCTTTGAGGTGTTCAAAGAGTTTACTTAGCACAGAGAGAAGGGCTATCGGTCGGTATGACTCTGGAAGATCCTGTTGCTTGTTTGGACTTTTCAGGATTAAGCGC
This sequence comes from Mastigoproctus giganteus, assembly GCF_048544385.1. NCBI lineage: Eukaryota > Metazoa > Arthropoda > Arachnida > Uropygi > Thelyphonidae > Mastigoproctus > Mastigoproctus giganteus. The sequence continues at coordinate 90,564,572 of NC_143579.1, forward strand.
AATTTGGCTGTCCTCCACGCTTGTGGAAAGCATCCCTCAATAAGGCAGTGATTAAAGAGGTTGAGTATTACCTCTGGAATTGTCTCGATGGCCTTCTTGACGATTTCAGGCTCCAGTAGGTCGATACCCGGTGATTTCTTGTTGTGCAGTTTTGCTGCAGCAGTGTGAAGTTCGGTGATGGGCAGCGGTTCTTCCTTATTGGTGGTAGTATAGGTATCATTGTCTTGACATAGTTGTTGCTGTTCTGGTGTAGTAGGAGTAATATGTCCAGGAAACATGCTGTCCAAGATGTTGTTGATATTATCCTGCCAGGTCTTAGTATAAGTGCCTAGCGGCGTCTTTGTTGCAGGGATAACTTCTCCCCTGGGGAGTTTGTTTGTCATTATTCAGTAGACAACCCTCCAGGGGTGCTCGTTTCTGGTTGTAGAAACTAGTTGCTCCCATGAGCGCTGTTTCCTGAGTCAGATTAGAGCCATGTACTCATTTCTTGTGGCGCGATAGTGGTCGCGGAGTTGGTCTATTTCTGCTGCTGGCCAGGAAAGTCGTGCTCTCTGGAATAGTCTTCTCCTTCTGTTCACCTCACGTCTGAGCTGTTGTAGTTCTGGGGACCACCAGGGGACAGCCCCTGGAGTTGGGTTTTTCCTTTTAATTGAGCAGTTTGCAGCGGCCACGGCGGTTTGGTGCTTGTCCGGGCTCAGCCCCTCTATTTGGAGGGGTTGTGCTGCTTCTGTTAAGGTAGTCTGGAAGAGTGGCCAGTCTGCTTTCTGTATGGCATATCCGTGTTGGATTTGTCGGGTTGGTCGTTGCCTGTCTATGGTGCGTTGAAGCGTGAAGGTTATGACCCTGTGATCCAATGTGGTCCAGCTTTCCCTGACCATCCATCCCAAGAGGTGAGAGACCAGCCAGAGACCTTGAGGCGAGTGTAACATCAATTGTGGTTTCCCACATTGTGCTAGAAAAAGTGGTGAGGTTATTTGGCTGATTGAGTATAGGGAAAGTACTGTTTGCCAGGAACTCCTCTAGGTGTTGTCCATTTGTGGTGCTGCAATGCCCTGGGGTTTGGCTGAACCACGCCGGGGATCGGCAGTTCACATCCGCTTCCACGACGATCCTGGCATTCTGGAATTCTGTGAGTAAACTCTGTAGGTACCTGGTAGCTGGGAGGATATCTCACCCTGGGCGGCAGTACAATGAGACTGCATAGAATTCGCCGAGCGAGGTTATAATATTGGCACAGGTGGCCCAGGATGTACAGTAGCTGGAAATCTTGGTTACAGTGATAGTAGGGTTCCTAACCAGGATGCAAGCCCAGAGTTTGTCTCTGTTATCCTGGACTATTTTGTAGGATAGGGGATATCCTCTCACACTCCGGCTGTTCACATATGGCTCTTGGATAAGTAGGATGTCGAGGTTCTGTTCATTCGCTTTCTTGGTGAGTTGTCCGGCCACAGCCTTAGATCGCTTTGCATTTAGCTGCGCAAAGTTTACACTGTCTAGGTTAAAAGGTCTAAGGCATGTGTCCATAATCAATCTTCATTTGGTATGCACCCTTAGCTTTGATGTAGATGGGACATTGATTGTCCCTGATTGAGTGGTCCACTGGCATCTTCTGTGATTTACAGTTTGCACAGGTGGGCGGGTCATCTTTTTTAGGGCAGGTGCCAAACTCGTGGCCTTTCTCTGCACAGTGGCCACAAGTAGGATCTGTCTGGGCACAGGTGTGCGTCGTATGTCCAAATCGACAGCAACGGAAACATTTGGGAACAGACACATGCTCTTTGAAGCGATGGCTGCCCCAATGTATGAAAACCCTGGTTGTTGGTGCAATCATTTTCCATGCCTGTGGTGTGAGTTCAACCACCCAATTTGTGTGGTCTCCTGTCCTGGATTTTGTTTGGAATTTTGGGGTGATCAGTGTTGTTGGTTCCACATTTGGATACTCATGCTGAAGGTTCCTGGAATATAGTTCCTCCTGCAGAGCTTCTGGTGTTAGATCCTTGTTGGTGTTAAAAATGACTATACTGGGGCCCTTTCTCTTGGGGGGGCGCTGCCTCTAAACCAAGTGTCTGGATCCTCGGGTTGTTGAGGATTTCGTTTGCATCTTTCTTCATCTGGGTTTCAATGATGACACCCGTATTCCTTATTTTTCGGACAGATTTGATTTTTGTAGTCTTTAGATCCTGTGAGAGGTTCTTCATAATGGTTTGTTTCATCTCTTCACTAGTCTGGTGTTGTGCTGTTGAGGTCGGTTTTAATATTACTAGGTGTGGAGTCGGCAGAAGCGTTTTGTAGTAGTTGCCATGCGTGGCAGTTGAGGGAGCTGTGGTCCTCAGCACTTGTGCATATGTGGGTGCACACTGTGGCATTTGTTTTGCCCCACATTCAGCGTAGGCTTGCAGTTTAGCATTGGCCCTTTAGCTCTCGAGGCAGGCTTCGACAAGGAGTGCATCGAGTTTGTTCCACAATGTTATTATTTGAGCCCTTAGTGTAGTGGTGACTCTGTTTGTTTGCTCTTTAAAGAGGGATTCTAGAGCAGTTTTCAGGAACAGGAATTTTTCATGTATTGTACCCTCGGGTAAGGTAGGATCCAGGGAGGTTTCCCGTGTCCTGTCATCGCTAGTCTCCTTTGTCGCAATCGCTGTGAGGTTTTCCTGTGTTTCCCTTATCTCCGTCTGGGAACGGGTTTCTATTTCAAATTTTGGTATCGAGCCTTTTTTTGTTTTTCTTCTTACCATCCCTTCGTTCTGTTGGTTTGTGATGATAGTGCATTCGTCGCCTTGGGTTTCCCTAAGAGGGTCTCTGCTTTGGTCCATATTCCTCTTCATATCACTATTTCCGGATGACCGAGACGCGTCGGTTTATTGGGATTTCCTCTCTACTATCAAGAAGCACTGTGAGCGTTGTGAAAAATGAAATCAGCCACAACTACCTAGCACAAAAAGGAGAGTTGTGAGCCTTTAAGTTATTGGGCTATCCCCTTCAGTCACTTGTGAGGGGGAGAAATAGCCGGGTGCAAAATAGCCCTAGAACAACGGGACTACTTCCCTATGGGGTTTCTGGGTGTGGCGAAACGATGGTGGTGGTGTAGAATCTACCGGAGAAAAGTTTAGCCTTTACCATGGAAAGTCTATGGCAGAGGAGGGGAGCACTCAAAAGTCATTATTTTTGGATAAAACTCACACAAAGTTTAGTGGGAAATGTTGGGACACAAATGTTGTCCAAGATTAGAAGCACCGTTGCACCTCTCAAGTGAAGAGCAAGTAGAAACGTGGCGATCGCGTTATATCGGTCGCCTCTCTATATTCCAAATGTCAGCCACATGGTGACCATGCAGTCTGACACAAAGAATACAAATAGTGACGCTTCTAACCAGCCAAACTCCCAACAAGCACAGAAAATTTTCTCACCTTGAGAGTCTACTGGAATTGAAGAATCACTGTATATACTTTTGATGAGAAAAACAGTTTAAACTGAAATCCACGAGCGTGAAAATAAATGTGCCTGGCAGCCACATTGACGATCGTGAAGGCGGCCGTATTGGCTCTGTGTATGCGGCTACATACAGGCACAATGCTATCATACGTAAGAATGAGTTAAAACTTGCATAAATTCTTACAATCCACACAGAATTTCACATAAAATCACCTGGTGGTTCAGTATCGTTAGATCTTCAAGTCCAGATCTTTGGCGAACAGTAAATCCATGTTTAATCGGCACTAAAATCACTTATTAATCAGAGCACCAAGAATCTTGTTAAACGAGGCAGTCAGCGATCCTCAGGCCTTAACAATATTACGATTGGCAATAAACTAATATTAACAGTTTACATAATCTATTAAAATTCATAGCCATATAGGGAATAACTTACTGACAATTTCTCAACAACAACTGAATTAAATAAAGCAAAATGAATACATTAGGATATCAAATAAAATTCAGCACACTAAAAAGTCAACCTTACGAACAACGACACTAGCGACACCTCCAGAATGTTTAGTAGTGAAATGTCTTTTAATATTGTACTTTTTCAACGCTGAGACACTCTCCCGGCAGATGAGACAAATAGTCTCGTTATTTATGTTAGAAAAAAAATATTTTGTGTTCCACTCTTCATTGAAGACATGATGCTCTCGTTGAATTTTTCGTTTTTTATTCATTTTTAAAAGGGCGTAAATATTAATTTTAATATTTGGCACAAAGATGATAACCAAAGATAACGCAAAAAAAACTAACTGTGTGATGACCGTCAGAGAAAACAGATTGGAACTGCGGCCGGTCAGCAGTCCTATCCTATTACCCTGCCACCGCAGCAAAGCCGTTGTCTGTTACCGTACTTTTGCGCGGTAAGTTTATAATCGCAAATTATACCGTTATAAAAGCGCATGTTGGCTCGCACACAATTTCAAATTCCATCTCAATTTGAACAATACAGAGATGATAAAACAATTTATAAGTCGACAAATTCTATAATGTACTGTATTACATATATAAATTTATTTTTCAAAAAGGCGTTGCAAAAGGCATAAAATAAGTAAACTTTTTTCGAAAATAAAATTAAAGCTCGCGGGCCATAGTTTGCCTGGGCCTGACCTACAACAAGAAATTTGTGTGCAATGGTTTTGATTTGAAAGTTTGCCGCAGCATACAAATAGATAGTTATAATAAATTTTGAGTACAATAGTAGCTCAATTAAAATAATGCCATCTGATATTATAAGCAAGAAGGTTGCATTACATTCCAATACTGGCACAACTCAAAAAGGATCACTGTCGCACAAAGACTGCACTCCATTCAGTCCCAAGTGCAGCACACTGAAGAAGTGCCACTGTTGAGGTTTCCCAATGCAGTTAAAATTCAGATGGCATAATGACACTTGTGTCACCTAGCGAAATAATATTGAACTCACTTTGTACTGTTATTGCGTAAATATAGAGTCCACTATCCCAACCTCATTAGTTGTATGAACTCAAAAATTAAGAATTTTGAGTTGTGCCACTATTGCAGCCAGTGAGTGATATGGTCGCCATATTTTTTTCAGATCTCACTATATGGGTTTACAGTCTTTGGACCTTTTCAAGATGTTCAGCATCTTTTTTTTAGATAAATTCTCCATACTTGGACATACACAGTATTCCAATTATGGCCTTACAATATCCCAATCTATAACTCTATTGTTCAATAAATTGTCGATAGGACTGTGGGCTTTCCTGGCCACCTGTCTACACTTCTTAGAGAATTTCATATGTGCCAGCATTGTCACTACAAGATCACTCTCTTCTTCTACCTGTTTTTAATTCAACCCCACCAAGTGTATAAGTTACTTTTATGTTATATTACCTCATGTTAACAGGAGAGATTGTTTCTGCAGGGATGGGATAAACATAAATAGAAAGGGTGCAAGAAAATTTGCTGATGCTATCGAGACAATGTTAGGTGGATCGGAAAACTGCTAGCTTGGGGGGGATTCACAGACTAATAGATTAAAGGTAGACACAGGCAGAGGTGAAAATGATTCGTGCACTGCTTCTATTGGAATGAGCAGCAGCATGGAAAGCAAGGTACTAAGGATTTCAAGGGCTACTGGGAGTCATCATGGAACAAGTAAATATATGGGTTGTGTTAGGATAACTAAGAGTAAGAACAGGTGTATGTATACTTGTATGTACACCAATGCTAGGAGTATAGTAAATAAATTTGAATTTGAGTATTTGAGACATCAAATACTCAAATTCAAATTTGAGACATCAAAGGCTGATGTTTTTGGGATATCAGAGACATGGTGTCACACAGAGATAAGGAATGCAGAATTGTAATTTGAGGAGTACAGTGTGTACAAAAAGGATAGAAGGGGAAGGAGGGGTGATGCTGTTAGTTAAGAAACACAAAATCTAAGGAAGTGCATCCTGTTGGCATGGGTGGAAAGTGCAGTATTGAGTCAGTTTTATGTGACATAAGCACTGGGAAAACCAAGTTGAGAGTAGGAGTGGTTTATAAGCCTAATGACTGATGAATACAGTGAACAACTGTACAGAGAAATAAAGTCGGACAGTAAATCGGATTGTCTTATAATGGGGGATTTTTAACTTCCCAGATACAGACTGGAACTTGTGGGTTGGTCACACACACTAGCAAGGCTTTTGTGAATTTATTGGATGATTATTTTCTACAGCAGCATGTTCGAGAAGTAACCAGCAGGAGTAATTCTCATGATCTGATTTCATCGGTAATTCTTCATGCATTAAGAATCTGTAGATAAGGGAACCACTAGGTGGCAGTGATCACAATATACTGATGTTGGATTTACTTAAAGATATAGCTACCATCAGGGCATAAAGGGAAGGGTTTTTGCTTTCGTAAAGGTGACTACAGTGGTTTCAGAGATTTTTTTAAATGCTATACAGTGGGACAAACTGATGATGTTACCAACATCATCAGTTTGTCCAACATCATCAGGGAATCATTCAAGGAATTAATCTTGGTAGCTACTAAGCTTTTCGTACCAACTAAGGAATACTGTTAAAGGTTTAGGCCTAAATTGATGTCAGATGACTTAATGAGACTAAGAATCTGTAGATAAGGGAACCACTAGGTGGCAGTGATCACAATATACTGATGTTGGATTTACTTAAAGATATAGCTACCATCAGGGCATAAAGGGAAGGGTTTTTGCTTTCGTAAAGGTGACTACAGTGGTTTCAGAGATTTTTTTAAATGCTATACAGTGGGACAAACTGATGATGTTACCAACATCATCAGTTTGTCCAACATCATCAGGGAATCATTCAAGGAATTAATCTTGGTAGCTACTAAGCTTTTCGTACCAACTAAGGAATACTGTTAAAGGTTTAGGCCTAAATTGATGTCAGATGACTTAATGAGACTGGTGGCGGAGAATAAAAATATGGGGCACATATAAGTGATCAGGATGCCTATGGTAGATATAAGATAGTCTGTAATCAAATCACAAATAACTTTAGACAAGCAAAGCCAGATTACGAGAAATCTTTGGCAAACAATGCAAAGAAAAACAGTAAAGACCTCTTTACTTATGTAAACTCTAAAAAGAAGGGGATGAATCAGATTGGTCCACTTGACATCGATTGTTCGATTGTTGATGCACCTGCTGAGGTAGCTGACAAACTGAATGAGTATTTTGCATCTACATTCACACATGAGGAGTTATTCGGGGAGGTGAATGCCAGAAGTTTATCAAACTCTGCCAGGGAGCTATATGATTTTGTAATAACTGGGAGCAAAGTGGAGTAGAAATTATTGAAATTGAACATAAGAAAGGCTCCTGGGGTGGATGGGAGCTTTCCAGTTATATTAAAGGAAGTTAGCAAACCCTTAGCCATAATTAAGAAAGCTTCCTTGGACTCGGGGGGGGGGGGAACCTCATGGACTGGAGATGTGCAAATGTGTCTGCAATTCACAAAGGGGGATCAAAAGGTGACATGAGTAATTACAGACCTGTTAGTTTAACTTCTGTTCCAGGGAAATTAATGTTGGCACTGGTTAAGGAAGCAATGCAGGATCATCCAGACAAGACTGCAGTTATAGTTCAGACACAGCATGGGTTTGTTAAGAGGAAGTCTTGTCTGACTAGTTTGATTGGATACTATGATGTGATCACATAGGAACTGGATGCAAAAAATAAGTTTGATATCATATACTTGGATTTTAGGAAAGCTTTTCATACTGTGGCACATGAAGACTACTGTACAAATTGGAGCAGTATGGCATTAAGGGTAAGTTGCTATGATGGTTGAGTGGGAGAAGACAGAGTGTGGTAATCAACGGACACTGCTCTTTGTGGACTAATCTTATTAGTGCAGTCCCCCAGGGTTTCGTATTGAGACCATTGTTGTTTTCTGTATTTATCAATGATATTGATAAAGGTACATCAGGGTTAATGTCTAAGTTTGCAGACAATACAAAGGTTAGCAGGGTTGTTAATGACAGTAATGGCAGTGTGCTACTGCAACAGGATCTAGAAAATTTAGGCAGATGGGCTGAGAGGTGGCAACTGAAGTTTAACATTGACAAATGCAAAGTACTCCATATAGGTATAAGTAACCTCAGAGTACTGTATCAACTGTATGGTAGTAGAGTTTTTTCATTCTCTACTACCTTCAGTGCACTGAAGGTAGTAGAGAATGAAAAGGATTTCTGGGGATAATTGTGCACTCAGATACACACACACATTCAGATTGCCATATACAAGGGGATAATTGTCCCCTTGTATATAGCAGTGGTCAGGCCGCACATTGAGTACTGTATACAGGTCTGGAGGCCTCATTTTAGGAAGGATGTAGAGCTGCTGGAACGAGTACAAAGAAGGGCGACGAGATTGGTGAGTGGAACAAAAGGTTAGTGAAACCAAGAAAGGCTCAAGTGCTGCAAATTGCAGCTTCTGGAGGTCTGGCACCTATGAGGTGTATAAGGCCTCGAATGGTTTGAGCAAGCTCAGTGCTAATGGGGTTCTTCCTCTTGCTCAGATTACTTACCTGAGGGGACATCAGTTCAAATTGAGGAAAGGCAATTGTAGAATAGATTGTGCAGAAATTTGCCTTTAGCCAGTGGGTGGTTGACAGTTGGAGCAAACATTTATCTGTTGTAGTGGAGGTCAACAACTTAAATAAGTTCAAGGCAGAACTAGACAAATATTTAGAGTGAATGGATGGGTGAAATGGGAATTTTTTTTTTGGCTGATGCTATATAAGCTTGCTTTCTTGTATCATGTGCCTATGCTGATGCTAAAGTGCAAGACCTTGTATTTTGCTGCATTAAAACATACCTGACGCTTTTTTTTTTACCATCTCTGAAGCCTATCCGAGTCATCCTGAAGGAACATTACTTGGCATTGATCATTAGCCACTTCTCCCAATGATTATTTCATCTGTAAATACTGACATCTGCCTTCTAACTCCTCATTGATTCTGTGTATGAAAACCAGAAACATCAGTGTTCCAAGAACTAATCCTTGGAGGATCCCACTTCCACTTCTGATGTTACACCAATCTGAAGAATATCCACAAATCATAAAGCTACAACCACCCTGCAATCTTAGAATGTTGACTGTAAATCCCAACATGTTCTAGCTTGTACAGTAAACTTTCATGAGAACTAAGCCAAAATAGAAATAAACTGTTTGCATCAAGCAAAACGTTTGGGAAAGACATACGTGGGAATTAATTAATTCTAATAAGAAATCAAATACTACTTTGTGTAAATATTAAAGGCAAAAAATTATTGAGTTTATTGAAACAAGTTAGAAAGAAAACTTTACAGAAAACATTTCCAGTAACCCAACCATTTAGAGGCCAATTTTGATGATGTTTCAAAATCCACAAAGATTTCAAAACATTGTGCAGTGTTTTTAATTTCTTATCGAATAAACTTCAAAATTATTTCTTACATCCATCTCATAAGTAACTATGTTAAAATAGCTAACCAGGTTAGTTAAAAGCAATTTTGCCTTAACAAAACCATGTGTCTTCAAAATGTCATTTTTTTTTTTTTTCCTCAAAATTTCCCTTGATTGCAGTCTTACTTATTGCCTACAAGATTTTAACAACCACTGAAGTCAAAATGACTGATCTGTGGTTACCCACTTTGCATTTAGAACCAACCTTTATGTATTAACAATTTAATGGAACTTCTTCAGTCCAGCTTCAGTGATCCCATCATAATTAACCTTAATGATTCAATGCACTCTCCGGCTGCCCCCACCCACCCCTCAGAATTACAGGGGATATCTTAGTCAATTCCACGGGCCTCACTTAATAATGGCAAATGATGCAAGGCAGTAAGCCAATACAGAATCAGCCAAATCAAAGACCAACAACAGAACTTCCCATTTCACCTATCTACCCCCTCTAAAAATTTTCCAGTTCTTCGTTGAACTTATTCAAGACCACAACACCAGATGTAAGTTTGTTACAACAGTCATGACCTGCTGGCTGAAGGCAGAGTTCCACATATCTATCCTGCAACCATCCATCAATTTGAATTCATGCCACCTGATGTGCATAGTCTGAACACAAGGAAAGATGCCATCAGCATTGTGCTTACTCAATCCATTCAAAGCCTTAAACACCTTAATTAGATCTCCTTGCAGATGCCTAGTTTCCAAATGCTGAAATTTGTAGATCTGAAGTCTTTCCTAGTAAGGGAAACCTTTTGTTTCCTGACTAATCTTATTGCTCTTCTCTGTTCTGGTTCCGACAGATCCACATCCTTCTTAAAATGAAGCAGCCAGACCTGTATACAGTGCTCACTGTGTGGCCTAAGCATTGCCTTATACAACGGGATAATCATTTCCTTATTCCTGCTGTCAAAATTGCTATATCTGAGATAACTTCATGTCTGACTGCCCAATTACCCCAGGTCCTTTTCATTCTCCACTATCTTGAGTATGGTACCACACAGTTGGTAATGTAATCCTGAAATCACTTCTACCCCCATATGCTTTAACTTGCATTTGCCAATATTCTACTTCAGTTGTCCTCAGCCCATCTGCGTAATTTTTTTTATATTTTGTAGCATACCCTGATTACTGTCATTAACCACTCTGCCAACGTTTGTATCATCTGGAAAATTTGACATTAGCCTGGATATGCTTTCATCAATATCATTAATAAATATAGAAAACAACAATGGTTATAACACTAAACTCTGAGGAATTCCACTTTATAAGAGTAGTCCAGGAAGAGTAGTGCCCACTGATAACCACTCTCTTCTCCCACCCCTCTCACCATTTCTTTACCCATAGCAGTAACTATGGTGCCTCCGTAGCCAGGTGGGCAGGAGCAGCAGTGCATAGCACACGCTTCTTGATTAGACCGGGGTTCGAGCCTGCGACCACCAAATACGGAGGATGTGGAAAGGTCAGGGAATGACCACCGCATATCCCCGGAGAAATATGGCCTTAGTTGCTAATGCTCCTAAAAACCAAATAACAAACAACAGCAATAACTAGTCCATAATGATACTTGCTCCAATTTGTACCACGTTCTTTTATGTGAAACAGTATCAAAACCTTTTCTGAAATCTGAGTATATGATGTCAAAATTATTTTTTGCATCTACTTGCTTTGTTACCGCTTCAAGGTATCCATTTGTATTGGTCAGAGAAGATTGCACTTTAACAAATCAATGCTGTGGCTGCAGTATAATTGCATTCCTGTGTAGATGATCCTGCATTAATTCTTAAACCAGTGGCCGTTATTTTTCCTGGAACAGAAGTCAAGCTAGCAGATCTATAACTACCCCTGTCACCCTTTGCAAATTGAGGGATACATTCACATATCTCGTCCATAGGAACATCCCCCAAAACAAGAATGCTCTCATAAAAAGGTAAAGTGCAGCCATTATCAACCCACTGCAGGATGGAAGCCTCCTCAACAATTCATGCTGAGGGAAATGGACCATAATCTGCCACGTTGGTCCAGTGCGGGTTGGCAGATCGACCGTATTCAGCAGTCAGGGGCTTGAACCCCAGTCTACTCAAAGAGCATGTGCTACTGCACTCCCGCTCCTGACCACTCGGCTACGGAGGCCTACGAATGCTCTCATAATCATGTACAAATTTCAACAATTTGTGCTCCATTTTCCTTTCAGTTATCACAAAATCATTTAGTGCCCTATAAGAATGTAATACACTTCTGGCATCCCCATCCATAAAAAAACTCCATGTGTGAATGTTGATGCACTTTCTACAGTATTATTACAGATCAGCTTGCAACTGTTGTAGGCTGCAGTACTTTTCATTACTTTGTAACCTTCTTGTGCCATCTTTTGCTGCTGTGTTAGACTGAAATTCTGCTCTGTATTCATCCATCTCAGAATCCTCCTCATGGTGTATTTTCTTAATGGTATATATGCTGTCATGGTTTTTATGACAATTGCTTTAAATGTATTCCATAATTTGAGTTTGGTCCATTCCTCCTTCAACACAGGAATTGATTCAGCTACAGATTGCAAGCATGTCAGTTTGGCCCAGAGCCATTATTCCAGTTCATTCCACAGGTTTTCAGCAGAGTTAAAGTCAGAACTCTGGGCAAACCAGTGATTGGATCACTTTTTGAGAATGGAACTATCATCATTGCTTAAAAATTACTCTTTTTACTGTTTACTGTTTTTAAACAATAAAGATAATTTATTCTTTATTTAGCCTTCAAAGCTGCCTAAAAAACTAAATTAAACTTCAGCCACTAGTATTGATAAAGAATGGTATAGGTGCTACTTGGTGGTTTTATATCTACTTTTGTAGGAGGGCGATTTATATTAGAAGTTTTTAAATTAGGTTCAACAAAGTTTTTTTATTAGGTTGCTATAAATTTATAGCAACATAAACATGATTTTATAATGTAACTGCATCACATAGTACATTTTTAATTTTAATTTTGTAATTTAAAATACTGTAATTTGTATTGCCATCAAATAAGAATAATTAATGTAGTTTATTATTTTGACATCTCTTAGTTTTGTGTGTGTTTTTAAATTAAATTTAGTCTAAATTCATGCCTCAGACATGATGGTGCTAATGATATTAAGAGTAGAAGATCTGAGAATTTACTCAATTACAGTGCAATGTTGAAAAAAAAAGTCACAGGTTAGGATTAAATTTGAAAGTGTCTGCAATTCTGCCCATACATGATAGGAGGGAGTCATGATGAGATCACTATCAATCAAAAATCGGTCTTGGAGAGATTATGCAATTTTCAGGAGGTAGAATTTTTCTCAGCGAGGTCTGTGTTTGTTGACAGAAGTCTGTTTTTATAGGGATGGGATACACTTAAATAGAAGGGGGTGCAAAAATATTGGCTGGGGATATCAAGGCAGTGTTAGGTGGTTCGGAACATGTAGCAGCCTGGAAAGCAAGTTGTTGGGGATTCCAAGGCTTGCTGGGGATCCTCATTGAAATAAACAAATACAGTCGATTCCTGTTATTTGGAACACATCGGGACAAGTGCATTTTGGCCCGATTAAGCATCTGCCCCAATTATCCAAAGTTTCACGTAAATAGTTAAAAATACAATGTACCCCCCCCCCTTTACAATTGATTCACTGTACAATCAAATCACGTTACAGTGGAGTCACCATAGTAAAGTACCATTCACTAGACAATGTGCAGTAAGTGCCGGTCATTGTGATCACGTTTGTGAATTGAATTTTAATCCTATTAAACCGCGATTCTAATTAGCAAAAATAGGAGGAATATTATCCACAGGCTATAAAAGCAAAGATCACAAATTTATCCTTTATTACTTTACCAATTAACAAAATTAAATGATACGTGAAAATTGGAAGAATATACGTGATAATCGGAATAATTAATTCTTACTGTAATATGTACATACTAACTAAACTAGTTGACATTTCTGTTCAATGTCATTTGTGGGTGGGGGTTAATATTTAAAACAGTAAAAAGGATAAGCAATCAATAACAAAAAACACGGCACACAAATTGCAAGTAACACGATACGCGCAAGTGAGAACGGAGTAACAAATAACGAAGCTTTAAAAATAGGAATGAAGAGAAGATTCTGAAAATTATTTTTTTTTATATGATTGAAGATTCCATAGAAGATGGAAACACATTGTACCATAATAACCCACAGAATTCCAGCTGTCGGTATTATCGCAAATTCAATAAGGTCGAGTTTATACTATCAGTTTATGATAGATTTCACTAACAGAAAAGCCCAATAAACAGGTGACTAATAATTGTTTTTATTGTTTTATGTTTGTTGACAGAAGTCTGTTTTTATAGGGATGGGATACACTTAAATAGAAGGGGGTGCAAAAATATTGGCTGGGGATATCAAGGCAGTGTTAGGTTGTGACCTCCAGAAATCCGACCAAACTACGTGGTACAGTCGGAGACAATCGTAGGGTAATCTTCAGTGTTGCGGTCTCCTGCCCCGATTAAATGGCATTTTGTCCCAATTAAGCGAAGTAAACCCTGGCTATTTTCTCGATTGGGTTCTGTTTTTTAGGATTTGCCCCAAATAAACGGCTGCCCCAATTAACCGGTGGCCCAAATAACCGGAATCCACTGTACATGGGCTGTGTTAAGGTTACTAGAGTGAAATTAAGTTCAAGTATACATGCATGTACACTAATGTTAGGGGCATAGTATATAATGTTGATGAATTTGAAGTGCTGGTTATGTCATCAAATGTGAGTATTTGATATTGTGATATCAGAGACATATTGTCATTCAGACATAAGAAATGCAGAAGTTGAATACTAGTAGTAGTAGTAATGGCAAATAATAATAAGCTAATATAGCGTCACCAAAAAAAAAAAAAAAAACTGTTCATCCATCCATACACTCCAAGAATTTGTCTAGTTCTCCTTTGAATATATTCAACCCATCCACTTCCACAACAACAGATGGAAGCCTGTTCCACAATCAACCACCTGCTGGCTGAAGGCAAAGTTCCGCACATCTATCCTGCAACCATCCTTCCTCAACTTGAATTTTTGTCCCCTTATGTGCAGTCTCAGCAAGTGGAAGAATAACATTAACATTCAATCTATTTAAAGCTTTAAACACCTCAATCAGACCTCCCCACATGTGCCTGGTCTTGAGATGCTGCAATTTGCAGAACCAAGGCCCTTTTAAGTAAGAGACTAGAAAGGCTTCAGCTTTGGAGGCCTCACTTTAGGACATCCTTTCTAAAGTGAAGCCTCCAGACCTGTATACATTACTCAAGATGTGGCCTAGCAATGGCCTTATACAAAGGGATAATCACCTCCCTGCTAGCAAAGTTTCTGTATATCATGGAGAATACAATATGGAGAGTACAGAAAGGGCAGCAGGACAGGAGTGGAGATTATGCTCTTAATTAAGAAATTCACAAAATCTAAAGCAATGCAATGCAATGGGTACAGTGCAATGTTGAGTCAGTTTGGATGTTTGAATTCCTCCAAGCTCTCATCCTCACCCACCCACAGAGGCAACCGTTCCAGTAATCAACTGCTTGCTGGCTAAAAGAAAATCCACATCTTTCTTAAAATAAAGCTTCTAGACCTGTGTGCTGCATTCAAGATATGGTGTAACTACTGCTTTATATAATGAAATAATTAACTCCATGGCCCTGCTTGCAGAATTACTGTATATCATTGACAGAACTGTTGTAGGCTGCCTATATGCACTGCTCAGAAAACTTCATGTCAGACTGTACAATTACCCATAGGTCTCTTTCGTTCTCTACCACCTTGGGTATGGTACCACCTAAATGGTATGTTATTCTGGGATTACTGCTATCCATATGCAGTTCTTTGCATTTACCAATGTTAAACCTAAATTACCACTTCTCTGTCCACCTGTATAATTTATGTAGACTTTGGTGCTGTAGTATGTCCTGATTTCTGTCATTAACCACCCTGCCAAGGGATTCGATTACATTTTTGGAAGTGGATGTCAGTGGGTTAACTGTTCATGACCCTGCTCAGGTTGCCAAGAAATTCAATGGTATTTTGCACCCTACATTCATACATGAAGAATTCTTTAGGGGAGAGGATGCTAAAAATTTATCAAATTCTAAATTATTTTGTGATAAATGATTTTGATTTGAGGTAAACGAGTTTGTGATAAATGGAAGTGGAAGAGAAATTGTTGAAGCTGAACATAAAAAAGTGCCCAGGGCAGATGGAATCTATCCAGTTATATTGGTTGATGAGCTGAGAAATGGCAGTTGAAGTTTAACATTGACATATGCAAGGTACTGCACATGGTTAGCAGTAACCACAGAGTAACTTACTTATCAACTGTGTGGTACTACACTCGGGGTAGTGGAGAATGAAAAAGACCTGGGTTACTTGTGCGGTCAGACATGAAATTCTCTGAGCATTGCAGACATGCTGCCAGGATAGCTAATGGGGTTTTGTGAATGATATACACAAACTTTTCTAGCAAGGATAAGGAGGTGATTATCCCTTTGTATGAGGCCATGGTTCGGCCACATCTTGAGTACTGTATACAAGTCTGGAGGCCTCCCTTTAGGAAGTATGTAGATCTGCTGGAATGAGCGCAGAGATGGGCAAACAGATTTGTGAGGGAGAACAAAAGAGTACTCTTACCAAGAATGGTTTCAGTTCTGCAGATTGCAGCATCTGGATAGTAGGTACCTGCTGGGAGATCTTATTGAGGTGTTTAAGGCCTCGAATGGATTGAGTAAGCTAAACATTGATGGCATTCTTCCTCTTGCTTATACTATACACATTAGGAACACAAATTCAAGTTGAGGAAGGATGGTTGTGGGATAAATGTGTGAAAGATTGCCTTCAGCCAGCAGATGGTTGATCGCTGAAACAGGCTTCCATCTGTTGTTGTGGAAGTGGGAGCTTTGAATAAATTCAAGGAAGAACTAGACAAATTCTTGAAGGGTATGGATGGATGAGTGTTGTAGGTTGGGGTTTTTTTTTTTTTTTTTTTTGGCTAATACTGTATAAGCTTGCTTTCTTGCATCATTTGCCACTACTACTACTGAACTTCAATGGAGTTTATTGCTACTGACTATTCCTGTGTAATTTCCTTAAAAGGTACTGGGAGAGTACAGCAGGATCAGATGTTTTTTTTTTTTTTTTTTTTAATTTTACATAAAATATATTCTTTTTATCCTGTGGTGGAAACTCCATCCCATTGCAGTGATGACAGGTTTGTAAACTTATCATCATATATGAAAGTTAACGCTTATTTTAGTAAATTTTAGGGGTGATGTGAACCCCTAGGAACACAAAATGGAATTTCTAAAGAACCATTTGATGGTGCCCTTTTTTCTCTTTATTGTAGGTTTCAGCGAGGTACTTGTACATCTAATTATGTATGCAGTAGGTGTTAAATTCTCCGTTATCAGTATATAGGGCAAGCTTGCTTTTTCTCTGTACACATCTGAAACAAAAGTACAAAGTATCTGTGCAGAATTATTGGACATCTTAGTAACAACATTATTCACCATAATTTTCTGCCCTTAGGTTCAAAATCAACTGTGAAGGTTAGTTTGTTTTTGTTTTTTGATAAAAAGAAATGGAATTGAATTTTTTTTGTATGTTATGGAACACATTGATTGACTGGATAGAAAAATGCTGCAGTGGAGCAACAAAAAGTGGAGAATATGTTTAAAAATTTAAATATAAATTTTGTACAGTAACCTATAAGTATTTAAACTGTGTCATATTGAAAACCTGTAGACTGAAACTGGCTAATCAAATAACAGAGCCAAAATTTTGAATGGATAATTGACAGGGCAACATGGAAAGGAATGGTTCAGAAATTAGCTCTGTAAATTTCCATTGGGAAAAATAGCACTAATATAGAATATTCAAATTCTGTTGTATTCTATTCTATTTTTTTTTTTTTTTTTTTTTTTTATGGATACCCCAAACACAAAAGGTATCAAAACCAATAGTGCTTAGTACCATGCAAAGGGTTGAGGGAGATGGGATTGGGGGGGGGGGATGCCAGAAACGTTGCTATGAAGACTAGACATGGGTTTCACTACTTCAAGCTTCCATTAAACAAAGTGGTAGTAATGCACCCACTGATGAGAGCATCATCCACCACCTAGTACTGTGTCCATTGATGAAATGCACCATATTTGGATTGAAGAATTGTGCTTTGTTGGTTAGACAATAGCAGTTCTTTGACTGATCTTCATGAATACCACCAATGAAGAAGATTGAGAAATGGCCTCTGTCACAGAATGACTTATGAAATATGACAGTGAAATTTATTGAGACAAATAGTTTGTTTGTACGTATGTCGTGGCAGAAAAAGGCAACCAGTTTCTGAAGATGTTGATGAGATTTCTGACTTGATGACTTAGTGTATGCACGTAATAATGTGTAATCATCCATTAGTGGCAGAGCAGTTGCTGCACTACTGAGCCTTTCACAGTCAATAGTTCAAGGTCCAGCAAAGTATACAATACATTACATGTGGTGCAGTAGTTGACTCCAAGTGACCTGAGAATATTTTTTTTTTTTTTTAATTTAATTAAAAAAATGATGACTGATGAGACACTTCCAACTTGGCCAACAGCTAGAATTTTTGGAATGAGAGAGCATCACATCCACACATGTGTGATGAAATTCCATTGCATTCAATTTTTACTATGTATTATGGTTTCATTGCTGCATTCATAATAGTGCCTTACTTCGAGGATGTTCATGAACTTTCTCCCTTAATGTATATTGGGAGTAACAGATTGGCTTAATTTCTCACTCAGTATGTTACTCCCAAACATAGGCTGCTTGGATACAGTTTCACACAAAGTCGAGTCACCACCACATACCATCCTGACATGGTTGTTTGTGATACATTTTCCAAACTGCTTGGATACCTTGCTCACTGCAATCTGTGGAAATTTTGATTGTGGGGTTTATTTGGGGGAAAAATTATACCAGGACAATTCTCAAGCCCTGGAAAATGTAAAAGACAGCACAAGAAGGCATGTTTGGAATGTTCCAAAGGAAATATTACAAGGGATAATTAGCCCAGAGCCAGTTCACACAAGGTTGTCGAGACCCTGAATGATTTCAGTAATTGCATGTTGCCCTTCTATTTGATCTGTGGCAAAAATTTCCAATTACTTTCAACAAAAAGGAATTTTCAGTGGATATCTCCATTGAAAAACTAACAGATTTCTGCTCGTGTGATAACAGAAATCTCTGTTAGTTATCACATAAGCAGAAAAAATGCAGGATCAAGTTACACTTTTCTTTAAAATTATATGCATGTGCTGAAAAACAAAATTTAAAATTAGTGGCATCCATCACATCCAATTATTAAAACATGCTGACTTCACATTTTATGGCAGAATCTCCAACTGTGTCATTCTTTGCCTTCACATCATGGAAGTATGGCTGACAAACAATTGTTGAAACATATGCCTTTTTTGACTAACATTTTTGGTCACTGTCACTCATGATAATAAGGGAGTTTATTAAAAAAAACCATGTCTAAAGCACTATATGGGAGTTTTATTTTTAAAAAATATATAAAAAGTTGTTTTTAATATAAAAATGGATTTTTTACAATTATGTTCAAAATAGATAAATTGTTGAAATATTGAAGTGAAAAATTTTGAATTATTTCTTGCTAATTTTCAAATATGCATGGGATCCTCAAAAAACACTGGCACAACCAATTACAGATTAACAACATGGATTCAGCAATTTCCATGTGTATTGTTGACATTAGTGGATCACATTAATTTGATTAACATTAATAGAGTGGGCCAGTAAATCAGATTGTCTTATAATGGGGGATTTTAACTTCCAAGATATAGACTGGAACTTGTGGATTGGTCACTCACACACTAGCAAGACTTTTGTGGAGTTATTGGATGATTGTTTTCTACAGCAGAATGTTCGAGAGGCAACCAGAGGGAGTAATACACTTGATCTAATTATCAGCAGTGATTCTTCATGCATTAAGAATTTGCAGATAAAGGAACCACTAGGTGGCAGTGATCACAGTGTACTGATGTGGGTTTTACTTAAAGGTATAACTACCATCAGGGGGTAAAGGGAAGGGTTTTTGCTTTCATAAAGGTGACTACAGTGATCTCAAAGACTTTTTAAATTCTATACAGTGGGACCAACTGATGACGTTACCAACAGCAAATTCTAAATGGGAAGCATTCAAAGAATTAATCGTGGAAGCTACTAGGCTTTTCATACCAACTAAGGAATACTGTTCGTGGATGTCAGATGACCTAGTGAGACTCATGGCAGAGAAGAAAAATACATGGGACACATAAATTATCAGGAGACACAGGTACCTATGGTAGATATAAGATAGTCTGTAATCAAGTCACAAAGGACATTAGGCAAGCAAAGGCAGATTATATCACAAGCAATTATATTGATATACCAACCATGTTGTATTAAAATAATAATTTACCTTTAATACTACAAAATAAATGTACATAACTTAGATATTTACAATTAAAACCATTTACAATAAAATATATAAAACAAATAAAATGAAATAAGAGCGATAAAAACATTATAATATGTTAAAATACTTTAAAACACTTAAAATACCGGATACCGAAGCTTTCACAGGCATCCGCCTCCTTTCTCAACAGTACATTTTTAATTGCAACACATCCTTAAATAGTAGCAGATTCACGGCTCACTTGGTTCTACAGGCACATGGGTGGTATTCCCCCTCATGCGTACTAGAACCGGAAATGGCTTGGGAGTGTACCAGGCAGAATCGGTCATCCCGTCCGAGTACTACAGCCTCAAAGAGGGGATGCATACGAATTCCCGTCTCTGTTAATGGTATTATTCTCGGATGAACAAATTTGTAAGCTCTCAAGCCATTTGCGGTCCCAAAATCTATGAGCATGGTCGACAATGACAGCTTCGTCTGGGGTGATCTGATGATGCTTCTCCCAAAAATGTTCTGCCACAGCAGACTTCCCATAATTCACGGTCTTTATAGCATTCATATGTTCCCCCAGATGGTCCTTGAACCGGCACCTTGTTTCACCAACATAACACTCCCCACAATCCGGGCACTTAATCTCATACACTAACCCACTACTACAATCTTTTGTTATGTGGTCCTTAACCTGGGACACCTCTGTGTGCAACCGCCATCCCAGAAAATGCACACAGCGTGTCTGGCAATCCTGTAGTACTCGTGCTAAACGCTCAGGTCTATAGAGAAGGACTTAGGTTAAAAACTAGGTTAAAAACTACGTGCCGAGGCTAATACACTCATTATAGTTTGGCACAAACTAACCAACATAAGAATGTGTCGTTGAAGCATTATTGGATAGAGTTGGGTCCCACTGCAGTACCCCCGGGGACAGAGAAGAGGAAATTAGACAAGTCACAGCAGACCTCAAAAAATGCGGCTACCCCCAGAAGGTCATGGACAGATACATTAGAGGTGTGGAGTACCATAGAGAGCCTTTCACACCAGTTGCCACGGCTTACATTCCCTACTATCCGGGCCTTACTGAGCGTTTAGCACGAGTACTACGGGATTGCCAGACATGCTGTGTGCAGCTTCTGGGACGGAGGTTGTACACAGTGGTGTCCCAGGTTAAGGACCCCATAACAAAAGATTGTAGTAGTGGGGTGGTGTATGAGATTAAGTGCCCGGATTGTGGGGAGTGTTATGTTGGTGAAACAAGGTGCTGGTTCAAGGACCGTCTGGGGGAACATGTGAATGCTATAAAGACCACGGATTATGGGATGTCTGCTATGGCAGAACATTTTTAGGAGAAGCATCATCAGATCTCCCCAGACGAAGCTGTCATTGTCGACCATGCTTGTAGATATTGGGACTGCAAATGGCTTGAGAGCTTACGAATTTGTTCATCCAAGAACAATACCATTAACAGAGACAGGGAAGTTCGTATGCATCCCCTCCTTGAGACTGTAGTACTCAGACAGGATGACCGATTCCGATTGGTACGCTCGCAAGCCATTTCCGGTTCTAGTATGCATGAGGGGAATACTGCCCATGTGCCTGTGGAACCACGTGAGCCATGAACCTGCAACTATTTAAGGATGTGTTGCAATTAAAAATGTACTGTTGAGAAAGGAGGCGGATGCCTCTGAAAGTTTCGGTATCCGGTATTTTAAGTGTTTTAAAATATTTTAACATATTTTAAATGTTTTATAATGTTTTTATTGCTCTTATTTCATTTTATTTGTATTATATATTTTATTGTGAATGGTTTTAATTGTAAATATCTAAGTTATGTACATTTATTTTGCAATATTTAAAGGTAAATTATTATTTTAATACAACACGGTTGGTGTATCAATATAATTGCTTGTGAATATGAATTCTCCCAACCTCATAGGCCTGTTTGAAGA
This sequence comes from Mastigoproctus giganteus, assembly GCF_048544385.1. Lineage (NCBI taxonomy): Eukaryota > Metazoa > Arthropoda > Arachnida > Uropygi > Thelyphonidae > Mastigoproctus > Mastigoproctus giganteus. Next base: position 90,586,432 of record NC_143579.1, read on the forward strand.
TAAAGGCAGATTATGAGAAATCTTTGACAAACAATGCAAAGAAAAATAGTAAAGTCTTTACCCACATAAACTCTAGAAGGAAGGAGATGAATCAGATTGGTCACTTGACATCGACGGTTAAATTGTTGATGAACCTGCTGAGGTAGCTGACAAACTGAATGAGTATTTTGTTCCCTACACTTCCCTACAGACCTCCTCATTCGCACATGAGGAGGTCTGTAGGGAAGTGGAAGCCAGAAGTTTATCAGACTCTGGCAGGGAGCTAAATGATTTTGTAATAATTCAGAGTGAAGTGGAGGAGAAATTGAACATAAGAAAGGCCCCAGGGGTGGATGGGAGCTATCCAGTTATATTAAAGGAAGTTAGCAAACCCCTTAGCCATAATTATGAAAGCCTCCTTGGACAAGGGAGGTCCCCATGGACTGGAGATGGCAAATGTGTCCCCAATTCACAAAGGGTGACACGAGTAATTACAGACCTATTAGTCTAACTTCTATTCCAGGGAGAATAATGGAATCACTATTTAAGGAAGTGATGCAGGATCATCTAGACAGGACAGCCGTTATAGTTCAGACAAGGCATGGGTTTGTTAAGGGAAAATCTTGTCTGACAAATTTGATTGGGTACAATGATGTGGTCACAAAGGAACTGGGTGCAAAAAATAATTTTGATATCATATACTTGGATTTTAGGAAAGTTTTTGATACTGTGGCACATGGAAGACTACTATACAAATTGAAGCAGTATGGCATTAAGGTCAAGTTGCCACAATGGATAAAAGGATGGTTGAGTGGGAGAAGACAGAGAGTCGTTATCAGTGGACACTGTTATTAGTGGAGTCCCCCAGCGTTCAGTGTTGGTCCCATTGTTGTTTCCCTGATGTACCTTCATCAATGATATTGATGAAGGTACATCAGGGTTGGGCCCATTGTTGTTTTCTGTATTTATCAATGATATTGATGAAGGTACATCAGGGTTAATCTCTAAGTTTGCTGACAATACGAAGGTTGGCAGGGTTGTTAATGACAGTAATGATAGTATGCTACTGCAACAGGATCTGGAAAAGTTGAGCGGATGGCCTGAAAGTTGACAACTGAAGTTTAACATTGACAAATGTAAAGTACTGCATATGGGTAGCAGTAACCCCAGAGTAACGGATGGTACTACACTCAGGTTAGTGGAGAATTAAAAGGACTGGGGTAATTGGCAGTCAGATATGAAGTTTTCTGAGCTGTGCAGCACGCTACAATGTCTTGTCTTGTCTTGTCAATGATATACAGCAATTTTGCTAGCAGGGATAAGGAGGTGATTGTCCCTTTGTATAAGGCAATGATCAGGCCCCACACCTTGAGTACTGTATACAGGTCTGGAGGTCTCAGTTTTGAAAAGATGTGATGCTGATGGAATGAGTACAGAGAGAGGCAACAAGATTGGTGAGTGGAACAAAGGGTTAGTGTTACCAAGAAAGGCTCAAGTTTTGCAAATTGCGCTTCTGGAGACTAGGCACCTGTGTGGTAATCTAAATTGAGGTGTATATTGCCTTGAATGGTTTGAGCAAGCTTAATGTTGATGGGATTCTTCCTCTTGCACAAATTATTCACCTGAGGAGACAAATTTAAATTGAGGAAAGAGAATTGTAAAATAGAAGTGCAGAAATTTGCCTTTAGCCAGTGGGTGGTTGATAATTGCAACAAACTTCCATCTGTTGTAGTGGAGATCAACAACATAAATAAGTTCAAGGCAAAACTAGACAAACCTTTGGAGGGAATGGATGGGTAAAATGGATTTTTTTTTTTTTTTTTAATGCTGATGCTATATAAGCTTGCTTTCTTGCATCATATGCCTTTGCTAATGCTAAAGTGATATGGGTATCATTTGTAATCTGAATAAAAATCTGTCACACAGCTGTTCACCTACATGCACAATTTATAATGTATAGCACAATTTCTCCCTAGTGGTAGTTTAAAAAAGGTATTTTCTCCATGGCATTCTTTTCTACATTGCTTAACTATTTTTCATTCGAAACTGCAACTGTGTGATTAGCCATTTTCCATGCACTTCTAAGAACATAATAGTGGAACTGCTGAGGAACCATTTGATCAACATTGTATCCCTGTACTTAATATTTTTGGTATTACCTAGGATCTTAAATTAAGAATTAAAATAATTTAATGAACTTTATCACCTGTTTACTGTAAATATAATTTACTGAATACAGTATAAAATGCTATTACCTCCTAACTAACAGGAGTAAACAACTATGTTGAACCCCATATTCAGAAATATAACTATTTTACATTTTTTTAAGAAATGTCTTTGGGATCTTGTCTTCAAGCCTTAGGTAGAGGGACCAAAAAAATAAAAAAACAATGAATGAGTTTAACTCATCTTTTCAGGATTAACAGTCATCATACATTTCTTACCCCAGTCCCCCACCAAGTTCTTATCTGATCCCAAAGAGGTTTCAGAAATATAACTTAACACTAAATTTAAGCAGTTATTTAATCAATGTAGTTGGGAGATTATTGCCTTTTCTGTTAGTGTTCAGTGAATTAAACTTGCCGAATACACATCATAAAAGTTTTTTCAATTTATTTAAATTCTTGACATTGGTTCCCCCCTCTCCACCTCTCTGCAAGGTATATCCAAATATACATTCAGTAGTTCACTGTAATCATTCTGTAATTGTATGCTTAAATTTCCATTATCAGTATATATGATAAACTTGCTTTCTTTGAACACAGCTGAAACATCAATATTGATTTCAGAAGTATCTATTCAGTATAACTGGATAGCTTAAAAACATTGTTCATCATACATAATTTTTTTTTGCCTTTGGGTTAAAAACCACCTGAATATCCAGGTGTTTTTTTTTTTTTTTTTTTTTTGTTTCTTTTAGTATATACAGTATTTAAAAATTGCATATTTATTATATAAAAAGTTTATCAAATAGGTAGAAAAAATTTACTTTAATGGAAAAGGAGAAAATGTTTAAGCATGGAAAAGTGAATGACAATCTCCAGTCTTTTAAAGTGTGTTCATAGGCTGATTTGCATGTTACAATGCGGA